>NW_012143745.1:2193434-2202476 GCF_000956105.1 Propithecus coquereli | reverse complement strand
AACTTTATATATTTAAATGAAATGAATATGTGTCTTTAAATAATATTTTGCGTAAATTAGGTAAAACTTGTACCTAAAGAATCATCATATACTTGAGGATATTTTTTTTTTCTTTTTGTTTACTATCTCTCCCAAAATTAGTCATGTATTTTTCTGGGGGGGCGCCCGGGGAGATACAAATAATATTTGCAAAATCAAATGAATAGTGAAAATTATTAATAGTACATACAAAGCAGTGCAGATATGGTATAACTGCAATTAATTTAGATAATTAGCCAGATGGATATTAATATGTTAAAGTAGTGGTTTATATGACATACTTTGATAGCATTATATGCATTCTAGACATGTAAAAAGATACAAATAAATTTAAAAACAAATCCATTCATACATTTTGAAATATGCTAGATTTTTGTAAAGACGTTAACTTTGATTTCAAGATCCCTTATTTAAAAAGATATAATTCTAGAGAAAATAAATCTATTAAACAGCAGGATGATTTCTTGAACTTTAAAAACATTATAATAGCCTTAGTTGACCATATATTGAATATTTTAATAATCTAATATGTATCCTATATATGTAATATCTTATTAATGATTGGGAAAGTATTTATAATTGAACCATAAATTATTGCCCTTATAAGTAAGCATGACTAGATTATCTTTTATAATTAAAGCAGGTGAACATGCGTGATGTATGCATTTGGTACAGGTGCTTTCAGACTTTCAAAATCAATGTTTTTAATCTACTTTAATAGTATTTTAAACAGTCTACCCAAAATCTTGAATAATAAATAAATGTGTGATTTTTCCATACACCACATTTTCCTTTTGGTAGCACCAATATTGCTAAGCTGCTTAAAATCATAAATAAAATGTAAACTCAGAAAATAAGCTAATCTCTAATTAAATATGCAAAACCACCACTGAAATTTCAGAAAAAGTAAGGGTATGAATTTTATGTAGGTCATATTTCAACCTGTTGTTGTAGAATTGTGGATTTTTAAAACAATGACTACATAACATTTTATTACAGGGTGTATTTTGAGCACTTTAATGACCATCAGTACTTTACAAATTATAGAAGACATATGCATAATTATTGTTAAAATAATCTTTTAAATTTATAAGTTTGTTTTGGTTGCAAATTACTTTGTAAAAATGTATTTTTCTAACAATTCTTAAAATTAGTTCATTTTTTTTAATCTGTGACTTTTCTGAGGATAATTTCAAAGATCTTATAGTTTAAAAACACTAAAATTCTCTCTGGAAGAAAGGGTATGTTAAAATTAATTGATAGAACTAATTGATCAAAATTAATTAATTAACAAAATTCAAGTTAGGTAAATAAAGTATATTTTCAATAAGTAAAAAAATGCTATCTATAAATGTATGTGTTAGGTGGTTATTTCAGAGGTTATTACACAGAAAGATGGACTTTCTACAAATGTTTTCTATTTTCAACAACATTTCCAACAGATAGTAGCAGCTTCAAGTTCTATGTGAGCTTTTATATTGTTGATCTTAATAAACATTATTCACTTTACTTGTGCCAATAGAATATCTTACAACCCATAAAATGTACATTTTTTAAAAAAAGAACAGATTGCATTATCTTCTTGTGGTCTCCTTTTCAAATTGCAGATAGCCAGAGGCTCAGCAAATATAGAGATGACATCAGTCTGCTATATTTTACAGTGTGACATCTTTTTTTTAAATGAGCAAATGTCGATGGATCAAATTAAGAAGGTCAAAAGAAAGGAGAAGCTAATAAAACTAACTAAATACATTATAAGTAATTTTTAAAATATACATTTGAATCAAAAATGTTTGTAGCATGGAATACAATAGAGTCAAAATTATACCTACAAAATTTTTATAATGTGCCTCCCAAGAGATCTCCAAATATAGTCCTTTTGCATAAGAAGGAAGAAATTGAAAAATGAATGAACAATGGAGCTGTAAGCATGATGCTGTAGGAGTGAAGCAGTACTGGGAGTGAGGGGGGGGGCAATTTTTGGCTGTACGTTAGTACTTAAGAGCCCCTGAGATAACATTTCCTGAGCTAGAAGAGGTGATTTCCTAAATAAAGTATGAAACGAAAGAGCAAATGTATATCCTGAAAAAGCAAATGCATATCCTAAATGTAAGCTATTATTCCCTTAACACAATTAGGACGAAGCATAGTTTAAACACATTTCAACTACTTGTCATTTTCCTTTAATGCTGCATATTTTCGAAAAACATTCATCTTCATCTCCTTAATGTAACATTTTTATTTTGGTAAGGTATATAAAACACAATCTTATTTTGAGCTTAATCAGAAATGATCAATTGTTTTTATGTATTGTAGATTTAGAGTAACATTCTAATAGCAATTAATAGAGTATGAAATGTTATAAACTGGATAAGTTTTATAGAGGCATAATTTATAAATTTCAAGATAACTTCTGTTTGAATAACGACAAAATATTTTTAATGATATTTCATTTCTTTTATATAAAAGGAAATTTAATCTCAACACTCTCCAGTAATCTTGAGACATATTTTATCATCATTTACTAAACAAAAAGATAGTTCCTGGCTTTTGCACTAATTTTAACAGACTAAATTGAAATAAGTTACACTTTTATGCCCAAATATAAATTTATTTCATGTTTTAGCTTTATTTCTGTGGTAATCAGAGAAAAGTGAAACAATTTTAAATGCATTTCTTAGCAACCAATTATCTAAAAATATGGAAAACCATTTTTGTGCAATAGTTCCATCCACTACTTTGAATTTCTGTCTGCCTTAATACTTCATTTCCATGTGAGCAAATTTTGAGCACATCAAAATGCTAATCAGTTGTCAGAATAATACACTATTCTATGCAGAATTCTCTTCCGTGGGAGCAAACAGTAGGATCACCTTACATAACCTGAAATAACATTTTCTTCCTAATTGGCAGAATCTATCTGTCATTTTCTGGTGGTTCCCTGTTGGTTATAACTAACTTTTGTGTATATTATTAATATATTGGATCATTGTGTTTTCCACATATATATATATTTTTATATATGTGTTTATATAGATGATATACCTAAGATTATTTTTTATTTAGATGTTATAGCTATAGATATTATTTGGATGTGGCTCTATTAGGCCATTTGGAAAGAACTGTAGACTTCATAGATACATGAATAATCAGTGAGACACTAAAATCTTGGATGTTAGGGGCTATAAATAGTTTGATTTTATATCTGTAATACTTTTCTGAGTGACAAGCACAGAAGTTGTTTGTTGAATTAGTGTTTAAAATGTGCAGATATTTCATAGCTCATGCTATTTAATTTTTGCTGCTTTGCATAATTGTATTCTTTTTTATTAATTAGGTATTAGTTTATTGTTTTTCTGATCATCACCTATGCTTAATAGAAAAAATATGAAAAGTAAAAAAATTAAGATTCATAATCCTTACTATTTTGTAGATATAATTTTTAATATTCTGTGACTTACATATGTATTTTTAAGTTTAATTTATATACTATATGCAACCTTAATATGAGAATTTTTTGAAGTCATTAAATGTTTTCATATATCACATATAATGTTCACATAATATTAATTATAGTATTATGTTATTCCATAACATAGATGTGTATACGGTTTATAAGTAATTACTGCTATTATTGAACATGTAAGTGGTTTCTAATGGTCTTATAAATAACTCTGTAAGATCATCTTTGTCCATATATCTTGGTATACATTTTGCCTTTTTTTTAAACAATTTATTACTAAGATAAAACTGACTAAAGATTGTTAGAATTTTAAAGCTCTAGATACATAATTATTACATATTATTTATACTGTAGGGGAGGAAGGTTTTCCTCAAACCTGTTAGGGTCCCTGGCTGGATCTAAGAATAAAACTGACAAAAGCAGATTAACAAAAGAAAAGCGTACAAATTTATTTAATGTAAGTTTTCCCTGTTACGGCAGCCTTCAGAAATGAAGAACCATAGACAGGTATGGTGGCACACGCGGGCAGTTCCAGCTACGCAGGAGGCTGAGGCAAGAGGATCAGCACTTGGACCTAGGAATTTAAGGTTGCAGTGAGCTATGATAACACCATTGCATTCTAGCCAGCAAAAGAGCGAGACTCTGTTTAAAAAAAAAAAAAAAAAAAATGAAGACCGAAAGGAATAGGGAACTCTGTGTGAGAGAAAAAAAAAACAAGCATTCTAAGCAGAAGTAACCATGCGCAAGTAACCATATGTAACTGTGTTCTCTATTCCAGAGAAGACAGCTCTATCTGTCAAAATGTGGGATTAGGTTTCCTGTAGAAGAAAGAGAGAGAACACTGCAGGAAATAAAAATGTAAGCATGAGGAAGGCCAGATTCTGAAGAGCATTGCATACCAAATGATGGAGTTTGGACTTTATCTTGAAGGCAAAGGGAATATCACTCAGGCTTCAATATGGAAAATGACATCAGGGATCAATCATTAACAGCAGAATCTCCTTTTAGAAGACTGATAGAACTCAGTCTGGACCCCTATAAATGTCTAATTACACAAATTAACCAAAGACTCCATATTAAAATTGGAGTCTACATTTTTTCTCATTTAGAATGGACATAATGACAACTAACATTAAGTTTTGTTATAATGATTAAATGAGTTGATCCTTTTAAATGAAAAGTCAGTCATAGAATAAGTACTCAATGGAAGAAATTAATATGGATTAAGGGATTAGTTATAAATTAAACTTTTGGTGTTTGAGAAAAATATTAATTTATCTGTTGTACATAGTTTAGATAATTTTATCATGTCCTAAAACCTATCTGCTATATAACATACAGAAAATCCAAGTCTAGAAGCTTCACAAGGTCAACATGGACCATTTAAATCATTTCACATGATCCTACCAGGAATCCCACACTCCTGTTTTACTTCCACCTGTCAGTGGTTCTGGTCCATCACAGAAGAACCAGAGAGCCATTCTTTTTTTTTTTTTTTTTTACATTAAATACATGCAGCTTTATTTTTTTTTTTGCTTATTTCTACAAGAAGGAATGCTTTTTGTGTGTCAATCATACCTCAATGAAGTGATTTTAAAAACAAATGAATCATGCAAGAGAAAATCACGGTTTTCGTTCTAATCCTACTTTGCATTAAGAACTTTAACAATAATTTGCATGCAATAAATACGGTCCCCTAACACAATAAGATGAATTATTTTATATTCATATTATATTCACATTTATCATGTATTTATGACTGGGAAGCAACCTTAAACGTTTTAGGCAGCAAAAATAAAACAATCATAAGTGGAAATAATACTAACAAAGTGCCTTGTGTTTTTAGCCTTTAGTAAAAGTCTCAGGTTATTAAGAAAACTTTGAAAAATGTTTTGTAAATGAAGGAGAGAATTAACAGTCTGTATTTGCTTTAAAATACTTAGTACTGCTTCTTCACTCAACTCCTTCACAATGCTCAGTTGAATAATTTAAGAGCTACTAAAGTCACTGCTATTTTAGAAGGCTAAACGTCTTATAATATGAATGACTTCTCTTCTGGCTAACTGGAATTAAAGGCAATTTGTGAAGTGTCTCTGTATTCCAACCCACAGAGCAACAGACACCGCTAGGGGTCTGAGGGTAACATCTCACCCGACCAGTCCGCATGGCCTGTGAGCAGGTGTGGAGAGGACCATAGTTCAGCCGTCAGGGCACCATGGAATCAACTGTCAAGCTTTCTGCCATTAATTTACAATCACAGATGTGTCCTTTTTCTTGGTATTCTACTCCCACTGGAGACTTTTTACTAAGACCTTGTTCCTGTGAACACACGTGGGACACAACATGTTGTCTTCAAGATGTGGGGGTGGAAAACTGCAGGCAGGAAGCAAGAAGAATGCACTCACTCTCCCTCCCTGCTTTTCGGGAACCCAGGCTTGTCCAGCATAAAACTGGAGGTGAACCCAACCGTCTGTGTCTGCAAGGACACTTCTCCCATGGACCACACACCACCTGACATCACAGTTCTCCAGTGGAGATTCCACTGCCTCCGTGGATGACCCGGCCCTTGCTGCAGTTCTGGCCCAGGAAGCCAACAAAGCCTCCGTATTAACTCCCTCAAGAAGAGAGGCAGACTCTAGGACAGGCAAGCCCTCCTCGGGGGGGAGGACCTACTGCAGGAAAATCAGTCCCCTCACAACACATCCTTTGCTCTGAAATTTTCAGAGACATTTTCTTCTTGTCCACATTTGATTTTCTTTGTGATGATACCCGGATCTTGGCCTCCGTGGCTGTGCAAGGAATATCCTTTTGATTTGGATATGCATACTCACATAATCGCCTATATGTGTCCAATTTCTGGCCTTTGCTGCTCAGCTTTAATTGCTGGCACCAGGCCCGTACAATGTCCCGATGAAGCAGATTGACCGGTGGTAGTTTAGACGGTAAGGGAGGAATTGGTATCTTCTTCCGGGGTTTGGGGTTGTCACTGTGTTCTGCTGCCTTCTTTGGGGAGGACTCTTCCTTATGCTTGGCAGACATTTTTCGTTTGGTCCCCTTCTTTGCTGAGGTTCCCGGCAGCACTGTGCTTTGTTGATTGACAGCCTGCTGATCCTCTCCAGTTTCTGACTGCTCTTGTTCAGATTTGGAATGTCCACGTTCCTCCCTGGACTTCTCTGTGGAGTTCCACTCCTTGCCTCTTGCATTCTCCACAGTCAGAGAGAAGTGGAGGTTGAATAAAGAGAAAAAAATGTTCCAAAGAGCCATTCTTGAAATTTCTTTTGAAATTCACTAGCTCCTTTTCACATCTTCTTATGCAAATATATGTCATTGTCATGGCCATTGTAATTCTAATACGTTTAAAATGTATTTATTTTCTGCTCACTGGTAAATTGCGTTTTCCCCCATCTGTATGCTTGTAGTTTGTCTAAGATTTGGAAAGTGAAAACTTTAACAAAATAATGTTTTAGTGTGGGCATTTTAATCAATATCACTGGTACTTGTTGAATCTCTTCATTGTAAAGTTTTGTGTTTATGCTGCATAGGAATCTCTCTTTTTATTACTTTGATTTTTGCTTCTCTGATTGTTCTCTTCTCTTCCAGAATTACTGTTTCATGAATATTGGATCATGTACTCCATGTCTGCTTTATTTTTGGTATTCTATTTTTTTGTTGTTGTTCCTTAAAATTCTAAAATAATTTCTAACACTGACCTGTCTGTAAATAATGGCTCTTGTCTCATATATTATCTATTGCATTGTGTAATATGTCTTTCATTAAGACTACTCATTTCTGATTCAAGATCACAGGAGAAATGTATCACAGATCTTATAATTGATATTATTTGTTTTTTTAATTTTCTTTGTTTTATGTGAAAAATTGTCTTTTTGTTTTCTGAGCATGATATACTTCTTTTGAAGTGTTTTTTTTTTTCCACATCTCTACTGATGTTTTTATATTTTCCAACCTTCAGAGAAACATGCCTGTATTTGCACATTATTAGAATTAGAATTGGATTCTGTGTAAATTTATTCAAAATATCGATTCTCCAAAATAAAAGTGGCAAATATGGTTTTTCTAATTTTAGTTTGTTAGATCAAGATTTTCTTGCCCATGAGGCATAGAGAGTCAGAAACTAGAAAGCCGATTCTGCAAAGGTCATTTCACTAATTTCTGAGTGGTTCTTTTTGGACATTTTATGTAAAGTAACTTAAGAATCATTCCCAAATAATTCTTGGAGATGACTGATATCCCTATTTTGTTCAAGATGCTGCATTTGCCATCAGTTTTTAGTCCCTTAGGCCAAAATAGCAATTTCTTATGGAAGGCAAAAAAATAGACACAAAGAAAGTCATTTCGTTGTCAGGGAAACCATTTTTATGTAAAGACATCTGGTGATTTGCTTCTTTTTCTTGTTGGGAGGAGCCTAAAAGTAGCTGTAGTTTGTCCTCCTTTCTTCATCATCATTATTAATTGTTATTATAATATAGTTTTCAATGTCTTATTTTTTTTTTATTTTGGTTCACAAAGTTGATGGATGTGGTAGCTTTTTGTTTAATAGCTTTATTGGGTAAAATAACATAATTCCTCACAGATTTTTAAATTTTAAAATGTGATAGGTTTTGAAATATATACACCTGTGAAACCATTACTATTTCAAGATAATAAACATCTATTACTACCCCAAATGTCCTCACACCGCTTTGAAATCCCTCTCTCTTCTCCCTACTCTCAAGCCCTCTGCAGCGCTAGGTGACCACCAATTTGCTTTCTGTCACTGTAAACTAGTTTGCATTTTCTGGAGTTTTATATACATGAAATCATAATATGCATTTTTTTTTGGTCTGTGTTTTTTACTCATATAATTATTTTGAGATTTATCCATGCTGTTACATGTATTAATAGTTCATTCATTTTTATTTTGCGTCATATATCATTGCATGCATACAACAAATTTTTTTTTATCTATTCTCCTATAGGTGGGCATTTCAGTTTTTGCTGCTGTGAGTCAAGTTGCTCTGAACATTTACGTACAAGTCTTTTTTGGATATATGCTTTTGTGTTTAATGAATACCTATGAGTAGTATCACATAGATTATATGATAGCTGTATGCTTAAATTTTTAAGAAACAGCCAGAATTCTTCCAAAGTGGTTGTAGCACTTTGCATTTTCATCACAGCATACGAGAACCAGTGTTGTTCCACATCCTTGTCAACATTTATGATAGTCTTTATTTTTTCCTTTTTTTCTTTTTTTTATTTCAGCATATTATAGGGGTACAGATGTTTAGGTTACGTATGTTGCTCTTGCCCCCCTCCAAAGTCCGAGTTTCAAGTGTGTCCATCCCTCAGATGGTGTGCATTGCACTTTGTGTATGCATATACCCTTCCTCTCCTCCCCCCTCCCCCTTCCTTCTTGCTTGACATCCAATAAATGTTATTCTTATGTGTGCACTTATGTGTTGATCAGTTAATACCAATTTGATGGTGAGTACATGTGGTGCTTGTCTTTCCATTCTTGGGATACTTCACTTAGTAGAATG
>NW_012143745.1:2182235-2184881 GCF_000956105.1 Propithecus coquereli | reverse complement strand
TTGGTCAATCTGATGACTGTGTGATGTGGTGTCTTACTATTTGCATTGAATCTCCCAGGGGTCCTTTGAGATTCTTATACCTGGATATCTAGATTTTTAGCAAGGCCTGGGAAATTCTCCTCTATTACATCTTCAAATAGCTTATCCAGCCCTTGCGTGTTTTCTTCTTCACCTTCGGGAATCCGTATCACCCCCAGGTTCCGTTTTTTCACATAATCCCACATTTCTTATAGGTTTATTTCTTTTCTCTTAATTTTCTGCTCAATCTCTGTGACTGATTTATTTAATTGGAAGGAGTTGTCTTCAATCTCTGAGATTCTTTTTTCCATTTGAACTACTTTGCTCTTGAGGCTTTTCACTGTGTTTTGTAGTTCCCTGAATAAGTCCTTCATTTCCAGATCGGTTTGATTGTTTTTTATTATTTCAGTTACTTTAGTGAATTTTTCTTCCAAGTCCTGGATTTTTCTTTGTGGTTTCTTTATGTTGGTTATCCATTTTTTCTTGCATATCATTCAGTTTTCTTATAATCCATGTTTGAAATTCTTCTTCTGTCATTTTAGTGTTCTGAGTTTGGTTAATGTCAATTGCTAGGGAACTGTTCTTCCTCTTTGGGGTTGTGCTTTCCGTTTGAGTCTTCATACTTCCAGAGTTCTTTCACTGGTTCCTTCCCATCTGGATCAGTTGTTCCTTCTTGTCTTTAGATTTTCGTTTGGATAATGACATGCCCTGTTTAGTCTCTAAGCCAGTAGGTGGTGTTTGTACATGAGATTCGACGACACCCTTTATGATGAATCAGTAGCTGCAGTAAAAGGGTGTGCAGGATGACCTCCCTGTCAGTAGGTGGCACTTTTTGAGAGGAGCGAGTTGCAGCTGAGTGCTGTTTTTCGTTCCTGTAGCCTGCTCTTGTTCCTCTGGAGAGGCCCTCTTGTGCCTCAGGTGGTGGGTGGGGCCCTGGTACTTCCAGGTGTGTCCTTATTCTCCACCTCAGTGGGAGCAGGACCAGGAGTGAGTCTGGGTGGGGCTGGGTTGGGTAAACCTGCCCTCAGGCTCCACAACTGCTGTTAGCAGAAGTCAAAGTTCTGTTCTTTGCTTTTGTGCAAAGCTGCGGAGAGGGGCTGAAATGGCTCCACTCAGCTGAAAGTCTGGGCTTGGGGGATCGGGCTGTCCAAGACCCACACTCTGGAGCAGGTCTCGGTCCCCTCCACCCTCCCCCTCTCCGTGGCCTATCCCAGGCGTCTGTCAGCAAGCGGGACCTCAGGCCTATGGATTTCCCCTGGCTTTGACTGACGTGGGCTGGGAGGTTCCCTGCCCAGGATCGCAGCTTGAGCTGGGTGCACAGCCCTCTTTTGGGAGGAGGGTTGCCGCTCAGGCAGCTGATCCTCCCCTGAGGGCACACGCTCCTCAGTAGGCTCTTTCACAAATCTTCCTTCTGTGCCCCAGGGCAGTGAGATTGTGACCTGGGTGTACAGGGTCTGGTCTGCAGTCCTGTCCCCTGGTCCCTGGAGATCAATCCCTGAGCCTGCCAGGGGGAGGGGTGCTGGTCTTGAATCACCTACAGGGTGCCCAAGCTGGATCGATTTCACTCCACCTCAGGATTTGCCCCACTCTCCTGGAGTCCCCAGGAAGGCAGCACCTGGGAGGGCTGGCAGGTAGTGAGCTTACAGTCTGAGTACCCCTCAGTCTGCTGTAGGGCCCCAAAAGGAATGGTCCCGTTCCTTGGAGATGCCTCCGTGTGATGGCTAAATTGTCTCTCTGGGCACCCACGTGTAGGGAAGGGGAAGGAGAGAATGGAGTATTATGGCATCTGGCAATAGCCTCGGGTCTGTGGGCGGGGAGGTGTCCCGAGGGGGCTGGGAGCCCAACATTGAGTCGGCAAGAGGCCACTGCTCACCGGCGGCAGCCGTCTCTGGGCTGGTGTCTGCAGGCCTCTCCAACCGCTGAGGAGCCCATCAACAGTCCATGATCCAAGGCAGGGGAAAGTTATCTGCTCCACCTACCCTTGTCTCTGGTCTCCAAGCCTCTCGGGGATCTTTCTCCTTCCAGTTCTCCGCCGCAACGTCTTCCCATGGAGTCTCCTGTAGTTTCAGGCACCCTTCCTTTCAACCCTCACCTGATCTGTGTTTTTCTGCTAGTTTATTTTTTTCACTTTCTTCTAAAATCTGTCTTTTTTGCAGAGACACTGACTGGCAGCTTTTCTCGTCCGCCATCTTCTCTGTGATAGTCTTTTTAATGATAGATGTTCTAATATGTGTGCAGTGATAACCTATTGTAGTTTTAATTTGCATTTTCCTAAAATGATTACTGATTTTGAACATCTGTTTTTTGAGTCGGTTTGACATTGGTATATGTTTTTTCATAAATTTTCTGTTCAAATATTTTGCTCATTTTCTTGAGTTATTTTTTTACTGAGTTTTGGGTGTACCTTGAATATTCTAGATGCAAGTTCTGATATGATATGATTTTCCCCAATCTTTCTTTTTTTTTTTTCTTTTCTTTTTTTTTTTTTTTTTCACCAAATTATGGGTGTACATATGTTTAGGTTACGTGTGTTGCCCTTGGTCCCCCCCCCCCCCACCGAAGTCCGTGTTTCAAATATGTCCATCCTTCGGGTAGTGCGCATTGCACTCCTTGTGTATACAAATACCC
>NW_012143745.1:2167009-2169737 GCF_000956105.1 Propithecus coquereli | reverse complement strand
AAAAAAAAACAAAAACAAAAAAAACCAAAAACAAACCCACACAAAAAATGGCCCTTTTACTCCGCCTAGTGGCAGAGGCCGGTCCTTTAGCGTGGTGTATTGGGACGGAGGTCGGGTCGCCTGGCACAGGGATATTTACGTGTCCCAGATCACAGTTCTATAGGCAGTCTCTCTCAGTCCACTCTCAGTTCCCCGTCAATTTGTGGAAAGCTCCAGCGACTGAGTGGAACAGGGCCGCTGGAGACTGCCTGGACACTCGGCAGCAATATCGCTCTTTCTCTCTTTTCCGCTCTTTCGGAGGCGGGGCTTGAGTCTGCGGCTGTGACAGACTCCGCAGATTCGGGGAAAAGAAGAAGAAAAAAAAAAAAAAAAAAGTGGCTGCGCGCGCTTCTCCTCGCAGGGCGCGACCAGCTCTGCTGTAGAGGCAGCAGCTATGGCTCAGGCGGACGCCCGGGCACCAAGTCCCCGCAGTCGCAGGCTTTGGGGTCCCCGAATTGCAGCTGCCCACCCCCTGCTAGTCAGCGCTGAAGCCGACTGCACCGGGAGGGCCTCCGGAGTCGGGGTCCACCGTTGCCTATTCCCTGAGGTGCGCCCCAGGGCCGCCTGCCGGCCCGCCGCGCGCCCTACCTACAGGGCCTCTGTGCTGTGTCCCTCCCAGCACCCGCAGGACTTTCAGCGATTTCCACGGGCAGAGCCTCTTTTATGGAGTTCCCCTCCCCTAATCCAGTCCTGGCGGTCTCCTGTGGCAAGAAGCCGCCTCCAATCTTTCCCCTGTGGACTCCGGTGCGGCGTCCGATGCGGGGAGCGCGCGCTCGGGCCGGCCCCTCCCCTCCGATGCCGACCTAGGGCCGCGCTCCCGCTCCTCTTTCGGCTCCCCACCGCCTGTCAGTCTGCGCCACCACCTTGCACCGACCTCCGGCACTTCCCTGCCTGCTTGAGAGTGGGGTTTGGTGAGGGAAGAGTCGTCTTCTTGGGAGTCAGGACTCCCCGCCCAGCAGTGCCCGCCGCGGGGAGCCCGCCGCGGGGCGCGGCTGTCCCGTGCTGCCTTTCCCCTTTGTCCCAACTCTCCGGTAATTTGTGAGTGTTTTTTGAGTTCACCTGCTTTTATCTGCAGGGCTGCTTGTCCCTCGCTGCCTCTCTGTAGATTCACGAAGCCAATCCTGCAGGGGAGCGCCTCACATGCTTGTGGGTGTCCACGTTTTTCACCTCGCACTCTGGGAGCAGAGAGCCAGGAGGTCACCCCTAATCGGCCATCTTCCCACCCTCTCCCCAATCTTTCTTTTAAAGAACATTTTTAATTTTCATTAAGTCAGATTAACATTTTTTTCAATGAATCATGCTTTTGATGACGTAGCTAAGAAATCATTGGCTAAGACAATATCAAACAAATTGTTTTCTATGTTTTATTCTAGACGTTTTATAGCTTTAGATTTGGGTATGATCCATTTAAAATTAATATTTGTATATAGTGTGAAGTAGGTATAAAAGATTATTTTTCTTTAGATATTCAATTGTTTCAGCACGATTTGTTGAAAGATTATCCTTTCTCCACTGACTTGTCTCTACACCTTTATCAAAATTATTCGTTTTTATATATGTGCATCTGTTTCTGGACTTTCCATTTTGTTCTATTGATTTATGTGTCTATCTCTATACCCAGACCACACAATCTCAATTACTCTATATAGCTTTATATTCAGTCTTGAAATAAAGAAGTATTATGCTTCAACTTTATTCTTCGTTTTCAAAGTTGTTTTATCCATTGTAGATCCTTTGCATTCCACATGTATATTAAAATCTGCTTGTAATTTCAACAAAAGAACGTCTGCAGTAATATAGAATGGGATTGCATTAAATCTATAGATCAGTTTGGAAACATTTTATATCCTAAAAATATTAAGAATTCTGACACACATAATATAACTCTCCATTTATTTAAAACTTTATTAATTTGCTTTTATAATTTGCACCCTTAGTATTGCTTTATCGGTATCCCACATATATTGCTATTAATACATTTTGTTTTACTTTCGCTTCAGTTCAAAATACTTTCTAATTTCATTTTTTTATTTTTGTCTTAGATGTATGGGTTTTTTAGAAGTATGTTATTAAGTTTATAAATATTTAGAGATTTTCCTCAGGACTTTTCTGCTATTGACTTCTACTTTGTTCAGAGAATATTCTTTGTAAGACAAGAATTCTTTGAAATTTATTGGAACTTCTTTTTGTCTAAGGTCCAGGATGGAAAATGTTTCATGCACACTTACAAATAATGTGTATTATGTTGTTGTTAAATGGAATGTTCTAAAAATATCAATTAGGTCATGTTGGATAATTTTGTTTAAGTCTTCCATATCCTTGCTGATATTCTACCTACATGTTCTATTGACCATAATCGTGGATTCAATGATTTCTTCTTGTAGTGCTATATTGCTTCATGAATTTTGAATCAATGTTGTGAGGTACATGATCAATTATGTTGTTTGCTCCTCTTGATGAATCTACCCCATGACATTGTTATTTGATCTTTTTATCCCCAATAATATGATAATATTCAATGACCTGAAATCAACTTTGTCTGATATTAATGTAGTCACTTCAACTTTCTATTAGTTTTAGCATGATATTATCTATTATCTGTATCTATATTCTTTTATCTGTGTTTGTATATTTAAGGTGCATTTCCTGTAAGCTGCATATAGGTGGTAGTTAGATCTTGGCTATTTTT
>NW_012143745.1:2161084-2165499 GCF_000956105.1 Propithecus coquereli | reverse complement strand
TTAACTCTCTTCCTCTTACCTCTCTTGGTAAGTCACTTTACCTTTGTGGACCTCATTAATAAATCTTTTCTCCTGACAATAAACAATGCATCCTACTTTTAATATTTTTCTTTCCTACTGAATATGCTATACTTCTCCAGTTGTCACTAGTCTCAATCACCTGTTCAATTTATCTACCTCACTTTCTACTTCAGTTACAATTTTAATTCCAAATAGGTTTGCCACTCATGTTCACATAAGCATGGAACGCACAATTTTACATATTTATTATACTTTTGCTCACTTCCTTTTCTGTACCTAGAATTTCCTTCTTTTCCAATTACAAACATGCAAATACTGTTATATATCATTCTAGATCAATTTCAAGCCTGTGGATATCTCCATCCTCATAAATGTCCCTCACATTTGAATACACATTATATGTTACAGAATTAATATATATCTGTTTATTTCATATTTGTTCAATATAATTTTCTTTGGATATGTGTAACTAATTTGAAGGAAGGAATTTCTTGGAATATATTTCCTTTAATACGTCTAAAGATATTGAGACAATGCCATCACAATCTTCTAGTGTTCCTTTTCTGGCCTAGGAATTTTCACACTTTTGTTTTTATTATAGGAGTCAACTAATCCCTTCTTTTAGGAGCTTCTCCTTTTGATTCAAGTTACACAGGATTACCATTAGTTTATTTAACTAATATTTATTAAAATATAATATATGCAAGAAACTCTTAAGTACTACAAGTACAAAGACAAACACAATCACTGCCTCACAAGATGCACTCTGCTAGATAGTTATTAAATCCTTTTTCTAAAGCTTTCTCATTTTTCAATATCCATTTCAAATTATTCCTTTTCCATGATGCCTTTCTGGATATTATTAACTTGAATTAACTTCATTGTTTCTTAAACATTTACACAAGTTTATATCCATTTATGTAATTTTATGATATAGCTATATATTCATAATTTTATAAGCTAATAATAGTTACTGTACTTTGTATTAATACAATGTTACATAGTGCCTCTTGCCTTGGGAGTGTCTGACATATAATAAATATATATTGAATATGATTGACATATGTAAATACCCATTAGGTTGTGCTTAACGAGTAATATTAACATTAGTTTGGTATAAGATATTAGCTATGGTTCAATCTAATACTTTCTGAGTATATAAGAAATAGTTTCTAAGCATAAAATGATGAATTTATTTTTTCAGACACATAGTTTATCATTGTTAGTATTCTCCACTTAAATATCAATTTGAAAATTAGCATATTTTAAATATGTAAATGAAGTCATACAGTTTCTATCAACTTATCAATGGGTGTGTCCATTACCATTATTATAACACAAAATTGAAATTTTAACATTAGATATTAAATAATGCTGTTTACAGCAATGCCCTGTAACAATTTTAACATGTTGCACAGCTGTATTTATCATAAGTCTGAATAATTCAAGTCTTTTTCCTTCCTATGTAATTTCTAGTGTACTTCATACAAAATTCAGAAGCTCTCATTCTTCCTGGCAGCTTTATTTGTGTTTTACTAAACACCGACTCTTTAAAAGATTTTGCATTGATTTTTAAATGATTTCACTCTCATAGACAATACTTAATGGCTATGTCCTGTGCTTTCATGGGGGACCTTTTATCACCTTATGTACCTTGTTGTTCACTTAGATTTGAATCTGCTGTTTTTTAATGTGTTCTTATCATAACCTTCAGAAAATGTGAGCAAAAATGTTTGGTAATTAGGTCCCTCAACAGGAAGTAAGTTCCTTGCTGAACTTCCAAATAACTACCCTTATAATTTTGTAAAGCTGGCTTGAAATAATACCTTAGTAAGCACTGCTTTGAGCTATCTTTTCATTTTAAAATATTTAAATTTAGTTTTAAAATACTCAATATTTTTATATCTCAACATGCTGAACCATTCAATTTGAACAGTTGAGGGCTAAGGTTCATAATTTTGTATCGTGACATTTCACACATATATGGGAAGTGGTTGCATAGCCATGTAATAGCAATCATATATCCCCATGAGAAGACAAAAGAAAAAAAAATCATTATTTTCCCTTTCTTTGATATGTTGATAACTCATATTACTCATAGCCTAGACCAGTCGTCTAAATAGATATATATGTAAATGTGTGCATATGTGTGTGTGTGTGTGTGTATGTGTAATATATATAGCTGCCATTTACTAACATTGTGACCCTTGTAAAAATATTCCTTATTTCTTTTTTTTTTATTTCAGCATATTATGGGGGTACAGATGTTTAGGTGACGTATGTTGCCCTTGCCCCCCCCAATATTCCTTATTTTTTAAATATCACAATGAACAGTTAAATAGAAACACCAAGATTTAATAGGATTTGTTTTTGTTATATTTAGGAATTATTTGAGTAATTTAAATAACATAATTAATATGGATTTTTTGATAATACACATGAATAACTTAGATGATCTTTTACCTTCCTGCTATTATATTTTTATATAAACATATATGTATTTTTTGATGCTTGTAATCAAAGGTCTGTCATAATTTTTGCAAAGTATTTAGTAGCTGGAAATGTCCCTAATTAACATTCAGAAAATAATCTACAAGTTAAATTTTTATCTGCACTTCAAAATTATGTAGTTAGATATTTTCTGTATTTCTCAAACAAATATGACTCCATAACATCACTACAACTAAAATATATCCATTGTTAAATTAAGACGTGTGATTTTACAAAGCACCAGAAATCTGTGGTCAATAGTTTAAATTTGATTGAAGTATTCACAAGCTTTTTAAGTGAAGGCAGATAACTTTACCTCTCCATGCTTTAGTTTTAGTAAAGCTGCTTATACATAAGTAAGGCTCAAATGAGAAGTTCTCAGGATTTGTAACATATTATTGAAATTTTATTTCTTTCTGGTTTTCCCATTGTTCTTGATAAGGTGTCGTGGATATAAATGTTATACATGTGGAAGTTTCTAAAACTAAAACAGGAGACAAAGCCTCTCAAATTTTATGACTAAGTTATGGATGTAAATGAAGCTGGATTATTCTAAGTTTCTCTACAAATTTGGTTCTAGAGGCCTCAGGCTGTATCAGTCTATTAAAGAAAAGTAAGCAAATGCAAGCCAGATCTCTGAGATCTTAATTTAGCTCATGGGTGTAAGTCTAATATATCAAAAGACAAATGGTAAAAGGTATTAGTTTTAAGGTCTTTAATGAAAACAAAATTTCTTTTGTATTTTTTATATATTTTGAACACAGAAAATATTGCGATGGCAAGTTAACACATAGGTTGGAAGCAGAGGTAGGAAAGATCAGTAGATATATAGATATACTGTGGCTTTTGCAGAAATTTGAGAATGATTACAACTTATAGCATGCAAATTTATTTTATTGAAGGTGTTTGTCTTTTGATTTGTTTGTTGTGTTTTGTTTTTCAAAGAATTTTGTTGGAAAAAATTTGAAATCCTTCATGAAAGAGTTAGAGCAATGATTAAACTATATTGCTATAACATGGCATATTAATTGATTCTTTAGCTGAACAGCAATAAATGAAATATGAGGCTCTTGACTTTATGCAATTTAGCATATGAATAAAATTTCTCTCAAGATAACACTTCGCATAAAAAAGTAGCAAGATATTATTTATTGTTATAATTCAATTTAAATTTATTTCCAACATTTTTTGGCACTTTTGCTTTATATTTGCAAGTAGTTCCAAGACAATAAAGAAGACAAAGCTTGAAAAAATATAATTCTTCATCAATGTTCTCTTTTGCTGCAAGTTTGCAACTTAAACTTACTCTTAATGCTGTTTCTTCTACTTAGTAATAGTAGTAATGCTGTTTCTTTTACTTAGTAGTATTTTCAAACCATGACAAAGTGCCAGTGTACTGTTTTTTAATTTCTATTTTAATATATTTCATCAAAATCATTTTGAATTATTCCAATATAGTAGTAATTATTTGAAAGAGGCTTAGCTTCTGCTTGCACAAACTATATAAGATATATGTACTTTATCCACATTTAAATTTAGAAAATAGGAAATAGAGATTCATTTGACCCACAATTAAATCATCTCTCTTACCCTGTGTGTTAATCTGCTGACTATAAATGGGTCAGCTGTGCTTTCCTTTGGGGTTATTTGTCTTGCTTGCCTCCTTAATGCCAAAGCAATAACCTGGGGCTTGGCATGTTGCTTTAAAAAGTACAACACCACTTTTTGACTATTTCTGTATAATTATGCTTAAATACTGCCCAGTTCTGTTCATTTTGAAATTTTTATCAGAAATTCCAGTTACAATGATTTTAAAATTTGATTTAATGCTTTTAAAATAACAGCGATAGTACAATATATTGGGAGAAAGCTAATTTGTCTAAAGAAATGCATCTTTTATCTAT
>NW_012143745.1:2160372-2161034 GCF_000956105.1 Propithecus coquereli | reverse complement strand
GAAGAACTTCCTTAATATATATTGTAGATGTGTCTGCTGGTGGTAATTTTTCAGTTCTTTTATCCTGGAAAAGTTTTAATTTTGCCTTTGTTTTTGAAGGATATTGTTGCTAGTTATGGAATTCTAGGTTGATGCAAATTTGTTATTTCAGTGCTTTAAAGATCTTTCTGTTCTGTCTTCTCCCTTGCATGTTTTTTCCTGATGAGAACTATGACATGCTTTTGTTTTCTCTAGCTGTCATAATATTTTCTATTTCTCAAAAATATGCTATATGCTATAGTCTTATTTGAAGAATTAGAATAATTGCAGCTACTTTTCAAGATTTTGAGAATTCTGAGAGACATAATGGCACTTTGTATACATTCAAAAATGAAAACTCTTTTGTACTTTATTTCCTTCTCTTGTAGATTTGATGCCAATTTTTCACGAATTATAATAAATAATTAATCTCTTTTCTGTTCCAAATCATTTTTACTTCCATTGGCTCCTTTCCTCCTGTCTGTAGACATGAGGAGAACCATTGACAATTCCATTAGTTAGTCATATTCTCTTACTCTTCCCAGTTTTTAAAAGTAAGCTTTTGAGCCAGACGCGGTGGCTCACGCCTGTAATCCTAGCACTCTGGAAGGCCAAGGCGGGTGGATCGTTTGAGGTCAGGAGTT
>NW_012143745.1:2132270-2155722 GCF_000956105.1 Propithecus coquereli | reverse complement strand
ATACATTTTAATAATATTTGCCTATTAAAGAGAAAAAATCATCATAAAAGGGTTCTGTAATAAACCATATAATAAAGAGCACAATATAAATACCATAGGAGAATTCTAAGCTGGTACTATAATATGCGTATTTATGTATGTGTGTGTGTATACATGAGTGTGTCTGTGTGTGTGTGTGTGTGTGTGTGTGTGTGTATGCTGTGCCAGCAAGCCATGATAAGTTTGTAAATTGATAAACAATAGTTCCATGCTCCTAATTATGTGGAGTTAATTATATGGCACCGTCTTTCAGGTATATATGGAAAAAGTTAATGAAAATAAACACAACTCATATAACTTCCTGAATTATTGAGAATTAACTGAGAAGATGTAAACTGCAAAGTACTTTCCAGGGTGTGGATAATGCATCATGATCAATAAGCAAATGCTGTCTAACTTAAAACTGAATTTAAAAATGCATAAAATTGGCTGGCTCCATCATTTATGCAAACGTGCATGTCTGATGAGATTTGCATTGTAATGGAAAATGCAACTTCTTATCTCCACAATTTTAGGAAATACAATGCTTGGAATCTTGTATGTGGAGAATCCTTGCTAAAAGAAAGAAAAATAAATAATTGCTTAACTATTTGACTGAGGGACCACGGGTCTAGCAATTCATTATCTTACCTGGTTTCTTATCTTTATCAAGACCATTAAAAAAACAGTGAACAAATAAACAAACAATGAGCATTTCTTTCTCTACTGCTTAAGACAGTTCAGGCTGCTGTAACAAAATACCGTAACTGGGTGGTTTAAACACTTCTTCTAGTTCTGGAGGCTGGGAAGGCGAAGATAAAGGTTCCTGCAAATTCGGTGTTTGGTTGAAGCCCTGCTTCCTGGGTCATAGAGGGCAGTCTTTCCAGTGTCCTCACATCACAGAGGGAAGAAGAGAGCTTTCTGGGGACTCTTGTAAAGACACTAATCCCATAAAAAAGTGTTTCATCTCATGACCTAATCTAATCCTAATACCTCCGAAATAATCCATCTTCTAATACCATCACATTAAGGTGTCAGGCTTCAACATATGAATTTTGGAGGTACACAAGCATTTAGTCCATAACATACAACAAATATTCATAATGAAAACTGTACCACCTACCTCGACAGTTTACACAGATTTCTATAACTAAATTTAATTTATTTAATCTTGCTTATTAAACTTCCTAGGTCAATCTCCTTATTTACTTGTTTACAACTCTGAAAGGCAAACTTATACTTGGTATCCATTTTTAAAGAGGCTGGAAAATCCTAAATTAATAAATTTCAGGCATTGCATAATTAGCATCACTTTGAATATTGTTAATGTAAAAATTTAATTAGAATGTGTGTGTAAAAATAGGTTAAATTTTAATTTTAAAATTCCTTAATATTTTGATTTATGAGTTTTAGTAGTTTCAAACATTTTATCATTAATATTAATGAAGCAATAACTTATGAAGAGAAAATGAGTTTTTTCAATAAAAATCAAATTACTAATATACCAATAGAAAAGCATAGAAATATCTTAATTTTCCAAAACAGAAATGTAAAGAAGGCAAAAAAATTTAATTTACATGTAGTCAACAGAAAGTTGGTGAATATTTTGGTTCAGATTTACCTGTGTTCAGCCCTACTTCTATTGCAATTACTGTCATTTCAATTTCCATGCAGATTTTCTTTCCAATAACCAAAGCTTCTTTTCCTCCAATGACTTTGTCCTTGACCTTGACTTGGTCACTAAAGCCTATGGATATACCATTGATTTTATTACCACATGCAAACCCTTGTGTCAATGGAAAAAAAAAACCAGACTCTGTAAAATAATTTTAAAGAGATTTATTCTGATCCAAATTTGAGGACCATGACCCGGAGCCATGCCCAAGAAGCCTTGAGCAGTGGACTCGGTGTGGCTGGGTTACAGTTTGGTTTTATACATTTCAGGGAGACAAGGGTTACAGCTAAAGTCATAAATCAATACGTGGGAGGCATACATTGATTTGGCCTGAAAAGGTGGGCCATCTAGAAGGTGGGGGGGTGGGTTCACAGGTTATAGATTCTTTGACTTGTAATTGGTTAAAGACATGAAGCTTTGTCTAAAGACTTGGAATGTTTTAAGATAAGGAGGTCTGTTAATCAGAGACAAGCCGCTGGACGTATATTTGTTGTGTAAATCGAATACCTGCAGGTTTGTCTTGCATACCCTTAATCCTGTTAGTGGGTTACAAACCATGTCTCCAAGAAGTGGGGGAACGTGAAGCTGCATGTCTGATCTCCTTCCTCATGGCAGATAATTTAGTTTGGGAAATCCCCTTGGCCAAGACGGGGTCAGCCTGTTGGGGGGAGCCTTAAGATTTTATTTTAGTTCACACTTGGTAATCCCAGCTTTGAGTCCCCCTTTTGTATATCACCTTCTATTTTTCCATCTTACTATGTGTAACAATTATAGTCTTGTATCCATTAAATTCTATAAAAATTTCAGTCCTACGCATCTCACCTATCCACTGTAGTACACCATCACTCAGAATCTCATTGCCTATATTAGAGCCCAGATCTTATCAATATAGTCATTCTCTCATATGTATACTCAATTTCTTTGCCCTCTTTCACAATTTGTGTGGAAAGAACAAGATCTAATTCAGTCTCACTTTCTACTTCTTTGAGATGTTAATTCCAGATCAATGTGGCTAAAGAGAAACATGTAGTCATGCTGATTAATCTCCTTTGAAATATAAAGATATCAGAGGAGCCCCTTTAACACTTTTAAACAAATCATACTATATTTCCTTTGTTCATTCACTATTTCACTCCCTCTACAAGTTTCAAATCTTTTATCCACAAGCCAAAATTCAAAAGGCTATGAAAAATGAGAAGATTTTATATCTCATCCAGTTATAAAATCTGACCTGATCAAACCTAAATTCATTGGCAGGAAAATTTAACTAAAACTGATGTATAGCTATGTATAGTCTTTTTTATTCTAATTACTGTGAATATTTATATATTTCCCCACAGACCCATTAATGTTTTGATTACAGCATGTTACCTAAAACTTCACTAGGGTTTTCCCTAATACATGAAGGCTGTATCACAGCATTAGCTGACTGTAATCCAAAAAAGTTCTTATTTCATAACACATGTGGCTGCAAAGGTCTTGGATAAGGGATTGTGAACCTCTTATCTGCCTCCACGTTATATTCTATTTCTGCAAAGGAAGTCATGCTCCTTTGTAAGATCTGTATCCCTACTCACATATATAAGGGCCTATATTAATACAAACCAAAAATAAGAGGCTGAATTCTCCCCTTTGAAAATAAGAGGAGACTGCCCCCACTTTTCTTAGAGCATTTCCTTTAGAACATTTGTAAGTTCTCTCTCTGTCTTTTTAAAATGTATGTAAATCTTTTTATAAGCTGCTTCCCAGATTTAAGACCCAGTAATATCTCTCTCAAAGTCCTGAGAGACATCTCTTTGAAATGTAATCAGCAAGGAAGACCACACCCCAATCTCCCAGTTTCCATTGAAGAGTAGAAGCCTAACTTCAGTGGGCACCTCACTCTAAGCTCTAAATGTGCCTCTTGTCATAAAGATACAAGTTTATTTCTCCTTTGCATGAAACCAATTCGCAAACAAAGATGACTAACCCAATTACCAGTTGAATAATGGATGAACTAAGTGTGACAAATGGTCCTTTCAAGTCTTCTGACTTGAGAACTGGCTACTGTTTATCTTCAGAACATGTATCTCAATGAGTTGTATCTCTTAACTACATAAAAAAGGTGATATTTCTTTCTATATTAAAGCTTATTCAATAATAAAACTGTTTTATTTTTCTATTTTGTGGAGAGGTTTTCTGGACTGGCTGAAGATTTTGTTTTTAATGATGTTTCCTTGGTTGCTCAATACATTGCTGTAGCAATTCTTTCTTTTTCGTGATTTTTTAAGTATTTTTTCTTACTTGATCATTCTCATTAACATCATTTCATTTCATCCATTTCATTGTCCTCCAACAATGATACTATCTTTTTGTTAACTTTGAGTAAATTTGTTCCTTTCAAAATTAGGTATTCTTCTCCTCTTGTGTGATTTCGGCTAGACCCTCCACTATTAAGCTTTTGACCTCACCACTCAACAAAATTGTTTTAATAAGGGTCAAGGATAATCTTCAACCATAAATTCTTAGTTTTCACATTTCTTGTCTGCTAGCAATCTTTTACAGAAGTGATCACTCCCCTCTCTTGAAACTCTGTCTTGCTTCAAGGACACCACCTGATGTCTATCTACTACTGGCTCTCTGTCTGGTGCTTTTCAGCCTCCTTTATAAGTTTTTCCTTATCTCCCAAACTCTAAACTATGGAGTGCCCTAGAGATCAGCCTTGTCCTCCTCATCAACTTGGTCTTCTCCAACTTTCCTAACAGTTGTTTTCAAACTTGTAGCTTGAGATATCACCTCACAATTTATAATCTATTTCTTACAGGAGGAAAATACAGTTGCCTTCCAAATATATTTCTACAGTTTGGAATCCTCTCCTAAAATGCACACACATTCCCAGCTGCTTATTTGAGATCTAATAGACCTCTTCAACTTAATGTGTCCAAACTGAGATCCTGTTCCTTCTCCCATACCCTGCTTCTCCTGTAGACTTTCCCATAGAATTATTCACTAACTCTTCACATTCTTTTAAAATCCATTTCCAATTTGTGAGCAAATCTTGTGAGAGATCTACCTAAATCTAAATAAGTGAAATCTAAATCTGGTTATCTAGTATATACATCTTTAAAATCTATTTATCTAAATATCTGGAATCCAAAATCTAAATATATCTAAAATCTTTCCAATTTTACCCCATGTTTAGTTATCATCTTGTACCAAGTCATCATCATTGCTCAATGAATTCTTCTTTCCACTATTGCCTTTCTGTACTTTGCTCACAAGACATATCATTCCATTACATTAGCCTGTACAATGTCTCTCCAGTACCCAAAAAGAATAGCAAATAACCTTACAAATTCCTACAAGGCTTATTATATTTTGCACTATACTTAAATTCTGAAGTTATCTTCAGCTATATTTCTTCCACGCTTAACATTTCTTCCGAAAATTTTTAACATATCAGATATTTCTTACCATCAATTTCAGTAGATTTTCCTAAGACTTAGAATACCCTTCCTCTGCATTAATGTTGGGCTCATTGCTCAACTTTCTTCAGGGCTTTACACAGATGTCACTTCATTAGAAAAGACATTCCAGGATGCTGCATACAAAATTAGACACATTTCTTCTGGTGTGTCATTCCTGGTAAGCTCTCTAAGTGAACAGAACTGAGAAATAGCTAATACTTATTTCTCAAACTTTATCTATATCTGTACTAATATCTATATTTTTCTTTATTAAACACCATAAGTTCACAATGATACTACCAATTCTAAGTAACATGGTACATTCTAGTCTACTCCTTTCCATATTTATAACTCATTTCTCTAACAATAAGAAATCTGTTTCTAATAATTCCTTATTCATTCTCTCTCTCTGTATGGTTTCAGAATCACTAATACCATAGTTAAAGGGAAAACAACTAAATTTCAATATTTTACAATAAGATTTAGTTTAAATATACAGAAAGAGTGAAATGTACAAATCTTATGTGTACAATTTGATGAATTTAACAAATGCATATACCTGTGTAACCTGACCCTAATAAGATATAGAACATAACCATAATCTTGGAAAGTCCCCCTGTTCTTTTCCCTGTCAACACACCTGTACCCAAGGGAAACACTTTTTTATTTTATATTTTACTAAATATTAGTTTGTCTGTTCTAGAACTTCATGAAAATGGCATTATACAATATGCATTTTTTGTGCCTAGATTCTTTCTTTCAGCATAATGTATGCTAAATTCATGCATGTTGTTGTATGTTTAAGTAATTTCTTCCTTTTTGTTATTACATGTAATATTCCAATCTGTTTCTTTCCTTTTCTGTTGATGAACATTAGGGTTGTTTATAGTGATTGGCCATTATGAATATAGCTGCTATAAACATTTTTGAAGGCATGTTTTGTGGGCATATATTTTCATTTTTCATAGATAAATAGCTAGGAGTTAAATTTCTATGTCATAGGGTAGCTTTATTTTTGCCTTTATAACACAGCATCAAATCTTTTTCTAATGTGCTTGCATCATTTTACACTTCCACCACATATGTATAAAAGTTCTAATTGCTTTCCATAGTTGCCAACATTTGTCAGAGTTTTAGCTCTTATCAAACCTTGTAGATTTGCAGTGGTATTTTATTTTGATTTTAATTTGAATTTTCTTGATGAAAAATGATGTTTACTTTTTCAGTTATTTTGCCCATTTTTATATTGCTCTGTGTGAAGTGTCTGTCTTTTGTGTATTTTAATTTATTGACTTATTTGTCATTTTGTTATTGTTACATAGGAGTTTATACCTATATATTTGAAATTTAAAAATTTTGTAAGATGTGTATTTTGCAAATAATTTTTTCTAGTTTATGGTTTGCTTATTAATTTTAATAAGGCTTAGCAGTTTGTAAATTTAAAGATATTTGGTTTTTATTTTGCTCATTTAAGGATGTTTCTTTTTGTGTTTTTTATAACAAATCTCTGCCTGTCCCCAAATCATGAATATATTCTCCTGTGTTATGTAAGTTCTATAGTTTGTGTTTTGGGATAACATATACAATGTATCCCAAATCAAGTTTTGTATAGTACGTAGGATGAAGTAGGGATTGAAGTGCTTTTTTTTTCCCATATGAGCATATCATATTTTAAATATCCTTTGTTGAAAAGCCTTCCCTCACTGAATTTCCTTGGCCAAATATGTGTGGATTTATTTCTGGGTTCTCTATTCTGTGTCTTTGATCTTTTTATCTATCATCATGTTAAGATGGCAGTCTTAATTATTATAGTTTTATGATATAGGCTTGAAGTAAGATAGTTTTTTTTAATATTGATTTTTATAGATCTTTGAATTTCCATATAGATCATAGATTCAGCTTGTCAAAAATTTTATAAGGAAATTTTGCTGAGATTATAATTATTATTACTTTGAATCTGTAGGTTAATTTTAGGAGAATTACAAATTTTAAACATAAAGTCTTTCAATCTATGGACATGATGTATCTCTCCAATTATTTAGATCTCTATGTTTTTCCTCAGAAATATTTTGTAGTTTTGCATTTATAGGTTTTTCAATTATTTTAAAAATATACCTAACTATTTAAGTGGTTGAATTCTATTAAGATTAAGTTTTGGAATTTTTTTTTTGTTTCAGAATATTACAGGGATCCAAATGTTCAGGTTACATGTATTGCTTTTACCCCACCTGATTCAGAACTACAAGTGTGTCCATCCCCAGATAGTGCGCTCCGCACTGATTAGGTGTGACTATGCCCTTCCCCTCCCTGCCCCACCTGCCAGACACCTGATGAATGTTACTAACATATGTGCGCATATGTGTTGATCAATTAGCACCAGTTCTGAAATAGTCTTAGACCCACAGAAAATCATAGAAATTGTACAAAGTGGCCAGCTTGCCCCAGCGATGACATATTTTATAGTTGTATTATTATTAAAACCAAGAAAATGATGCTTGTACAGACCATAGACCTTATTCAGTTTTCACCATTTTAACCTACATCAGTGCGTGGTTGTATGTGCGGAGTTCTATGCAGTCTTATTTTATGTATTTGCTTATGCAATCACCACTAAAATCAATATACCAAACTGTTTAATTATCATAAAAAAGCTGCCTCGTGCCATCTCTATTCCATGTCAACCATTAATCTGTTTTCTGTCCCTACAGTTTTATACTTTTAAGAGTGTTATATAAATGGAATCATACATAATATCATCTTTTTGATTTACTTTAACATAATCTTGGCAATTGGTGGGAGTAGGTGGGGATAAAGATGAAAAAAGTCTAACCATAGTTGGTAATTGTCAAAGCTGGGTGAGAAATTCTTAAGGGTTCATTACACTGTACTCTTTGCTTTGGAATGTGTTTGATATTTCCCTTAATAATAATAAAAAATTAAAAGCTCTCAAAGAAGAGATAAAAATCTTTGAAGTAAAGGATGTTCAAAATAGAAGAAAGTGAGAGGAATGCTGTTCAAATTCAGAAAATACATAAGAGAGAAAATTAATTAGCTGTGTCAAAAGTCAGATTAAAAACAACCAGAGAAATTAAATAAGCATAATTGAAATAATAGTACAGGGTATTAGAATCAACTTTGCACAGTTATTTTTAAAAATTATATTAAAATCAATTATTGAAAATAATTATAAAGCATATTATGTATAGCAAATATCTGAAATATATCAAATAAATTTAATTGGTGATCCTGAAGAAACAAATGCAAATATAAAATTAATTTATCACATTCACGTCATAGATTCCAAGCTTTTCCATAGTTAAAAATGTAATTGCAATTATATTTACTCTTAATACAGTATATATCATAGATTATTATTAACACAAGTAATGCTAATGCTGAACATAGGGAATATGTATGGAAAGATTAGCCAATACTGAGGTGTCTTAAAAATGGATGATGGTGATTTAAAAATAACATTCTTTTTAAGTGTAGCTGCAGGCTAACTGAGAAGGGATTTTCATCTAGATGATAGCAACTGCTCTTTGGATTTGTGACCCACTAGAATCAGACAGTGAGCAAAATTTCCCTTAGGATCATTACTCTAAAGCAGTGCATTCCAATAGAACTTTCTGCAGTGATGGAAATGTTCTCTATCTGTGTTGTCTATTATCTTAACCACTAGGCACCGGTGGTTATTGAGCCCTTGAAACTTTCGTTAGTATGACTGGGAGATTGAATTTTTAATTTAGTTTAATTTTATTCTTTTTCATGTTTATACATTCTTTTTTTAAATTTAATTTTCTATTTCAGAATATTACGGGGGTACAAATGTTTTGGTTACATGGATTGCTTTTGTACAATTTGAGTCAAAGTTATAAGTATGCTCATCACTCAGATAGTATACACTGGTACCCATTAGGTAATTTAAATTTAAACATCCATGTGTGGCTAGGTATAGTATTGGACAGCACAGGTCTAGAGGAATCCAAAAGCACTCCTCTTTTGATCAATTGATCTCAACTACCCACATTTGGGGCTTGGTCATGGATCTATTTTATTCTGTTCCAAAATTTCTTAGGAGTCTGTATTGTTAGCTCAAAAGTGTTATCATAGGCCGGGCGCGGTGGCTCACGCCTGTAATCCTAGCACTCTGGGAGGCTGAGGCGGGCAGATTGTTTGAGCTCAGGAGTTCGAAACCAGCCCGAGCAAGAGCGAGACCCCGTCTCTACTAAAAATAGAAAGAAATTAATTGGACAACTAAAAGTATATAGAGAAATTAGCCAGGCATGGTGGCCCATGCCTGTAGTCCCATCCACTCGGGAGGCTGAGGCAGGAGGATTGCTTGAGCCCAGGAGTTTGAGGTTGCTGTGAGCTAGGATGACGCCACGGCACTCTAGCCCAGGCAACACAGTGAGACTCTGTCTCAAAAAAAAAAAGTGTTATCATAAATCACATTCTTATTTTCTGCTCCTATAAGCCTGAATGCAATCCTCTGGTATTTCTCATATTTATATTACTCAGTTGCTGCCTAAAAGGCACATCTATAGTAAAATGCATGTAGCTATGCCTCTATCTTATATACAGTCATGAGAAGGAAAAAAAAAGAATCAACAGACAAAATTCCACTTGAGTCTTTTCTTGAAGGGGAAAGAACGTCCATGCTCATGCTGAAATTTCAGGTAAAAAAAAAAATCTTAAATTGGCTTATGACAATGACTGTATAATATTTGAGTGGAGCTCTTTGCAACAAAGGAGATAAATTGGCTTACATCCTTTAGTGATATATTAGGGCAGCCTTAAACCAACCTGATCCAATTTGGCTAAAGGAAGACACTTACCCCATGAGAATTTTGAAAGAGTTTAAGCAAGCAAAACTTACATTTTGCTATTATCTGCATTTTTAAATGTGCTCATTACTCAGTCTGTGGGCATATATAAGAGGCTAATTGCAATACTTAAAGAAAAGAATGGTTGAGTTTCAACTTTCCAGTCTACCTGCATCATCAGGCAAAAACCTGATTAAACAGATGGGCCTCACCCCATGACCCTTAAAATCAGTATTGAAAATTTGGAGAAATAAGAAAAGAAAGTGCCAAACAGTGTTCATTCTTCATGGAAAAAGCCCTAAGGCACCTAAAATATGTTACTGTTGAATCAGCATTACACTTTGAATTTGGCAAAGTCAAAAGAAACAACGTCACAAAGAAGCTTTATTAGGCTTCCTTAAAATTCTGAGATATAAAATTTTTTAATATTTATTTTCAATACACTAATCATATGGATTTAAGAATAAACAAACCCACATTTCCTTAAAAGGCTATTTCATTGTTATCTTACATTACAAACTAAAATGAAGCATAGATATGACCCACACTCAAAGTACCAATTAAAAAACCCCCAAAACATCTTATCATAGAAAGCAAATAGCAAAATTGTCATGCATGAGGTCCTGGGTTTCAGTTTATATATGGCTTAAAATTATCATCAATAGGAACTTAATTTCATATGGATAAACATTTCACAAGGTAGGAGTATGTAGACCTTCTGATCATTATCACTTTTCAGGATCAAACTGGAAATGATACCTTTTCAGAGAGTTTGAAAACATTAAAAAAAAAAAAAAAAGACTATCTTCTTAAGCCTAGTTGTATAAATTGTTCAGAATTAACATTTGGTAAATTTTCATTATTTTTTTTTTACAAAATTACAAATTATAGTCACAATAACATTATACGACCTTTATGCACAGATATCAACCTCCAAACTCATATATGTACATACATACATACATAAGTGTGTGTATATGTACACTTACATACTTAGATTGTTTCAGGTGATGAGATTAAGGAACACAAAATAATGGAGTATCTTTAGAAATATCGATAAGAATTGCAAAGGCTGTTACATATTTTTCTCTCATTTACTTATTCATTCAACCCTATTTTCACTTATTCATTTATGCATTCCTTTACTTAATACATGATTATTAAATGTTTTATCTTTCATATTTATGGTAGGCCCTTGGAATAGAAAAAATAAATGTTAATTTCTTTGTACTGAAGAGGCAGTCAACTTTAAATACATACTTACTATAAACAGCATGATGTGTTGTTATATGCCCTGGAGAATAATAAGTGATATAGTGTGGACTTCTTAAAAGAAAATTATATGCTAATTAAATTGCTTATACAAAATTTGCATTGCTTTTTTTTGAACATATGACTTTGATGAGCTTTCAAATTATATTTGAATCTTGTTATATATCATAGCAGTACAAAATGTGGTATGTTGAAACAAAAACACTATAAATAAAGTATAAGCAACAGAAGGAAGAACGGAAATCACTTAACTAAATAATTCTATTTTGTTTCTTTGATAAAAATTCCACACTCTCATAATACCTAATTATATCTATTTGTAAAACTTGTACTCACAAACACTTGCTAGGATAGTTATTTGACCCTTTGCAAACATTTTCATCTTACAGAGAATATGATTTCTTTTTTCTGTTTCTATTTTTATGATTCTTCTTATTAAATGTAGAAAATTGCTGGTTATATATTTATAAAATAATCATTTGGTGCAGAAGTTAATCTTCATCTTCTTTCCTGCACTAGCTAGTGCATCGAGTTGTCAAATGGCAAATATTCAGTATTGTGATCACCAACATCAATCCTACATGTTGCGGAAACAGACAGAAAGATATGCCTAACTCAACACCTTGAACTCTTACAAACTGCTTACTCCCAATTAGGGTTACAAATGTTAAAAAATCTGGTGAACTTGGGAGAACTATCAGTGCATTCATTGTTAGACAAGCTTTTGTTCTTAACCCCAATATGTTTTCTTAGTTATCTGTGCTAAAGGGAATTTAAAATAAAGAATTTTTTTAGACTAAGCCAGAAATAAGACCTAATCCAAAACCAAACTCAATAGCTCAATCTACTTTCACTGAGATCACAATTTAGCCTCAAATTTATATTCACTCTTCATGAATTCAAGCAATTTTTTTAAACACCTACTATTTAATTCCCCAGGCATTGAGGTTACAGGCCAAACAATGTTCCTCACATAATGTATTTGTCTTCAAGTAAATCTAGAGCTTGCCACTCAAAATGGCAAAAAGAGAACAAAAGGACAAACAGAAATTTCACAGTAGCTGCAGGAGACCCATCTACCAAAGAGAAGAATGTTTTAGGTTTCTCTACCCCATTAACTTATAGTGAAAACTACAAAACAGAAAACAGCACAATAAATCAAATCCAAAGAGATTTCAACTTTTTTCAGGATTCTGAAGATGCTAAATCAAAGTTGAAATCATTTTACTTATTACTTAAACAGTGCCAACTCCCATTTCTTTGAACCCATGACATAATCAGTTCTAATCCTCAGAAATGAAATAAAAGAATGGAGACATAAAGATGAGAATTGCAGCTCTTTCTAGAGATCAATATTCAATAAAATCAAAATTGTTTGTCTACCAATTGTAAGCATTTAAAAAATATTCTTAAATAAACGAATTACTTCAAAAATAATTCAAAAGCTATAATGGTGATTTTTTTGGTACTCTAAATCCAAATGAACAGAGATATACCTATTGCCAAGGAAAGAGACTAAAATTTGAAAGGAAATTTATTTGGTCTTTCTATGTTACACTTCTCTTTCTCTTGCATCGACCACTTGGAATGACTAATTTAGCAGGTACAATCTTCAATTAGCATATTGATACAAAACATTTCCCTATAATAAAATCTGAAAAGTATATTCAGATATATTTTTCTATTCTATTATTAATGTGCAGAGTCAGTCTTTTAAAAGCATCACTACATGGCATGAATTCAACAAAAATTATTAAATATTGGTATCTTTTAATTGCTATGTGTTTCAGCAAAATCATTTTTTATCTGCCTTTGCTACCTATGTCTTCTTTCTGTAGAGCTAGATGTTTGCAATATAACTCCATTTTTATTCTATACATATGAAGAGTATTTTCTTATTCTAGCTGTTTTTTCTCCTGGTCAAGTATCAGACAGTTCCATGCTTTCAAGAGGAACATCTCATATAGTTTGTAAGTTATGCAATAAAGCTTGCAGAAACAATCCAATGCTATTATCAGAATATGTTTGAATCTCAAATTTTCACCACTGCCCTGCTGCTGTTCTTACCTACAATTTAAACACCCTATTAAAATACCACTGAGTTTTATTCTTTTTTTTTCTCTTAATGTTCTATTTAAATTAGCAAAGTTATCTGGGGCTGAATTGTTTCTTGGTAATGTCTCCTACCCACTTTCCTATCTTGTCTTTGATCCAGCTTATGGATCTTCCATATTTAAATTCTATTAGCCTAGGTGATCATCCCCCTCTAGTCTATTTCTTTAAACTACCAAATATGATACAAGTCGTCTAGAATATGGGGTACCTAAGTGAATGTGTTTTCTACTTCATCTTTAGGGCTTTACATAGCTACTAAAGCTCTCCTGAAATTATGAATAAGCAATGGTTAATTTATCAAAGAAAGGTTAATAAAATACATTTATATAAACTTAAGATAGTACATGCCCATTTTTATGCATGCTTTTACAAGTGATGTTCACCACAAACATTTCTGGTCACATTTTTAAATTTATGTGAAAAAGAAAAGTTCAATAGAATAGGCATTTTATGAAATAACAATCAAATTAGCAAAGATTATGAATATGTCCAATATTTAAATTGTATAATACAGTTTATCTCTGCAAATAAAATTATTAATATCTTTTCTTATCTTAAGCACTCCAACAGGGATAGAAGTGGCATGTATCATGATTTCGTTAAGTAACACACAATAGTAGTGGATTTCTTGGAAACAGAAAAGATAAACCAGAAGCCAGAAGATTTCCCCTGAATTCCAAACTAGTTTTGAATCCAGTGCACCCTCCTTCTTCATGGTTCTGATCCTTAGACATCAATCCTTTGAATAACATAAGACTTGAATATCTGAAGGACTGATTTAAATCTACTTTCTTACATAATCTTCACCAGACTAACACAGAACATCAATCTATTCTCAGATTTGCTTGGCAAAAGTTCAATAAAGGCCTGTCTCTTTCAAAGTAAAACTTTCATCTGAATTCTCCTTCAGCATAGATAGGAGAAAGGTATTGGACACATGGGGGGACTTGATTAGATCTCAATGTAGTCTTTGCTGAACCTCTCAAGATTCTCGAGGGACTAAATCAGGTAAGGAAAATAAGAGCAACATATTATTATGGATTCATTATCTTGCCAAAATTCAAAAGGTAGTATATAAACGTGCATAGATATTTGTAAAGAGCTATAATTCAAGATAATTAGATTAAGAAAACCATTGATGTGTTACTTCTTAATGCAACTAAGCCCTAATAACCTTTCTAACTCACGGTTTAAACCATTTTAGTTTAAAATATCTCTGTGTTAATTTTTAAGTGTCAGTTTTGCCTGTATAGTACATCTCTGTTCTGGATTCAATTCCAAGTTCTTTTAAGGCAGAAGAATACCTTTTATTATTTGCCACTATATTTTTAACTAACCCAAGCCCTTTCCTCTTATTGCCAGAGGTGACCTGTCCTAATTATCCCATTTGTGCTGACCCTTGTGCTGACCCTCATGAGGTCCCAAGTGATAAGGCACACTCTTCCCCACAATTCACTAGTACTGTTCCTTTAGAGCCTTTATATTTATTTCAATAGTCCTTAATAAATGCTTCAGATTTCAGACAAGCTGAGAAATTAATTCAATATGTATTTCTAGTAAATTCACACATCAATAAATGGCGGGTGTATGTTCTGAGAAATCCGTTGTTAGGTGACTTCGTCATGTGGGAACATTGTAAAGTGTACTTACCCAAGCCTAGATGGTATAGCCTACTACACACCTGGTACATGAGGTATAGCCTATTGCTCCTAAGCTACAAATCTGTATAGGATGTTATTCTATTGAACACAGTAGGCAACTGTAACACAATGGTAAGTATTTATGTACTTGAACATATCTAAACATAGAAAAGGTACAGTAAAATTACAGTATTATAATCTTATGAGACCACTGTCACATATGCAGTCTGTTGTTGACTGAAATGTCATTACGCAGCACACGATTGTATGTTTTAGTTCTTATAGAGTCTGGGTAGAGAGAAAAGTTAGTAACTAAAATAAGATTTAGAAATGATCTGAAGATTTCTTTATTTCAGAGTCTTAGTCACATAAACATAAATAATTCAAAGTGGAAACTAGACAAAGTTAAAAGAAGACTCTCAGGCTCTTGACATCATAAATGAGGACCATCACATCCATTGGAGATCACTTATGGCATTTTACAATGGTGCACTTATTTCCATCAAACCATGTGATATCATATGGAGAATGATATGACCTTGGTGTTATTGACAATTCCTTTTCAGGTACTTGACTCTTTGGGAAAAATCTGTTTGATTTGTGTTCAGAAACAGTGTTACTTAGGAAACTTCAGAGTTTCCAAGGTATAAGAGATCAGAAAATGTTTTAGTAAGAGGCAGAAAAACAACAAAATGAGACAACAGGAACAAGAAAAGAAGAAAGGCATGAGCTATGCAAATATTAAACCCAGGAAAATATCAACAAGAAGAATTTGACAGAGAAAGGGAAAGGAGCCGAAATTAGAGCATTAAGCCCTAAGGAAAAGAGGGAGACGGTCTTATACATAGGCACATAGTGACAACATATTCTAACATTTATTGGAAAAACTCACTTATTTTAAAACCCAGCAAGTATAGAGAACCAACTCTGCCACGCCCAAACTGTTATTGGTCAGTCCCTGCATCGTATTCTTCTTTGTAGTGGTGGGGCTTAAACTCCACAAATATTTCTCCTTTGCCAATAGGAAGCACAAGAGCAGGGGTCAACACGATTTTGTTAAAAGGGATGGACGGTAAATAGTTTTGCTTTGTGTGCCATATGTCATCTGTTGCAACTATTCAACTGTGTCCTTACAGCTTGAAAGCACCCACAGATGACAAATAAATAAATGAGCATGGACGTGTTACAGTATGATTTTATTTTTAGTCACTGAAATTTGAATTATATATAACTTTCACCTGTCATGAAACTGTTTGCTTTTTTTTTTAAATTTAAAAAATGGAAAAATAGTTCTTAACTCACAGACTCTACAAAAACATGAGGCAGGCCATATTGGATTCATCGTCTGTGCTTTGCCACTCCTTGCACCAGAGAGACACTAGAAGGCAGAGGGAAGGGTCTTGCTTCTTTTGTTTACAGGTAGTCTACATGACTACAGAAATCAAATTTCATCCTTTCAGTGGAAGTTTGTTCTCATCTCCAGTCGTTTCTTGGCTCTTGCTCTCTCTGGACATACTACATCATACTTCTTGAAATGCACCTGAACGATTCAAGCAGTATTCAAGCCTTAGGCTCCAAGACACTCCTCATTTGAGTTCTCGAGGACAAGTGACAGCTGAGTGCTGCCTCCTTCTCTCAGATGTGTGGGCCTGTCCTCCGGGCTCCTGGGAAATTAGCGTTCTCTAGTCAGCAATCCCTCCTATGAGGTCTGAATTCCAACTCTTTAGGATCTCTTCTCAAAGAGTCGATGTTCTAATAGTTTTCCCTTCTTTCTCCAAACCCTCGAGGTTATAGTTATCGCCTATACATACTGTCTCTGTGTTAAGTCAGTGCTTCCTTTGTGCTTTTTTAGTTCTCTACCACCTGTATAACTAATTCTTTCATTAAATTCTCTCTGTTGTAGTACCAAGCATGGTTTTTGTTTTCCTAAATGGGTAATGACTGATATACTGATACATTTCTCTCTGGCTATACAACCTATATTACTCAGGTTGCCTAATTCCAATTCAATATCCCAGCAATTATTGATTACTAGTTCCTTTTTTCGTTACCTTTAGTACTGATTCCTTGCTTTCCTTCCAGAAACCTATTTCTGAGGAAAATCAAAATAGGCTCAAATAAGAACTTTTAGGCCTATTCTTTGTTCCTAAGAGATACTGTAAATTATCGCTATTATACTAAGACATGTTGACTATAAGTTATCCCGGTCACAAAATTTTCAATGATTTATTTTAAAGTCCCCTGGCATATTATCTGCCTAATTATACAAAGTGGAATTTTTAAGCTTTTTATAACAATAATAACAACCATTGACATTTAAGGGAAACATTATGTGTCAAGTATCATGTTAAGTAGGTAACATTTTTGTATTTAGTTCTTATATTAATCTGTGAGATAGATATATAATGAATTTCTCTTATCTAGATAATGATTCTTAGCATAAATATAGTTAATATTTTTTTCAAGGTTACGTACATAATAAATATCAGAATCGTCATTTAAAATCAAATATTTTGACTTTGGATGACTGATTTTTAATCACTATAATGTATCTCTCTGTTATGCACAGTGCAAGTCCCCTTCAGGATTATAGGATTTATTCTCTGAGCTGTTGGAAGGGCTGCTGGTTTATTGCCCCTTCTGGAAATTGCTCTGGTCTTAAAAGAACTGCCTTGCTCAAGTTAAGTTATGCCCTTTCTCTTGGGCAGTAAATAGCCGGCATCATCAGACTCCTTAGCATGACGGGGACAAACTGTGCAGGACTAGACTAGTTTCAGAGCTCCCATGATGTCAGCTGAGACACTGAAGCCCAACTTATTCCTCTTTCCTGTCCTACATCCTTCTCTTTTTTCCACAGTGATTGATCTGAAGAGCTTCCTAATAATTGTATTGCACATTAATCTCTGTCTCAAAATGTGCTTTCTGGGGAATGTAATTTGCAAAACTCAGGTAATTTAAATGAAACGAAAATTGTTTAACATAATTTAATGGAAAGAAGGCTTATGGACGAAGGGATGAAAACCTTACCATTAACTTTAAATTGATTAATAATATTTGTTAAGTGCTAACTCTAAGAACTATGTATTTTCTTTATTACGACATGATAATAGAGCATCTTCAAGTTTCAGATGAAGTAAAGTAATTTGCATAAAGTTGCATACAGTGAGTTAAAGAGGTGGATTTGAACCAAGGTCTCTCAACTCCAAAATCTATTATATTTCCCATTTCATCCTCTGACTATAAAATAGTTTGGTAAAGAAAGATGACCATCTGTTCATAAAAGTTAAGTCAAACACATTCAAAATTTAAATCCAAATGATTGCTTCAATACAGGTGAGTTTATTTGGCAACAATGTAAATATTTATATATGACCACTATAAAACAACAACAATAAACCAACAACAAATCAATTTAGGGCTTTTTATTTTGTTAACTTATTTTTCAGAAAGAAGCCAAATGAGTCAAAAAAATCTAATTGTTAATTTCTAATTTAGCAATAGATTCTGTGATGAGTATAAGTTGCACAAATGAGTTACAGGTGTGAGTAATTTCTCTAACATATTGAAATATAACAATGCAGTTTCATACTTTTTTCCTAATTGAGCTCTTAGTTTCCTTCCTTTTTCTGGATTTTAGTCATCACACTTGAGTATAAGTGGTATTAGCCTTGTCCTCATTAGTAAACAGAGTTCTAGGCTGGAACATTCTAAATGTAAGGACCCTAAATGACAGATGTCCTCTAAATGAACCTATAGTCAGTGGTTGCTACCAAGTCCTGTAGCTCGGTCCAGCATTGATGATTCAGTGGTAGAATTCTTGCCTACCAAGTCCTGTAGCTCAAACACCTGACAGGATATGCACTGGGGAAGTTACTGTAGTTGTAAAACATAGCATTTCCTGTTTATGCTCCACTCTGCTACATCTTCACCTTCCTCCCATCCTATAGTGTTTAATTGTCTAAGGATCTCTGGGATGTGTTTCATTCATGTTAACTATTATTATTATCATTCCCTTCTTTCTTCGAATTATGTAAACTGCTGACTTGACATGTAATTAGAGATATCCTCACGCCCTACTCCATAAAAACTAGTTTAACTGGGAAAATTTATTCATTTCTCTAGGCTAGGATAATCAGTTCTCTACTTGGTCAATGACTAGACAGTAAAGAACTTTTTTAAAGTTTTAACTTTTTTAAAGTTTTAGTTTGTATTGAAGCTGATTTTTTGAATATTTTATCTGTTCTGTATAAAAACGTGCATAAAATACGTACTATTACCTTTTGTCAAAGAAACGGTCCTCTTGAAAAGTAGGTATTAAAAGCTCGTAAATGGAAACGTACATCTAAAGGATTCCATGCATGAATATAAAGGCTAGCTGAGTTGCTCTGGCCTATTCTAGATAGACTGTGTGTTTCTCAAAGGCAACTCATCACTACCATCATTTGTTATAAGCTTAAAGTGGAATTGATAGATCCATGCTAATATCCATGCTGATTGATCTGCACTGCTATTCAGAATTCTAGCAAAGGATTTGATAGCAGAAAGTGCCATTCATTATTTCTACAAATACTCATGAAGAATTATATAAGATACCAAAATGGAAGATGTGGCAAATATGCAGATGAAACAGATACAGGCACTTCTATGATTGTATTACAATACAATAAAACATTTTGGAGAAATACATAGTAAAACTTCACAAATGCATATAATGAGAGGTGCTACATATTGAGTGGTATAGGATATGTTCACCTCATATGCCACAGGAGTTCCTGGAAACTTGATCATGAATCCAATCTCCTCTTTTACAGAATAGAAAAAAGAGGATTGGAAAAAAAATACATGGAGTTTCCTAAAAGCACTTAGTTAGTTAAATAAGTTTCCAAGTTATTTTAACAGAACTAAAATCTAAGAATCAGCTATTCTTTTTAATCTAGTAATAGATGTTTACAAATGATTAAAATTTCATGTACAGCATGTGATTATGAAGAAACTTCCTGTCCTCATATAAATGGATTCTGGGCTTACGCTTTACCAATACCATCCCTCAATCATCCGACCTAAATTGAAGGTAACAGTTCTTCATTGATTTCTAAAGCCTCAGGGTATAATAGGAAGTAATTATTTCATAACTTTTTGGGAGGTTAAAAAGAAAACTAGTTATGAACAGTAGCATGGTTTACAAGAAAGAATTATAGATTATTTTCTGAGGTTTTGAGTTTAACCATATACTATTGCATTATTGAATATATTATTATATTTAGGCTCTATTATTTTATATAATCTAAATAGCTTTTATAAACAGCCCCCAAATATTACAGCTAAAACAATAGACATACATTTCCTATTCATAGCACTCCAAGTAGATTCCAGATTTGAGATGAGATGGTGGTGGGGGCTGGAGGCTGGGGGGTGTGTGTGTGCTCTGCTCTGTGAAGTTATTCAAGGACCAATTATTCAAGGCTCAGTTTATGCAGTCTTCAATTTATAACTCCCAAGATAACGCTAAGAATTGTCATTCCTGTGTCACCTGAGGAGAAGAGAAAATGGAACACAGGTTTTAGAGACAGATCTAGAAGTGGCAAAAGCAGTTTGTTCATGTTTCAATGGCTAGAGCTCACTTAACATGGCAACACCTAAATGCAAGAGAGTGTGAAAAATATAATCAAGCTACTAGTCCAAGTGAAATGGAAATATGGATGCAAAGCCATCTAGAAAACAACCTGATCTTTTTTCCACCAAATATCCTTGTCACTCTTTTCCTCACACTTAGAACCCATTCAGTAGCCCCCAAAGCATGACAACCTAAGTTTCCATTCAGTTATTGCATCAAGCTCAATGTTCAGAATCTGTGGTCTAAATGCAGCTTCCTATAATACAATTTATAAATTCATAAATGAATAAGCAATTATCTCTCATTTCTACAAGCACAAACATACATACACACACAAACATACACACACGTACACACACACACTGGAGAATAGAAATGATATCTGCATTATGTATCCCCCATTTGGAAAAATAGAAAAGCAGTGCAGTTTGTATTGCATAAGAATGACAGAATACTTTTTTAAAAAAATTATTTATGCATAATTAATTATGTATAAATAAATTGTACATATTTTAGGGATACAGGTGATAGTTTGATACATGCATACAATGTGTAATGATCAAATCAGGGTATTTAGGATATCCATCACCTCAAACATTTATTATTTCTTTGTGTTGGGAATATTTAAAATCTCTTCTAGCTATTGAGTTAGCACTATGAAGACTTGTTTGTTGGCAGTGGATCTGTTCTCAGGGGTGAATTCCTTCATCTAACATTTCCATTGCCCCCGGCTCCATCCTGTGGAAAGTTCTTTCTTATCCATTATCCCTCATGGCCACAGCTGAAGAGGATTATAGTGAGCAAGTCCTCCACGATCATTGCACATCCCTAACAGCCCTGCTTTCTGTTGCTGTAAGTCTGTGCCTCAAGGGTTATTGCTTGGTTCGCAAAGTCCAAAGCTTTCTGAGGCCAGGCTCATGATTTTTCTGGTAATATAATTTCAATTAATCCTTTAAAATTTTTGCAATACCACATTTCCTCTAATCTATACCTTTCTTTGTATGTTACATCGGTATTTTATGTACCACTGTACTACCATTTATCAAGATAAATGCTTATTTGACATTCACTGAAGTAGAACTTTTAGTCTTAGACATAGATATTTAATCCTGGATCAGTGGTTTTCAAACTCTGTTATGTATGAGAATTATGTATGGAAGCTTTGTGAGAACTTATATTCCTATGTTTCTGATTCAATAGCTCTGAGCTGAGCCTGAGGATTTTCATTTCTAGAAAGCTTCAGGTGATACTTATACAGGAGGACGGGTAACAGGCTTTGAGGACCATTGTTATTGTCATTCCTGTGCCCATGCAGAAAAAAAGATTATAAGCAAACAAATAGGTTAAAGTTTCCAGAATCTGCCTTCGGATTTATACAGTCCAACTTTTACACCTACTTCTCAACCCAGAGCCATTAATGGAAAAGTTTTCCAGACAATGACATCCTCTATGTCATCAGGAACATGGGAGAGAAAATCTATTATATAAAATAATCAAACATCATTGCTGTTAGATTCTTATGTTTGCTGCATTTACGTACAGCTAGCCTACTTCTCCCACTTCAAGAGTATTTATTCACCACCTTGCCCTTCTTGTAACAAAACAAAACAAAACAAATACACAAAACTTTACTGGAGTTAAAAGAACGTTCCACTGTTTACTCCAGATTATTTCAGTGATCGTAATATCGTAACAATTTTATGATGAATCTCAATTTCAGAGACATTAAAATATGGGGGAAAAAAGAGAATCTTAGAATAGTGAATATGATACTTGGTTCCAAGACATTTCTCGTATCAGTAACCACATTCCAAATCCTTTGCTATGTAATTCTTAAGTCTGCTTTATTACCTGCTATGTTCTGTATGTTTGTGTCCTTCTGTCATTCTTATGTTAAAATCTGATCATTAGCGTGATGATATTAGGAGGTAGAGCCATTGGGAGATAATTATTAATAGAACATGAGAGCAAAGCCTTCATGAATGGGATTAGTGCCCTTATAAAATAAAGCACAGGGAGCTGTCTTGTCTCTTCCACAATGGAAAGATCACAGAGAGAAGCTGCCATATATGAACCTGAAAGTGGTCCCTAAACAGAAACCAAATTCATGTGTGCCTTTATCTTGGAATTCCCAGTTACCAGACCTCTGTAAAATAAATTACTATTGTTTAAAATATACCATTATGGTATTTTTTATAGCAGCCCAAATGGATTAAGAAATTCCCTTACCTACCCAATTTAAGATTAGCTATGTGAGGCTATCTGAAGTGATAAACGTCTTAGGAAGTAACACCCTTAATCTGGTTTTTGCAACAAGGATGAGTTGTTCTTACTTGAGAGGTCTTGAGCCTTTGTCTTTCTAAGCACATTTTAAACCTACCTCCTACTGTTTATGATCCAGAAGCACTTGGATTTTCCAACACTGTTAGTCCCTTAATCTTTACTTCAAAATCAGCCCATTTCTTTAGGTTCATTTATTTTTCTGCAATAACTTTTAAAAGCAGCAATTAACTGCAAATGAAAATTGATACTGTAGCATTTTCCAACTCCTTAGCCACCATGGTAGTAGTGGGCCCATTATCTGTCTTCCAAGTTATAGCAGGTAAAAGTTTATCAAATGTTTTGCCACGAGATAACATAGATCACCATTTTTTCAATTTTCCATATTTATTCCCTTGATTTCAACCTCTAAACTGCTAATTCAATGTTACATATTTTAGTTATTTGTCAGAGCATCACGTTACTATAGGATACTGACAGGTTTATCAGAGTGCTCTGAACTGTGTTTGAAAATCAACTCAAATGATGGCTTGATACAATAAATGTCTGTCCTCTGCCTACAAAGA
>NW_012143745.1:2131406-2132220 GCF_000956105.1 Propithecus coquereli | reverse complement strand
ATTATTTTTTAAGTGCTAACATTTAGGAATAATGTAATGTGTTTATGATGCTTTTTTACCATGGATACAGTTTTGATATAGACAGATCAGAGTGCTCTGAACTGTGTTTGAAAATCAACTCAAATGATGGCTTGATACAATAAATGTCTGTCCTCTGCCTACAAAGAGTCAAAAGCAATTTTAGTTTTGTTGGCCTGGGTAAAAGATGGAGGGTGGAATGATAGGCTATGCTTCACAGCAACTCAGAGATCAGATGATGGAGACTCTACTATCTCTAATATGTAGGTTAGACTGCCTTCCTGGGCATCGCCATCCCAGTCAGCTGGATAAAGATATGAATATGGAGAAGCAGGCATGGGAGGTTGCATGAAATTTGCACACATCATTTCCACTCATATTCCTTGCTTAAAACTTAGTAAAGTTAGATTATAATAAAGACTGATGTGAAGTCTAACTCTGTGCCCAAGGAGAAAAGGGAGAACAGAATTCAATGGATAGCCATGAGCCTTTACAAAGTAATACAAGCTTGATGTCCATTACTTGAGTCTGAAATTAAAAAAAAAAAATGGGGATAATTATCCCCATGTAACTTTTGTATTTATGAGAATTAAAAATGATGATATGTCCAAGAGTTTCTTGTAAACTACGAAACACAAATGTTAGATATTATCATATGATGACCGTATCATATGTAGTACAAATTTTACACTATTAAATTATATATTATACACCATATTTTATTGTTTTACATAATCTATCATATCTTTATAAAATTTTGATTATATCATTCCTAAATAAGAATCACCTCTGAAGT
>NW_012143745.1:2129290-2130926 GCF_000956105.1 Propithecus coquereli | reverse complement strand
CAAATTCACGTTTCTTTCACATGCATTTTTTCTTGTAAAATTAATGGATTAAATTTTAAAACGGTTAAAAGAAAATAAAAAATGAGATCATTATTCTTTACAGAAAAGTTTGTAATTAAAATTTGCCATAGCTCTTTAAATTGAGAACTAGTCCTTAACATGGCAAAGCACAAGTCATTCTTAGATGTTTAGATAATTTAACTTTTAAATTTTTTCCAGAAATTATTAAAATGAAGACTCACAGAGTTATGCAGTTGAAAATAACAATCGGAGCTCCATTAGTTTGTTTGGTAGATGTGTGCTCTTTTTTCAAGGAACACACACATTCTCTGAGAATCTTAAATAGAGCCCTCTACTCTTTTATTTATTTATGTTCTCAAATCAATGAGGTTATCTCTGATAAGGTTTGAAAATTTTTTCTCTGTCTCTACCAACAATATATAAAAAATTACACAACTGTTTTTGTTTTTTAAGTTTCCAGAATAGAAGCTACACAAGAATTCTGTAGTGTTCCCACATCTGCTAATTTCTGCTTGCCGAGAAATGGCCGAAAGTTTGTCTTTTTCAAATAGAGGCAGCAAAGCACTTCCCTCAACAAGGAAACTTTTCAGACTATTAGGCCCTTCTTCCCGAAGCCAGCACTCAACAAGGGTGATTCTAAGGCTTCGAATTAAAAGATATACCTCATTTGTATAAATAAAAATAGATTTCAATTATGTTTGAATGTCATAAATCTATTTGATATGTTTACTCTCAAAAGATGAAATATCTGTGCAAAAGTTGAATCAAGAAAGCTGTAACAGAAACCTGAAATCGAGCAATCATCTATATAATTGATGACTACCTATTCTGCTCACATTTTTTAACAAAACCTCTTGAGACAGCATAGTTCAAAGTCTCAGACAAGAACAAGCAGAAAATAATTTGTTCATTCAGCATTTTTGGAAGAGTCTTTGAAACCAATTAATAGCCATGTAGAAAACAATGAGTTACAGTCTTGTGCAAGGATTATTTTAATTTAAACAGCAAAATTCTGATATTCCCAAGCAATAGATGTACTCAAACCTTGCAGAGAATATCAGGGTTTACCTTCCCACTGAAACTTTTTGAGATAAAACTATTTACCTATTTTTAAGGAAAAGATATCCTTTAATGTTTGCATAAATAGCTGTACAAATTAGGATTTTCTATTTCAGAAAATTAATTAAGTGTATTAAGTGATTAAGTGTTTCTAAAACAAGCCAAAAACCTAAGTCTGACTGCAATATCAGACATCAATGATTACATCTAGTTGTTCATTAATGGCAAATCTAGTAGCTGCCAGGAACTACTTCAAACTATTAAAATAAATGTTATCTATTTTTCAGTGAACAATATCATTAAGTCATTGCTTCGATGACTCCTACTTTTCTGTAATACGAAACAAATCCATACATTGAAAAGTTTTTTTTCTCCCAGTAAAGTCAATTAATGTTTTCCTTTACTTGGCAATGCAACATGTAATTTGTAAGACACTTTTGTTCAAGGCTTTTATGCTGGTCACAAATTCAAAATTATTTTTTAAGTGCTAACATTTAGGAATAATGTAATGTGTTTATGATGCTTTTTTACCATGGATACAGTTTTGATATAGACA
>NW_012143745.1:2115671-2117223 GCF_000956105.1 Propithecus coquereli | reverse complement strand
ACATTTATGACAAGCACCTGTTTTACTCTCAAAAGTGCCATAGTTTATGAGATAAATTCTATAGTTATTTTGTCTCTAATAGAAGTATGGTTCAGGTGCCACAGGATCATCAAAAATAACAGGCAAAACAGACTATGAATCAAGAAAGGATTTCTGAAAGGCACTACCAACTTTATTTAACAGATGAAGAAATCAAGATTAAGAAATGTTATGTGAATCTGCATGATATCAGAATAGGAAGTCCTATCCCCTGTCCCTCAGATGAACACTGATTTAACAATATACAAACCAAAATACCTTTATGAAATCTCTATAATCCAGTTAAGAAGTTTTGGTACCCTAGGCAAGCATAAAGCTGAAAACAGCCACACTGAAATGGGTAAGAAGAGCAATTTCGCTTTACCCATATCAGCAAACTCCACCAAGCTTTCATAGCTCAGTGCCAAGAGAGAGCCCTGACCTGTGATTTTTTCCTTGAGGGAAAAAGGCAGTTTGAAATATATGTTCAGTGTTCCAACTTTTCAAAGCCCTGCCTTAGGGATTTTTTCTGGCTCTCCTCACTCCTTACTCATAACACTAATGGAACTGGAATAGGCCAGAGGGCTGGAGAATGCTGAAAACAACAGAAAAAAGTAGGTGGCGTGCAGTAGCCAGCATGGCTTTGTGAAATTGGGAAAGGATGCACAACTTGTGACTTCTCTCCTGTGAGGGAGAAAATGGAGTGGAATATGCATCCAGCATCTGTACTTTTCTGAGAGTGATCTGACAGTCTGACTTGTGTCTTTCCTCAACCTTCACTTAGAGTGACGGAGAGAAAGAGAAGTGGAGTGTGTGTCTGGAAATCTAGGTTACTGCAGGGCTTCCTAAAGGAACTACAGCTATCTGCTCTTATTTGGGGCATGGATGGGGAGCTGCCTGGTCACCAATGAGAACAAGCGAAAGTGGGGAAGCTTGCTCCTATACCAAAGAACATGCAGGAGCCCCAGACACCAGAGGGAGCAGTACATTATGAGGTCCTGAAAAATAGAAAACGGTAAATTCTAATAGTTAGAACTTCACATGCACAAGTCCAGAAAAACCACATGCATGGAAAAGGTTTGAGAGGTCCCAGATTCTTTATTCAGATTGATTGGTGAATGGCTTTTTCTCTACAACTTTTGTCCATAAAGACTAGGAGAGGTAGCCACTTTTTTCAAATGTGCCAATATCAATAAAAAAATTAAAGAACACAAAGAAACAGCAAAAATGATCAAACCAAAGAGACAACATAAATTCCAGAAATGGCACCAAAGAAACAGTTGAATGGTTTGCCTGACAAAGAATTCAAAATAACTTTCATTAAGGTGCTCAACAAGCTCAGAAAAATAATGCAAGAACAAAATAAGCATTTCAACAAACGATAGGATATGTAAAATATAAACAAACAAATTTTGGAGCTAAAGAATACAATAATTGAACTAAAAAATTAAATATCTAGGAATATATCTAACAAAAGATGTAAGAGACTTATACAGGGAGAACTACGAAACACTAAAAAAAGAAATTGTAGAAG
>NW_012143745.1:2114133-2115621 GCF_000956105.1 Propithecus coquereli | reverse complement strand
TATATTAAAAAGGGGAAATTTATACATCCTTAAAAAAGAAGAAATCTTGGCATTTGCGACAACATGGATGAAACTTGAAGGCATTATGTCAAATGATATAAGCCAGACAAAAATAAAATACCACATGACCTTAGTAATATGTAGAATCTAAAAATTTGAACTCACAGAAATAGAAAATAGAATGGTAGTTACCATTTATGGAAGGGGGTGAGATGATGTTGGTCAAAGAGACAAATGTTCAGCTATAAGATGAGTAAGTTATGGAGACCCAATACACAGCATGGTGACTTTAATTAATAATAATGTATCGTACACTTAATATTTCCTGAGAGGGTAGATCTTAAATATTCTCACCACAAAAATATATAGCTATGCAAGACAATAGATATGTTAATTACCTTGATTGTGATAATCATTTAACAATGTATTCATGTATGAAAATCTCATGTTGTACATCTGGAATATATATAATTTTCATTTGTCCATTATACTGCAGTAACACTAGGGAAAAACACATTTGGCTAAACATAAAATATTGTTAGGCGGGAACCAAATCCGAAGGTGACAATTGCAAGCCAGGAGGCCATTTCCTAGGATCGGAGAAGCTGGGGACCAATCAGGGGAAGAAACTACAGGAAAATGCAGAACACTTGACAATTATGTATATTAATCACCTGGTAACACCCCACATCTGACACAAGTCCTCCCCTGGAACAGACCAATAAAAGGGAACCCCCTGGGAGTATTTAACATCTTTCTCCACTAGTGCAGACTGAACTGTTCTTCTTTTCTGCAATAAAAGCTGTTTGTGTGGAATTGCTTCCTGTGTGTGATCACTCTGTCAAACTGGCCTGATTGTGATTCTTCCAAGTAAGGAGACAAAGAACCATGACAGCAGTCCATCAAGAGGCCAGACCTGACACTGTGAGTGTCAGTAAAGAAACATTAATTTGTAACAGCAAGAAAATCAGTAGCATAAGACTACAGACATTTATTATAATGGTACTGTATGAACAAAACATTTATGTAAATGTGCTGGCAAAATTTATTTACACAAAAGTTTTATAAATACAGAAGATGGAACATCACCGAATTGCATATTTTTTCACATTTAATACTATTACATTGCATAAAATACAATTTATCCTGGAAAATGTGAACCATGTGTTTTCCATGTCTGTGGCATATTACTGGTATTTTGTCTAGCAAAGCCATTTATTTCCCCTTATTCATCCATCAGAAATATTAGAATTATATTTATATTATTCCTATTTACTTTTACTTTATTTAACACTCCTTATAATTCTTTCCTCAGATGTATTTAAATATTTTTCATTTTGTTATCAGTCTCTGTTTCATTATAAAATACATAAAACAACATTTCTAATCTCGGAATCTTAGACCACTATTAATGTGAAAGTCACCTGTATTAAGCTGATTAAGTAATGAGGACAGAGAACAGTCTCTAACGTATCTAGGGAAAAAAAA
>NW_012143745.1:2112587-2114083 GCF_000956105.1 Propithecus coquereli | reverse complement strand
AATTTATGCATGAATTTTAATAGGTGTTTATTGAGAATTGGTCATGTGCCATTCACAATATTAAGTAGAGATAAGACAGATACCATTTGCTATGCTTCATGGGTCTTCTAACTGGGTAGACATATAAAAGGCAAGTGAAAAATGGAAAATAAAGAAATTACAATCAAATTGTGATATGCTATAAAATTAAGTAAAAGAAGAGAGAGATTAAAAAGCGAGGGAATCAAAGATTGTGCTGCATTATAGATAGAGAGGCTTCACAATATTCATAGTTAGAAATTGTGCTTGAAATAGAGATGAGCCAATGATGCAAAGAATGAACTAAAGAGCATTCTGTGCAGAAGGAACAATATGTAAAGAAGCCATCAAGTGAGAAAAAGTTTAGAGTTTGACATGTTTAAGGAATTGAAAGAGTACCAGTGCAGCTGTTTAAAATGCCAAATAAGATTAAAGACATAAAATAAGATTAAAGAACTAGGAAGTACAGATCATTCCTGGACTTGTATGATAAAGATTTCTGGATTTTACTTTAAGTGCAATGGGATGCTACTGAAGAAATTTAAGTGAGCAAATAACATAATTTGGTGTAAATTTGAAGGTTTCTCTTGCTGATGAATATTGAATGGACTGAAAAAGGGCAAAAGAAAGAAGAAAGGAACTAGTCAAAATGCTGTTTTAGTATTTAGAATGTGGAGTCCGGTTAACAATGATAGTGGCCCAGATCAAGATGTTAACAGTGGAGATAGAATGAACAGGATTTGTTCGTGGATTAATAAAGGAGAATAAAGGGAAAGGGAGGAATCAAAGATGATTCCTAGATTCTCACCATGGACCATCTGGATGGATGGTGATGACATTCACTTCATTCATGGAGGTGGGAAACACCTGCAGGAAGAGTAGAGGGTGTACTTGGGTATAAAAAGCTAGACATGTTAAATCTAATTTCAAATAGAGATTTCAAATATGTAGTTAAATATTTTTCCTTAAATGTAAAGTTTATAGTTACTAACATGCTTTGGATTATTTCTAATTTACTAACCAGTGGAATTCTTCACATTTGTTATTATATTTAAAAGAAGTTGTACATGTGAAAAGGTGGGATTTCTTAAATTCTTAAATAAATGCTTATAATATTCTGTGGCATAAATATTACTTCTTTTAAATTTTTATATTAAGGAGTTTAACATATTATAATGGAAACCATGAAAATTCTGTTATATGTCTGGATTTGCCTATAAATCTGCTTATGACTTTAACCTTATTTTGTCTGTATCATTTTTTAAATCCTCGAATTGAAGCTCCTATACTAAATGTCTTGCAGCTCCCTTTCCTTCCTGCTCTTACATGCTGAGAGTGCATGATTTTCCTATCAATCTGTACACTCACATGCACACACATAAAATATACTTTATGACTATAAGCTTTATATTAGTACATTTGTAGAGAACTAGGATTTCACAGTGCAAAATTTGGTATACAGTACATATATTAGAGAC
>NW_012143745.1:2108488-2108797 GCF_000956105.1 Propithecus coquereli | reverse complement strand
GAGAGAGAGAGAGAGAGAGAAAGCTGATATCATAGAAGCAGAGAGTATAACAGTAGTTATCAGAGACTGAGAAGTAGAAGAGAGAGGGGAGCACTGGGAGAGGAGTAAGTTCTGGTGTTTTATTTCACAATAGGGAGATGAAGTTTAACAGTAAAATATTGTATACTACAAAATAGAGGAGAGGATTTTGAATGTTCTCATCACAAAGAATGATAAATGCATGAGGTGATGGACATACTGTATACCCTGATTTCATCAGTGCACAACACATATATGTATCAAAACATCAAATCATACTCCATAAATATG
>NW_012143745.1:2101085-2104238 GCF_000956105.1 Propithecus coquereli | reverse complement strand
CAAACTATAAGAAAAGCAGTAGCCACTATTCTAAATTTCATTTACAAATAAATAATGTAACAGTAAGCAAAGAATGAATGTTTTGCTGCCCAAAAGGGCAAGATCTGGATAGGATTGTTGAGGTTTGTTACACAAAATGGTGGATTTCCTTAATAGTGCAACCAGAAGGTGCAATGATAGTAAATGTGGAAACAGATGTAAAGGAGGTGAGATAAAGAATAAAGAAAATGAAAGGATATATGAACTTGCATTATATAATACTGGCCAGGTTATGAAAAGGTTATTTTATAAGCAGTACTCTATGGATAGAAGGAAGAAACTGAATCAATTCTGGAGAAGTGAAATAGACGGCTTTGTCACCCAAACAGGTTTAATTTGCATTAATATTATTTAGCAACTCTAAGAAGAATTGTCTGGCAGTTCCATTCTCTGGAACAGAGCAGAAAAGACCATTTGGAACTTCCAGAAAAACCTGAAGATTGCCAGATGCTTGGTCCAAAATAATTAGCTGGAAAAATTCTACTACAAAAAGCAAGATGAAGGAAGTAGAAGAAATGAAGGGATAAGTACACTGAATGATGGTATCAGAATAAATTTTTTGTGTGTTTATACGTTCTGGTTCCTTCTCCAGTTCTTGGGTAAGTGGCTATGCATGCATTTGGATATCATTATGCTAAAGGTACCTGGTGGAGTTTATAATGATCACTCCGGGGTACTGTTTACTTTTTATGGTAAGTAGCCTGCATAATATCAAGTAAATAATTTTAAAAAAATATTCAAGTATAGAGATAGTTAAAACTTTGGAAACAGTTAAGATAAACTTGTGTTAAAACATTATAAATGGGGCCAGGCTCCGTGGCTCTCGCCTGTAATTCTAGCACTCTGAGAGACCTAGGCGGGAAGCTCAGGAGCATGAGCTCAGGAGTTGGAGACCAGCCTGAGCAAGAGAGAGACCCCCTCTCTACAAAATATAGAAATTAGCTAGGGGCAGTGGCATGTACCTGTGGTTCTAGCTACTGGGGAGGCTGAGGCAGGAGGATCACTTGAGCCCAGGAGTTTGAGGTTGCTGTGAGCTATGATGACGCCACTGTACTCTACCCAGGGCAACAGAGCAAGACTCTGTTTCCAAAAAACAAACACAAAAAAACAACAACAAAAAAAACCCACACATTATGAACAGGCATTAATATAAAAAAGTGTGAACAGAGTCCCCACTTCATATATCATCTTAAAAATTCTCTGTTAAATCATACAAATATCATTTAGGAACCTGTGATATTGAAAAATTGACTTTTACATCAAGCATATCAGGACATAAATAAATCATATTAGCCGGAAAAAAAAAATCAACGAGCTAGGCTAGATCAGAAAATGTCAGAAAAGGAATGATTGTCCAGACTCATCTTTAATTGTGTAAAGGATACACAAATAGTTTTCACATCTATTTGTGCTTGAATCAACAAATGAGTTGTGCAAAGGATATTCAAGGATAACTAGAACACTGAAGCAGAACTGAAGAATGAGAATCAAAAGCAACTCTATTCTTTCTTTCACAGTCCCTTCACAATTTATCCAGTGAATGGTATATTAGAATCTCCTGATTCTAAGTAAAAATTTCAGCAAGCTTCATAACTATAGTAGGTACTTTTAGCTATTCAAAAGTCTTGCAATCATATTAAGTAATAAATACAGACTCAATTAGGCTGATCCTCAAACAGCAGAGACTTTTTTTCTTTCTTCTTCCTATATGTTTACTCACTGAAAGGTAAGCACTTGTCCACTGAACTCTAATTTCAGAGGTTACAGACCAAATTTCTAAGTAATCCTACTGAAGCTCATTTCTCTTGATTTAAAGGAAGGGACAGTACCACTCTCTTCTTGAATGAAGTAGTGCTCACTATGTAGCTTTTTCCATCAAGTTCTTTCAAGAATTCCTTCACAAATCCCTAATAACTTTATTTTTGTAAGTCAATAGAAGTAAGGAGTTTAAGACTCATGATTGTTGAATTTCCTTTTGAGACTTCTGCAGATTGGCTTATTGAACACCTCAATTTGTATCTTGATGTCTCTATAAGCATTTCTAATTGCCATCACTTATTATTAGTGAGTTGATGTGCCATCTTATTTGCTTCTTAATCTCTTTGCTTCGTTTCCTGATTCTATCTGCTCCAAACCCAGCAGCCCAGAAACTATGGTGAGAAAGCTGATACAAAAAGGCAAGGAAAGAAAAAAGCCTATCAGATCCCCACATACAGGCAACCCACCTGTATCAGGCTTGAAGAATTCAAGCAGGAAAAAATGTGAACTTGAAATGAAGCTGGAAGATTTGCCTATTACATAGAACCTGGCAAAATAATTGCAGAGAGGACACTGTATTTTGTTACTAAACTGACCATAAAATTTTTATTTAATAAAGGTCATTAAAATTTTTTCCATTGTCATTCTCTTTGAAAAAGTCGTAAGTGAAGAAATAGAAATACTAGCCTGACAGAAACTCATTACTCTTTAGAAATGTTTTAATATTTCTTCCTAAAACATACTAATTTTTAATAATTGCACTTTTATATTCCCAGTATACATTCTACTTTTATATGTGTAATGCATTGTCATTTTAAGGGGAAAAAGCAAAGTGCAATGATGAATAAAATAAACAAATTTAAAATTCTGTATCTCTACTTAGAATTATCACTTAATATTTGATGAGACATTATTTACCAAGCCATTATGACTTAATATTTGATGAGACATTATTTACCAAGCCATTTGTAGGAAATAAATGTGCCTAGACTAGAAAGGTGATAAATTGCCTCCCTGTCTTAGTACTCTCTTCTTAATTTGCATTTAGATTTTACTTTTATGCAGGGTATCAAATGCTGCACTGATTAGTCATATGTGATCCCACTTAATATACAAAAAAGAAAATAAGTTATCTATAGTATCTATTTAAATAGTTCAATATTTTGAATTAATCATTATTTTTCAGTGTCTTAGTGGAATATATTTTGATTTACTTCACTACCTATATAAATTAGAAGCATGCTTGCTATCGCCTAACTCTCTGAACTGGAACAAATCCGACATACTTACTGAAAGACAACATTTATTTGAATGTGAATGCATTTATGAATATAAGAATGATGATATTCTTACTTT
>NW_012143745.1:2100358-2101035 GCF_000956105.1 Propithecus coquereli | reverse complement strand
CTCACTGGTCATCTGGATAAGTCTGTTTACTTAAGTTTCTGTTAGCAATTTTATCAAATTTTATCATGAAATTTATGTTGAAATTCACTTTTTAAGGAATGAAAAAGTAATATCTTTTTAGTTGTCCTCCAAACACATACATTTTTAAAGGTCAATAGTGATCCCCTAATTTTTCTTTTTAGAATTTAGGAAGTTCTGCTTTCCTTTTTTCACATAAAGCTATGCACTCTGATTTAGGATTTAATGGTAAATTTAGCATGAGTAGATAATTTTTATGATTCATTTCACTGAGATTGATTTGAATATTTGAGAACATGTTTCTCCTTCAGTGAAAATTATTTGTTCCTGAGAACACTCATAAAAAACAATTAACATGATAGAGAAGCATATGTTTACTGGCACATGTTAAGAATTTAGTATGTTGGTCGATGTAAATAAACAGGGAAATTATTATTTTGTTATAATTCTTAAATATGAAAAGATTAGAATGAGTTCTATAGTTCATTAATTGTTTTAATTACATTTTCATATCAAGAACTATAAATAAAAGCAGACAATTGAAAATGGACTAAAATGAAGTTTTTACACAACACTGCACATCATTACAATAAAAATAATAGGTATTTCATTAAAATATACAAAAGGTTCAAATATTCAATCACTTATGAATATTTAAC
>NW_012143745.1:2084597-2086623 GCF_000956105.1 Propithecus coquereli | reverse complement strand
GATTTTTTCTTCAAATTATTGTTCAATCTTTTTTTAATAACCCTTAATCTTATTAGGTTGATCTGGTACAGGTTTCTGTGACTCAGGCCATCTTGGGATAAGATGTCTTTATACAGATTTTTAATGTTGTATCTATGTATAGCTCATCCTTAAAACCCATTTCTCTGTTTAATATCTTAATTTTAGTCAATGCCAGGAGTGAATTCTTATCAATCTTTCATCACGATATTCCATAAAAAATTAGTAATGGGGCCTGACATAAGAAATATCAATGAAAGAATATTTTGAAAATACAAGTTACATGAAATATCTACTTTACAATGGACAATAAAATCAGGAAGATATTTGAAGACTTAATGTCCCTAAAGAACTCAAATTAGAGTAGATCTAACAAAATGCACTCCACAGTATTTGCTGCATCTTGGTAATAAAATAGCCCTATATAAGAAAAAAGTGTGTGGTTTGTTTTCGTTTTAACTCAAGGAAAATATATCACAAAGTCATCTTTGAGTCTTTAAAATATGTTCTCTTCCCTTCCATCCTCGGACTCCAAATTTGAAGATCCAAACTGCTCAGGCCAGTTGATAGTTCATCAATCCTCTCTCCTACAAAATAAATGGAGCACAGTAATTACTTGCTTCTTTGATACCTGAGATAAAGTATGGAGGTCTGAGCTCCCATACTCTGGGATAACTTTAGGTATAAGGACACTACCAGAGTTTTTGAAAAAGAAAATCTTAAAGAAATATGAACAATACCCCTTTTATACTAAATTTTGTGAATTTTTCATCTCGTGTGTGATTCTCTGGATTTCTGTCTCTCCCTAGATTTCAAGGTGGCTGTTTGTCCTATGCCTTCTGTTCTCAGATGGGTCCAAGAAAAGTCATTGCTTTTCAGTTTGTTCAATTTTTTTTTCTTGTTTTATTTCCCTACATTTTGCTATAATAAATTGTATACAATTGAAATCAGATTTTTTATGCCACATATCAGTAGTTCATAGCATTTCAAGTATGAATACATTTAAATTTGCATATGCCTCAGAATTACACTTTTCATAACCAATAACTAAGTCTATACACAACAAAAGTGTTTTATGAGTTCAGTAATGCTTGTAGATAATTTTGTATTTTATTACTCCACAAGTGCATACATTAAAAACAACATCATATAAACAAGTTCATATTATTTTTCCCTTAAGTTTCAGGTGAAGCTTTCAATTTCTACATAATACACAGTCAGGGACAAGTACTATAATTGTTGACAATGTCAGTTTTTCTTTCATTTACACATAAAACAAACATTTTACTATATTTTTTATAAATTAGTAAACCTGCTTAAACTTCATTATAAATGTTTAGTGCCATATTTCACTCATAAGGCTTTGAGCATCTCAATAATTACTAAAAACCATAATTTAAAAAATGTTGACTAAGTTTCTATTAAATACGATATGGCAAGCACTATTACAAGTTCTGAAAATACAGCAGTAAATTGACACTCAGAAATTCCTGCACTCAGAGCTTACATTCTAATCAGAGAGACAGAAATATTAATTTAGAGAGTAATAAACACTAATAAAGAATATAAACTGAGAAATAGGATTGGGAAATGTTATAAAAAGAATAAAACTTACACACAGGATGGCTATGAAGGACCTTATTAGAAGTTAACCTTTGAATAAAGACCTAAAGGAAGCTGAGACATAAGTGATGCAGCTCCTAAGGAGAGGGAGAGGAAACCAAAGTTCCTTGAGACATACTGTACCCAGAATGTCCAGAGAATTGACCCCATAAAACTGTGGTTAGATGGAGAAAAGGAGAGGAGGTGAACAGGATAAGACATCTGAGTGGAAAGAGAAAGGCAGAACTGCTTGAGCAGCACCACTCAGTGTGGATCATGAATAGACACAAGAAGTGAAGAATAAATATTGAGAAATTTAATATTTATTTGTTCAAGTAACAAAATAACTTTGCTCATTAAAATTATTGAGGCTTGTATGTCCTGTTTTCATTCATTTTATACTAAA
>NW_012143745.1:2083390-2084547 GCF_000956105.1 Propithecus coquereli | reverse complement strand
TAATATTAATTTTTTCTTTAGTTAATATTGATCATATTTAAGAGAGCATATATATTTGCAGATTTTATACAAAGTACTATGAATTATCATTGTACTATATATTATAAATTACACAAAACATAGAATTTAAGGTGGTGTTAGTATGTGTTAATAATTACTAAATAGCAAACTGTAGATTTTTTGTTGTTGCTGTTTTTGCTTTTGCATGATAATAATCCTTAGTTTAGAACTTAGGAAATTACTCTCCGACTTTTTCTGTGTATTCCTACAGCATATTTTTAGTGACCCAATTATCTGCACTTTGGCTTGTTTAATAAATTATTTTATATGCTGTTGATAGTCAATCCATTTTATTCTAATGGCCTCCTATTGCTGCCTCATTAAAATATAGAGTTTCAGATCCATTATATTCCAATGGTCAGTCATTGATTTCCTTCTGTTATTAAAACCACTCAGCTTCAACTGAAGCCTAATCAGGATGAATCATCTCATCCTCTACAAAATAGGATGGAATATTCCTAAATCTATTTTTGTACTTTGAAAACAAACTGCACCTTTTAATAAATATAAAATAAAATTGTTTTTCTCTTTGAAAAAAAAATATGTATTTCTTGCTATGAATATAATTTTTCATAATAATGGCTCAGATCTATCCTTTGTGACATTGGTATTCCCATGGTCAGTGAAAAGACACATTGCAGCTTTTAATACTATGTGAAGAAGATATTCTAATTTTTATTTTTTCACAATATTTATTATATGATTTATATAGTCAAACCAATACTTTCTTTTCTTAATTCAAAATTTACTCTCACACTAACACAAAAGATAAATGTCTGTAAATATATATGTACTTAAACACACACATATACATATGGGAATTGTGTTACTACAGAAACTTTGCAAAAGAAGACAGAATAACGGCCAAAAAACATATGAAAAAATGCTCAACATCTCTAATCATCAGGGACATGCAAATCAAAACACAATGAGATATCACCTATTTCCAGTGAGACTGGCCTTTATCAAAAAGACCCAAAGCAATAAATGTTGGCGTGGATGCGGAGAGGTAGGAACACTCATACACTGCTGGTGGGACTGCAAACTAGTGCAACCTCTGTGGAAAGCAATATGGAGATACCTTAAAGAGATACAAG
>NW_012143745.1:2062953-2080235 GCF_000956105.1 Propithecus coquereli | reverse complement strand
AGATGGAGAGAAATTGTTTTTCTTTCTTTCTTTTTTTTTTTTTTTGTTTGAGGGAAGTGAAATGACCCTACCCATATTTTCAACAGAACCACTCTGGGTGCTGTGCTCAGGAAAGACTAGTAAACTGACTAGTAAATTGAATGAGAAGGTCAAGAAAACAGATCAAACAGTGATTATGAGAAGTTGTAAAACTCTAGGTATCTTAAATGTACAGCCAACAAGACTTTCTGACAGATTGAAAAAAGAGTGTGAAAGAAAGAGAAGACTCAATAATAAACCCAGGTTTGGGGCTTAGGAGGAGGTGGAATAGAGTTGCCATTAATCAAGATGAGGAAGAGCACAGGATGATGGTGAGGAGGAACATCGAGTGTTCATTTTTGATATGTTGAGTTTGAGATACCTGTTAGATATCTGAGTGGAGATATCTGAGTAAGGAATTGTGTTAAGAGTCTGGAGTTCAAGGGAGTTTGGGCTTGAAAAATAAATCTTGGAGTCATTAGCATATAAATAGCAATTAAATCTATAATATTGGTTGAGTTCACCTAGAGAGTGAATGAAGACCCAAAGAGAAGAGATCAAATGAATGAGTGCTGTGGCATGTCAATGTTTATAGTTTGGAAGATAGAAGGTTGAAGTGGAGTGGCCTCAGAGATAGAAGTAAAACCAGATGGACATAGTGCCACATGAAGGAAATATTTGAAGGAGAGGAGAGATTAGGGACTTTAACTTCTCTAGGTAAGGAAATGAGCACTGTGTGGGATAAGGACAATGAAATGGTAGTATGCATAAAGCAAACAAAATTTTTCCTGGCATGGAGGGATTATTAGAGTTGGGATTGAAAAAGGGAAAGTATCTGAAATATTTAATATTAAAGTCAAGGTTGGAATGCTTGAAGTTGAGGTTAGGAAGGATTTGTAGTTAAGGTTTAGGATAAAATCAAGGGTCTGGTGATGGATTAAGGAGGCTAACGTGGAAAGAGGACAAGATCATTGGAGGACAGGTGGTTATGAAACTGAGATGGTAAGGATTAAGAAGTATTATCTACATTAACACTGAGTTTATCAATTTCTATGATAGAAGTGATTCTGGAAGGAAACATAAACTTTCCTGTAGCTCTGTGGTTTCAAATATAGGACCCAAGACTAGCTGTACATAAAACACTCCTAAATATATGTATTCTTTTATTTTTTTTCTAGAAGTTCAGAATGTTGTGGTAGTAATTTTAAGGTAGGACTTTGGAATTTACAGTTAAAAACATGACTGGGAATTATGCTAATGCACTGACAAATAAGGAATCTCTGCCTCAAACATTATATTTTCATTTTTTCTTCAAATCTCTAGAAAAATTCCTACTTTCGACTCAATTGATCACTGCTATATCCCAGCAAGATTTGAAAATGTTAATTTCAGTTTAATAGGTTACCTTAGCACGAGGTCAGTTTACACTAAGAATTGAGATAATAAGTAAATAACATTATACCTTCATTTGAGTGATTAAATGAATGTGATACATTGAACCAGTACTTATAAACCTATTTATAATATATTTTCTTTCTCTTGAAACAATTATTTTCTATTTTCTTATCTTACATAACATTTAAAAGATATTTTTGCCTATGTTAAACCATGCATGCATCCCTGGGATGTATCTCACTTGACTATGGCGAATGATCTTTTTATAACTTTTGTGTTCTTCAAACCTGTTAACTTTATTTTAATTTTTGAAATTGTGATTTTTTAAACATTTCTATTAGCTATACTTTTTTTCCCAATGTAAATTGAATAAAAATTAGACAGCAGCATAGCAATTCACTTTCTTTTTAATCTGTTCCCTTTTTCTTTTTACATCATTTATTTAAAATATTACAGAATGTCAGGCACCACTCAAGGCAGTAAGGGGAATTTTTAAACATAACATTTGAACTTGGGTGCTTCACTTCATGAGTCTATAATTGAATAAGAGGTGTGGAAACAAACAATTGCAGTGATGTGATGTGTTTTTCAGCCAAGGCTTGAACAGGGCGTTGTAGCAGTGAGTTATCAGTTTAAGGGCAAAAATAACTTCCAAATCTATAATGTCAAAACAGAAATTGATATCATTAAGCTGTGCACAGTAATTAATGAAACTTTTTATTTATGTAGCATTTACTACAAAAATAAGAAATGATGTTTAAATATTTCTAAGGAGCTAATCTTCCTACAGAAACTAACATCATAATTAGAATATATATAAAGCAACAATTAATTCACAGTGACAGTAATATAGCACTACTGTGAGTCTGTAATATGAGAAGAAAAAAATCAAATTTAAAGAAAATGTACTTACTGGCAATCAATAATCTGACTAACACAGATAAAACTTCTTTAGATGACAGTAGTTCAATGAAATGAAATGCAAAACAATTGAATACAACTTTCCAACTGTAATACATTTTCCCAGTCCATGGATTTATGTGTATGTTTGCATATGAGGACCCTTTTAAGCCTAAAACCCAGCTGCTGGCAGATTCAGTATCTCCTGTGGGCCTGTTTCATCATAGAGGACATCTCACTGTGTGCTCACACTGTAGGAGTGGAGAACTCTGTTCTCTTCAGTTCCTTACAAGACATTAATCCCACACACAAGGTCTCCACTTTGATGATGTAATCACCTTCCGAAGTCCCCAGCTCCTAATATCATCATTTTAGGTATAAGGTTTTAACATATGAACTGAGGGGGATTACATTCAGTCCATAGTAAGAATACTGCTAAGTAACTTCTACTTCTCTCTGTCATTGACTTTGCTGATCTCTGATTTATAACCACACATTCAGCAAAGATAATTTTTCCTATAACTTCAAATATAATGGCAATTCTAATGTCCATATGAAAGATAAATCAAAAGTATGACTCATATTTCATCGTCTAAATTTAAAATTCATTTATTTGCAGTCTGTGACAGTCATGTCTTCTGACACTTATTTCTCATAATCCAAGTGTGTTCCATATAATAAACATTAAAGACTAGGGTCTCTTATTTTAATCCCCTACTTTTTCAATTTTATAATACTCCTACTTCCAGTAATTTATGCTCTCGGATCTCATTATGTTCTCGACTTCTTTTTATTTTGCATTTTAACCTGGTTGATCAAAATTTCTTTTGGATTCACTATTTTTAATAACAATCCTGAATTCATAATGTATTGCTATATTAGACAAGGGTTCCAAGGGTTCTCTTTTGAAATGTTAGATATTAATAACATATTATTTAAACCAATAATGTAATTTATTGAATTATCTATAGATAGGTCACAAAATCAGCACTGAAGATGGAGAATCAGGTTTCATAAGTCATGCAGCCATGACCACAGACAACATTATTCCACTAACATGCTCCATTGGAGACTCCTTTGGCAGCACTGATGATGGCCAGATGAGCTGACTTGAACTATATACAGAGCTTTTATTGTGCCCTAGATATTACTAGTGATATTTTTGCCATTATGGGCTATAATTAGATGTTTTTCAATACTACTACCTTCACAAAAGTTTTTCTATTGTTTCCCAGTAATTTTTTATTTACTAAAATCAAAATCAAAATTCAGAAAAAGTACATTTTATTGGGTTGGAGTACATGACTTATTTATGTAAAATAAACAATGGAGTCTAGAAGATTCAGAAATAACTTTTCAACTTGCATAATGGGAGCTGGTTTTCATCTCTAATCAAAATGCATAAATTTATCACCCAGTTGAATCAGTCTCAAAAGGCCAACTATCAGTTTTAAATGCCAATTCAAAATAACCCACATTTTCAGGTGAAAGCATTCTGCTTATGGACTTAAAACTTCTAAAGCTTTCCACAAAGACGCCAAATATAGAGACAGAGAGCATTTTTTGCAAGTTAAAAATTTTGAGGAAATAATAACTATCTTTTCCTCTTCCTCACTTTGATTTTCAGCAATGAATTTAGTCTACACATATTAACCCAAGAGTTTAAGTATCTTTGATAACAAAGTCTCTAACCTTGTTCCTTCCAGGTACTTGAATATCCTGTCAAACCATTTATTACCATGCATGAATTATCATTGACCCTCAATATTAATCAGAAATGACTAGAATATGCTGAGGGGAAAAAAAGTCCTTCACCATCTCAATTACTTAACAAAGCAAATGTTTCCCTTTTATTTCTGCTGCAGGTACAAAGCATGCTAAAGTAGGGAGACAAGCAGGGGCTCTGATACAAAAATCACTTAGAACCCACACACCCATGGAGGCTTTACCACCTTGGAGCTGTAGCATTTGGAATGTAAGTCATGCTCAGTTGCCACTGCAGGAGAAGGAAAAGCTGAAGGGCAGTGCTATCGTCCTGTACTTTGTTTCATAGCCTTTGGCCAGATGTCATGACATCACATCATTTTAATTGTATGAAGGAGTGAGAAAATGTAGAACAACAGATAGAATGTTTAGAAAGCACCACATTATTACTATATTCATTCTCCTAGACAAAGGAAAATTCATCTCAAATTTTAGCTGTTGACATTTCCTATCTCTATGGTTCTTCAGGGAAAAACACGCTCAAGGGTAACTGCCCTAGCCATTCACTCTCTGTTGGTGGCAGCATATCTTGCAGAGCCACCTCTTATTAAGGGTTAACTTCTTTTCTGGAAAAGAATGGTCATAAGAAACTTCATTAGGAAAGTGAAAATACTGAAAAATGGGCACACAGGGTATATGAAATACCTGCTCATATGCCATCATGACCCTTCTAGAGGGGTTACCCTGACTTGGCAAAAAACATTGGGGCTCCTAGAGACTACGTTAAATTGGATATTTCTGAGTTATGTTGGGAAATAACTCTCATCCTCTGACATATATGAATCTTATAAAACAATCTAAATATCTGCTTTGTCAGCTCTCTAGATCCAAATAACATGTGGGCCCTTGAGATTCTACCATGTTCACCAAAATCTGGGGAAAATTTTTTGATTTTAGCATATCTTCCCAGCACTCTCATTATATGGAAAACAAACAAAAAAAAAAAAAAAAAAAAAGAAAGAAAAGGAAAAAAATCCAAAACACTCTTTGGGATATTAATTATTAAATTGTTTCTCAATGCCTTGGTCAATGGAGTATTTCTAGGACATCCTTAGATATAATTAAAGAATGGGCATTTTGTTCCCATATGATATACCCATGGCAACATACTTATTTACCTAACTCAAAATTGCTACCTCAGTAATATTTCAAGGAACCTCTGGCATCATAGAGAGCAGTATACATTTACTAATAAGAACAATGGACTTGCAGTCTAGGTATAAGTCTCGTTCTGCCACTTACTGTGTGAATTTCCTGGCCCTCATTTTTATTCACTTATCAAATAAAGGATAATAATCCTATTTACCTAATACAGTTATGATAAATAAATAAATTATCCATGTACAGTCACCCCATAATGATGTTTCCATCAATGACAAACCCCATAAATGATGGCGGTCCCATAAGAGTATAATGGAGCTGAAAAATGTCTATTGCCTAGTGATGTCTTACCTTCATAGCACAATGCATTACTCATGGGTTTGTGGAGATGGTGGTGTAAACAAATCTACTGTATTGCCAGTCATATATGGATAGCACATAAAATTATGTACAGTACATAATACTTGCTAATGATAATAAATGGCTATGTTCCTGGCTTATGCATTTACTATACTATAGTTTTTATCATTATTTTAGACTATTTTTATTATTATATTTAAAAAAAAAATTAACTATAAAACAGCCTTAAGCAAGTCCTTCAGGAGGTATTCCAGAAGAAGCATTGATATCATAGGAGATGACAGCTTCATGCATGTATTGCCCCTGAAGACCTTCCAGTTGAACATGTACACAAACATTTACCCTTTTGTTGCAATTGCCTACAGTATTCAGTACAGTAATATGCTATACAGGTTTGTAGCCTAGGAGCAATGGGCTATACCTTATAGCCCAGGAACATAGTAGACTATACCATCCAGGTTTGTGTGGGTATACTCTGTGATGTTCACACAACAACGAGATTACCTAATGATGCATTTCTCAGCATGTATCTCCATCATTAAGTGATGTATGACTGTACAACACTATAAATAGAGCTTTGTATATACAAAGAAATCAATAATATTAAATCATAAAGATTATCTCAAATTTATCATAATTCATTACTGAGTTTATGATATATACAAATAGCTGAACAAAAAACATGGAAAACTTCAAATTGCCTAAGTTGTTGTAGTATCTTCTCAAAAGAGAACAGACCCTCCCACTCCCATTCACTTAGAATTTGGTTTGTACATGAAGATGGAAGGTGAATGAACATACAACCACTAAGAAGCTAAAATGAGTCTAAAAGCCTCAGAAAATGAGGCTTTCTGAGAGGGGCAGATCACACACCCAGAGAGCTCTAAAACTGGCTTGAGAAAGAAGGGAGTGTGGTAACTGGTTTTGGGTTTTATGTTGACTGGGGATGAGGTTGTGATAAAGGTTTCCTCATATGGCTAGGATTTGCATGATTTGAACTTTCTGTCATTGCCAAAGAGGGAAAACCAGGGCATTCTTATCAGTTTTCATAGATAGAGGCAAAATGAAGTTGGGAAAGGTAAGTTTGATACCTGTAAGCAGTTAAACAACAAAAACAAAGACTGTTTATGAGATTAGTACAATAAGTTCAGGACTTTATACAAGTACATCAGCATCAATAGATTTAGACTGATACCAATCTATGTTCTGCACAGCTTGTTCTGGTAAATGTAATCATAATAAATGCTATACACAATTTATTAAGTATCTATTTTGCCTCAGGCACTGTTAAAGAAATTCAACAGAGCTGTGCATATAACAGACATGAAAACTAAGGTTCAGCAAAATGAAGCTATTTGTCTGAGATTCAAAATACCTAAAATTAGTCAATGACAGTTCAAGTGTATGGCATGAGGTGATCTAATTTCAAAACCTATAAACTTGTTATTATGACATACTGCTTTTCTGGTAAACATGCTTCATACCACAAAATTATGAAATTATAATATGGAAAAATAATATTTTAGCTAAGATAATTAAAAATTAAGATTGATAAAGGGAATCAAAAGGGAACATTTTTATTTGAATTTTAATATAAATAATAATTATGAACTGGATAATAGTAGTAACAGTGATCACTTGGGTTAATATATCATGGAACTGACATTAAAACCTTTATTGTTGAGTTAGAAATAGCCTTATCTCCCCCAGAGAGAAATTATTGCACAAAATGTGCAAACCTTCAACAGCACATCGATTTTCTTATAGAGGATTATTTCTCAAATATTTAATATATATATCAGATACTTATTTAAGATTGTCACATTTTTACCTAACAGAAGGATTATTTTTGTCAAGATTCAGCTTTCTGCATTCTATGTAAAAAATAATCCACAGTAATATATACCAAATAAAAAAATACAAATTCATCATATTTAAAATTAAATATTCTTTATTGCATGAAAAATAATATCTCATAAATTTTCAAAAAACCTCTTCTTAAATTGGTTAAAATATTATAGTGGCAATTACATGCAACTAATAATAATGAAACTGTGCGAAAGGGATCTCTGAATTCGTGAATTGCCCAGCAGAATCTATCACTTTGGTTAGGATCCTGGGAAGCATTTCTAAAGTAATTTCACACTATGATGCACTGTTTCTTACAAAGTTTATAAATTGCCTTATAAGACAATATAATAAAGAAAAAACATAAACAGCTAAATCATGTGTAAAGACTGAGAGGGTGTTTTATTCATTGATTAACAACATAAATTATTATTGTTTAGACATGATAAAATTACAAATAACCCCAGTTTCAGGCTCAATTGGTGTCATAAATTCAAAACAATATACTTTCTATTTGCTTTATCACAAATGTTGGCTGCAGTATTTTGTGTTAAAAACTTTCAAGTAAAATTCTACAATGATTTATCCCTCTTTTTACATAGGTCATTATTTTATCTAAGTTTTCTTGCCTAAAAAATTTATCTAAATAGCATTGATTTAAATTTACCAACATGTTACTCCCATTTTTCAGTCTGTTTCAAATTATATTTAACATTTTAAACAAAGAAGAATAGACTAGTTCATAAGTAATATTTCTTTTTATTTGTACTATGCTAATAAACTATAGATGTGCATTTAATTAGCTCTTATAAACTCTCAAAAAATACTGTTTTATATAGAATGTGAAAATACATGCAATGATCCTCCTGTATAGGGATTACATTATGCATGTGCAATGAAAGATGGTGGTATTTATTCTATATTTATTCTAAAACGAAGGTCTATATACATTTTATCATTTGCACATTATAAGGCTTTATATATTTGATAAATAGTTATAATTTGGGTGAATATTAGGTGAATAAGGACTATAAAATATTAATAAAATGTATGTTGGCTTCTATACTCTAAAGTAACTTATTTGCTGGTTTAATATTATAAATTAATCTGAAGGCAAAATTTTTGCCCCAGAGAAGTTTGTGCTAAGAAGAAAAAGAAATATTTCATTCAAAAAAGTGGGATCTATATTCATTTACTTTTGACATTAAAACCTTTAAGCAGATTAGAACAGATATTTACAATAACAATGATAAACTTAAATAATATTTATTGATTTATTCAATGGAACGTTTAAGCTTTTACTCAAAAGACTTTCTCATAGCAGATTCGATATAAGTAGTCTTTAGATTTAGAGATTAATTTTAAATATTGACAGAGATTAAGAATAAAATAATTTTTTCAGTTACTTCTTCTTAAATGGAAGAGAATGAACATTGACCTATGCTGGGTGCGGTGGCTCATGCCTGTGATCCTAGCACTCTGGGAGGCTGAGGTGGGAGGATCACTTGAGGTCAGGAGTTCAAGGCCAGCCTGAGCAAGAGTGAGAGACACATCTCCACTAAAAATAGAAAAATTAGCCTGGTGTGGTGGTGCACACCAATAGTCCCAGCTACTAGGGAGGCTAAGGCAGAAGGATCCCTTGGGAGTTTGAGGTTGCCGTTAGCTAAGCTGAGCCATAGCACTCTCGCCTGGGCAACAGAGGGAGACTCTGTCTCAAAAAAAAAAAAAGAACATTGACCTAAACTTAATGAGATTATATTATTAATCACAAAAATGCCTGGCTAAATTTGGCTTATAAAACATTTATTTCCATCTTGATTCAGTTCAACATTTTTGTTTAATAGTTGTAAGTGGTAAGTAGGAGGTAGAAAAAAAGGTAGAAACGAGGTAGAAAGGTGATGAGGAGATAACAATTCTAGTTCTTTCTCTGTATTAATGATATTTGACAGAGGCCTGTTACTTGGAATTTCAAGACCTCATGTCCTTACTTTGTACTTTGCTAACTTAATTGAAGCAAATAACATCTGGGTTTATTTGTGGCTTAAAATCTGTAATTTAATTTCCAAACTATGAAATTTATAGTAAACCCTTAAAACCTATATATAGAAACTGTTTTATTTGACATTTAATAGTTATATTTATTTTTTTAAAAAATAAAATTTCCTGAAAAAAATGAGATATAACAAAAGCCTTTGTTTCAAAATGGCAGCATTAGTCCAACAATGTATTTTTCTTGTTCTTTAGGAGAGTGTATACAAGAAAAAGTTCAACATGAGGTCAAGTTTATACACCTTCCCTCCTTCATTTAGTCATTAATTATTATATCGAGGTAATATCGAGTGCCTATTGTTTGTTACTCACTGGGCTTGACTATGAGGATAAAAAAGGAAAAAGTGGGAAAATATATTAAAGATAAAAATATGATCATGATATCAGTCTTGGTAATTGTGGTCAGTTAGGGTTAAAGAACTTCACCTAATAGAAGAGCCAAACTTCTTTCAGATGTAGTTTAAAATAATTTCAGAAAAATATCCACATGCTAATTCTTAGTACCTTTGAATATATTATGCTGTTATGTGACAAAGGTGAATTAAGGTTGAAGATGGAATTAAGATTGTAATCAGGTGACATTAAAATAGCTAGATAACATTGGATTATCTCGGTGGACCCAATGTAATCACAAGAGTTTTTAAAAGTGGAATTAGAAGGTATAGTAAACATCAGCAAATCAATGTAAGAAAGACTTGGCCAACCATTGCTGACTTTGAAAATGGAATGGAGCCATGGACCAAGGAAAGCAGATGTCCTCTAGAACTGTAAAAAGCAAGGAATGAATGGATTCTCTCCTAGAATCTCCAGAGGAACAGAATCCTGCTTGATTTTAGCGTACTAAGATCATTTCAGATTTCTGACCTACCAAAGTGTACAAACTTTTTTTATTTTTTTACCAGTGATTTTTATTGTTTTGTGATTTATTATAATAGTCACAGAAAACTGATACAATTTTGGTAATAGATGTGAAGTGCTCCTATAGCAGATATCTATTAATAAAAATGTACCAATAGTTTCAGATTGGGTAATGGACATATTCTGGACAAATTTCAAAGAGCATGAGGGAAAAGCCTTGGCTGTTCTTGAGCAGACCATAGAGATATGGATGTCAATGACTTTGCTAGTAAGAATATAAAGTGAGACCATAGTAGAGAAAACACATATTTCCTTAGAAAATACTTAAACATCCTCAACAAATTGTTTATGATATATGAACATTAAAGGTGCTGCTGGTGATGAATTAGAAAGAATTAATGAACATGCTGTTAGATATTAGAGGAAAAGTTACCTTTTTATATATGTGTCATTATATAGTGACACACAGCTTAGCAGAGTTGTGCCACGCAGTTATGTAGAAAGAATTTATGGATGAGGAACTGGTCATATAGCTAAGGAGATTGCTATGCAAAGTGTTGAGGGTAAGTTCTGTTTTTTTTTCTTTCTGCTCAAAGAAAAATTCTAGAGAAAAGAGATAAATTAAGGAAAGAACTATTAAACAAAGAGAAAATAGAATTTGATGATTTGGAAAATTCTCACCTTATCCAGACTGCAAAAGATGCCAAAATTAAATGATTCACTATCAGGACAGTATGTTCTATAAAAAAATCTATGCGTGTGTCTGGAAATAGTTTTGTTAATACCTCAGAAAAAACAAAAGATGAGAGTATTTATTCACAGAAAGAGCTCTTTGAAAAGATTAAGCATGTGACTTACAGATCCTCTCAACTTTCTCAGAAGAAGCCAAAATATAGATGGAATTATTTACAAAAGATCTTTGGAAAAGGCTCCTGTCTAATGGAGAGAATTCTGGTGACAATAGGGGAGATCTACAAAGCTTTTGAAACTTTTGTACCAGCAAATCACTGCCGACTTTACTGAGAAAGACCGAGATAGGACACAGTGAAAGCAGGCTTTCAGACACTCATAATTCTACAATCTACAATTACTCTGTTGTAAACACATACTATCTTTCATGGAAAAGAAAGGGTAAGTTAGAGGGTGGAGCCTTGAAAAAAAGGCAAGAGCCACATGAAACCAAGTGTTTGTCCCGGGCTTTGAAACCAAATGGACCTTCCTTGGCTGGATTTTAAAATTGTTTCAGACTGCTGACTCCTTTTTACTTTTCATTTTTCTAACTTTCAAAACAACAATGTTTATAATTGGTTCCTATGCCTGCCACACCACTGTACTTTAGGAGTAGATACCTTGTTTCTTGAATTTCACAATTTACAGATTGAAAGATATTTTGCCCCAAGATTCTGAATATCCATAATCTCATCCATATTTGATTTAGATGATGAGATTTGGGATTTTCCAGCTAATGCAACTTTGATGAAATTTTGGATTTTTGTGCTAATGCTGTAAAAGAATGAGACCTTTGGGGATGCCAAAATGGGGTGAATGTATTCAGTATGTTGGAAAGATGTGACTCTTCGGAGGCCAAAGGGCAGACTGTGGTAGGCAGAATATTGTCTTCATACCCTTCTCCCCAGAATCTGTGATATATGTTATGGTGCATGACAAATGGGAATTAATTTTGCATATGGAAGTAAGTTGCATATGATCAGTTGACCTCAAGATAGGGAAATCAGCCTGAGCCAGAGTGCTGTCAGCCTCTAGAAGATGTAAAGGCCAAGAAATGATTCTTTCCTAGAGCCTCCAAAATGAAATGTGGCCCTACTGACATTTTTATTTTATCCCAATGAGACACATTTTCTATGTCTGACCTCCACCTTTGCATTGTGGGGAAATCTGTGGTAATTTGTTACAGCAGCCACCGAGTGCTACCACAACATTCTACTCCAAACAAAATTCCCTCAGGAATTCAAAATTTTAGCTCATTACTTTGTTGAAAGAAATAAATTGTTAAGGTTGAATTTATTAGGTGACTTTTCATTAATTGAGAAATAAAATTTATTTATTCACCACTATATATTTCTCTACCTTATTAAATTTCAGGTATCAACTTCTGATAACATATTTTTTCTGTGGTTGCTTCAGACATAAATCATAGAAACTATTAATCATATAATAATCATCTTAAATTTGAATTATTATGATCTAGGATATTTTACTCATTTATCTGTGATATGAGTTTCCATATAACATATAAAAGGTGGATAATAAGAATAAAATAAGTTTACTCTTATTTTATACTTAAAGGGATACCAAATAGGTAAGACTAATAAAATAGAGAAGTAAGGAGAACATTTTTGTAGGCCTACTGATTTTTACAAATTGCACTAGCTTCTTTGTGTACTGTAAGTATACAAGCTACAATCCCTACAAAAAGGAACTTGCAGCTTTATGAAAATGGCAAATAATAATTGAAATTATAAAACAAAACAACAAAGTGCTTTGGTGACACAAAAAAATGAGGGGTAGATATTTTGAATACCTAGATTTAGAAATTTGTGCTAAGTTTACACAGGTCATCTAATTGCTGTAATTTCATACATATATACAGAAAATAATTTTATTTGTAAAGTAATATAAAGCATATTACTTAAAAACACCTATCTGCTTTAGAAGAATCAGATTATTCCATGTATTTTAAAATAATCTCAGTAGTTAGAAAGCCCTCCTCTTCATCCACTTCTACAGTTCTTTTGCATTACTAACTCATAGATATCTTTAAAGCTCCTATCAGTTGAAGGTTCACCTCCTCCAGGAAGCTTTCCTATAACCATTTTTAGATAACAAGTGAAAGATTCAGATGCTAGCTGATCAACCAATGAAATGCCCTTTATGGTCTAGGAACCCCATCCTAGACTAGCTAGCCTGGGATTAGTGGCTGCTCCTTAACCATTGATCTGTAGAGTTTAACCAAAAAATGTTGCCAAAACAGCTCACCCAGGGACAGACTGCAACAATCCAACACATGTTGTTCATTCTAGGACACTCAAAGATACTTTATAAATGCTATAAGTATCATTAATATCACCATGCAGTGGAAGAATTATTTTGGTTTTAATTTTCTGTTAGATACTCTTTTTAAATAATGAATTCCTTTGTTAATATTTTGTTTTTGAAGGATATCAATATGTAGTTTTCTCTTCTTACAATCTCTTTATTATAATTTATTATCAAAGTTTTCCTCTCCTTATAAAACAATTTCGAAAATATTACTTACCATTCTATAGTCTAAAATTTTTCCTAAAAATATTTTGGTAAAATTAGCACTAGGCAACCTTCAAATATTTGTTAAGTTTTATTTTTTTCCACTGATTTCTGATTTAATTCTAATATTTTCAGTTAATATACTCTATAATATTTCAGTAATTTAAATATTAAAAGTAATTTTATGACCTTTGCTTCATGTGTTTTGAGCTGTTATTAGGTACAAACACATTTAGGATGGCAACATTTTCCTGATAGATTTAACCTTTTTAATTATGAAATGTTCCTCTTTATTTTTAGTATATCCTTTTTCTTGAAGTCTCCTTTGATATTAATAAAGATAGGCCAATTTATTATGCTTATTATTAGCATAATGCATTTCTTTTCATAGTTCCACTTCCAGACTATTTGTGTCTTTATGAGGCATGCATTTTAGACAAATATTATTTGCTCTTGATTTTTGCATCCAGTCCAAATATCCCTGCCTCATAAGTGAAATATTTAGTTTACTTAAATCTAATGTGATTATTGATATGATTAGTTTAAGGCTACCATCTTGCTATTTGTCCCATTTGTATTTCTTTGGTCCCATTTGATTTGTTTTCTTTTTCTGTTACTCACTTTCATTTGTATTAAATGTGTGTTTTTAAGTTTTTATTTACTTCTCACTATAGACATTTTAGTTATATCTTTTGTACAATTAATTGTTGCTATAAGGATTATGATATACATATTTTACTTGCACAGTTGATTTTGGATTAACATTACACATTTCATGTAAAATTATGAACTTTCTGAGAGTATAATTCAAATCACTCTTTTACTATGAGTTATAGTTTTCATATATTGTATGTCTATATAATTTATAAAACCCTAAAATATAATCTTATTATTTCGTTCTGTACTTCTTTTCTAATATAATTAAAAGAAGAAAAATACATTTGGATGTATTTACAAATATATCTGTCATTTCTGGTGCTCTGCAAGTTTTCATCTGGCATTATTTCCCATTAGCCTGAGGGATTGGCACTTTTAAATTATAATTCCACTGGCAATACTTCTCTTACCTTTTATTGACCTGAAAATTTCCTTAATTCACCCAGACTTTTGCTGTCGTGGTTTCTACTGTTATGGTTTCTTTTCGTTTGGTCTTGAAGTCTGTCTCTCTTGAGAGTGGCTATAAGCTAAGATAGCCACGCTTTACGAGAGCCCTGAGTGTGAGAAAGTTAGGTTTGGGTGTGTGTGTTAGGTGAGACACAATGGGGAGGTGAAACCAGAATATATGAAACATTAGAAATGTATTTCTCAAAGGTCTCAGAGAGATTAGGGGTGTCAAGAGGATGCTGAAGGGATGTTCAGAGGTGGCAGGAAGCTCAAACAGCAGATGTGTGTCTCAGAGGGGAGAGAACCAGTGACACTATGTTTTTATTAACATCCATGGGCATTATTCCTTAGGATTTCCCTTTGGTGCTGTGATGCGAATTGGTTAGTTTAAAGAAAATACATGTGAAGGAAAGAACTTGTTTACATGACTTTGGTCAACACTAATGTCATAGGGAAGTGTTGGGTTTCGGGTCAGTGAGATGGCCAGCTTACTCCTCATCTCACCAACCACATAGGGAGGAGAAATTTTAAGTAAGGTCAAACTTTATGGGGTATTAGTAGGTCCCAAACAATTTATGTCAGGCCTAAAAATGCATGCCATGGCAGCAACTGTACTTAAGAAATCTGATGTGTGTGTATGTGTATGATAATATACATACATGTACCTATATATATGCACATATTTAATCTCCAATGTGTGAACTTTCCAAGCAATCACTGTTCAAGCAATTTTTTTCTCCTCAGTTTATTGAGGAGAACCTCACTTATTCCGCTAATAAGATGGATATTGTACCACTTGATGTAGGCCCACAAATCACTCATTAACACTAGCAATGCATTTATCTAATAAGCTCCAAAGTTGCAACCTGCATCTTGAAAACTATTGTTTTGCACAGGTCTATGTTTCCTCTACCCATTGGAGGCTTCAAAGTATCCTTTTTCCTTTATAAACTCTTCTTCACATATATTTTCAACAACATTGCCGCTGTCTAGATACATAACTTATACTGACTAGGTGAAATAAGTTGCTGACTAATGTTGCATAGAGGTCACACTTTGGGCTGACAGAGTTTGACTAAAAAGAAAGTTTTACTTCCCTAGAGAGAGTTAATCTCCTCTAGAGCTCTGTGGAAACCTCTTACAGTCTGTTGCTTAGGACATCAACTCCGATAGAATGCTATGGTCCTGGATCAGTCCCCTTTTCCACCACATTGCATGCTGCAACAGTAAGGCTTCCACACAAACTTTTTAATTGTAGTAGGGGAGAATCTGGCGTTCTAAATTAACAGAAAAGCATGGCTGGATGCCAAAGACTTGCCTGTTAATTGCTCTCAATAGTGTGAGATGGGGTCAATGTTTTCCCCATCATGCAGTTTACATTCTGAAGTGTTAGGATACCTTTCCTGGATTGTAATGCCTGGGCCTGCCAGATTATTGTGCACTGTGATGGTAGAACATTACACCTGCTTCTGCCACTGTCTATGATTATCCCCAATAAACTTCAGTTTAGCCAGTCCTGTGTGTGGGCTGCTTGGTCACTCATTGTCATTTTCTCAATGTCTCAAACTTTGGCTCTTATACTGAAATGAACTCTTACGCTATTCTTAGAAATGTAAAGAGAAAGGATGTATATTTGGTTTAGTGTTTCATTTCCCCTATCCATAATCTTATAAAATATTAATGGTACATGATAAAATAGATGGCACCATAGCACAGAAGAATAAAGTGCCATGACATATTTCAAATAATCAAAGTAACTAACTTACTCTTATAATCAAAAAGCATCCAATAACATTCATAGGGTACCTACTGTATCCATCAAGTGAATTCCCAAGGTGGTCATTGCCATTGTTTAAAAGAAAGTATTTTAAACATAATTGCTTTTTCTATGAGAGAATCATTTATGATACCTGACAGTTTATGGTATCCATTAAGTTTTATATTATTGAATGTGATTTTATCACATTTTGAGAGAATATTTGTCCTGAACATAGTACCCAATTTTTCCTTTTAATAGTCATGTTTGCTTGGAACGCTGGTCATCAATTTCTTTAAGAAGAGTTATTGTTTCCTATTACTTTTGCACACCATAAGGCTTGATAGAAACTAAAATGTCAAAAATATTATAATACCACCTTATACTTGCTTCAGCTGTAGAATTAGCTATTTACTTAATTATGATTGTATCAGTCACAAAATCTTCTATGATTCTTATATAAACTCTTAAATGTGTAGTACAGTGGGCAGCTTTTGTTCTTATAATGCAATAAACATAGTCTACCTAAACCAAGAAATATAATTTAATCAGTCTAATATTAGTATAGGTAGAGGCTAATTCTACTTTTACTACAAAATCTCTATGCATCAAAAACCATAATATTGTTGTAATAATTGCTATTTTTATTGTTTTGCTATTTAAACATATTTTTTGTCATGAGAAGGTATAAAAAAACTAGTAAATACAGGAGATAGAAACCAAAGTATGAGCATGTAAAACAACTTTGAATAACTAAAACTGGACAAGTAACTGTACTAGTTAAAACAAATTCAACTACTTATTAAATCAATAGACTTTTTATGACAGTGTTGTTTATGTACAAGAGTTTAGGTTGTGAAAGTAA
>NW_012143745.1:2053241-2062388 GCF_000956105.1 Propithecus coquereli | reverse complement strand
TACATTTATACAAATTTTGTTTAATATTAGAAAACCAACGTATTAAGACAACTGTTGATTTCTTTTCCAGAATCCAAGTTAAAATTCTGTGGTTTTACAATTTTTAAATTCTAATTCATGTTTACCTGGTACACCATAATTTTAGAAATGTATTTAATGGATAAATTACTGATATCTAACATATACTAAGAACTTGTTATGCATTTCTCACTGATTAAGACCTTCAGATTTGCATAGCTAATTTATTTCTCATAGTCGTCCTTAAAGTTGAATGTCAGATTTACTGATATGGAAGCTGGCACTTGGTTTGTTTAAATAAGTAGCTTACAGCGAGTAGACAATCTATTAAGAGTTTCAAATAAATTCTCTGAACTCCAGGCCCATCTAATGCAGGGGGAGAGGAAGAAATAACACGATCTGCCCTATACATTTTCATAAATATGTGCCCCCCAACTAAGTCCTCTTGTCCCTAGAACAATAGAACTACTTGATAACAAGTTTAATTATTGATCTTTGATATATATTTTAAATTTCATCAATTCTCATTTTCCCTCCTAACATTTTTCCCATTGGCTAAGAGGAGCCCTAAAAAGAACACAAGCAAGCAAGACCAATCATATGACACTTTGCTCTGGTCATCAACTCAATGGTCTATGACAGAAAAATCTACCATTTTAGCTGGGCAAGTTCTGAATTCATGGCTTTTTTTTTACCCTTCCATTATACACTAATCCAGTGTTTGAGTTCATTTCTTCTCTGCTGATATTTTCAATATATTGGGAAATTTCTAATCCAAACTTCTGTTCTAATATTTCTGAGCCCATCTGTGTACTTCTCCAGAGTCCTATACTGTCTCGTTCTCCTCATATCTCACTTCATTTCATACTACACAATGCACATTTTTGCAGAGTCCCAGAGAGCCCACTTCTGCAGATTAGGCTGCACTCACTCTTGCTTCCACACAGTACAGATGCTGAAGGCAGGAAGCATTCTGCTATTTTATTTTCATTTTAGAACCATTTGAAGACACAACTTCTTTTTTTTTTTTTTTTTTATGCAAGAAGAAAAGTTGTCCTAAATATATTTAATATAGAAGGTACTAAATGACTTAATTAAAGTTGACATTATTTCCACATCTCATTCTTGGGCCCAAATGTGAATTCTTTCCAATTTATAGCTTAATTCTACAGAGACTTGAATGAGGTTGGATAGTTTAGGATGCACGCATATATGGATATATACACTTTCCAGAATACTTAGGCCCAGTGCCTGGCAACACAAACCACCTAGACTCATAAGCCAAGTATATGGCACTCTTAAAAAGGAAAGCCTATTGCCCTTATGTGCCTCACCCCATTTTCAGGAGGATTAATTTTAAACTAATGAAGAATTACAATTTACTGCTCAGCCTTTATAATTCCCAAACTCTAAAGCACATGTACATATGACCAAAGGCTTTTGACCATGACCTTTCTGGAAGCAAAGCTGGTATTTAATTACACAGTGGGCTTAAAAGCCTCCAGGTTAACTTGTACCATTTCCTTTTGCACTGGCTTATAGATGATCTGATTCACAGGGCACATTACTTAGAGGTTGTGGTAGAGTACTTTTTGCTTGCTTTATTAATTAAATTATATTCATATTTTATTAAAGCATTAAAGAACCATATTGTGAAATGGTTAATAAAATAAATAATCTATATAATATATCTTTTGGGTAGTTAAAAGCTCAAGTTGACATTCAATTTCTTTAAAAGATATTTGTAAAACCCTATATTTTAGCTTGATAAAACTTACTTTTTAATATAAAATACATGAAAAACATTTTCTAACCTTTTCTCAAATACCAAATTATAAAATATAAGACTCTCAATTGAAAAATATTTTCTTTCTCCCATTTTTCACACTTTCTAGCAGATTTACTTATTAAAATTTTATTTTTGAAAACTCCAAATTAGATCATTCTATTGCTTTAAATTCAGTTTTGCCATTAGTAGAACATACAGACATTGCAGTATGGCATATAATTTCTTTATATCCTGACATTACTTGATTTTCTCACAGAATTTTTCATCATTTTCTGAAAACAATTCATATCCTAGATTCCCTTTTATAGGCCTCTTTACTATTCCCCAAATCAAAAATGTTGCATTTCTCTGTTCTTTTTATACTATCTTTTCTTCATGAAAAATGGACTCTCCTATTTTTCCTATTTCAAAATTTTACTTTAATTAAAGATTCAGCTGAAGAGTCACTTTTTCTTTAAAGTTTTCTGTGTTTCGTATGTCTAAAATTATTTACTCTTTCCTCTAGCCAATTTGTATCAATATTCATTCTCCATTCACTTAAAACAATTTCTATCACCCACACTATTTGGGCGATGGGGACACCTATAGCTGGGATTCAAGCATTATAAAAGTGATTCATGTAACCTAAAACATTTGTACCCCTTAACATTTTGAAATAATAAAAACATTCTGGAAATTGTAACACTATACCACTAGCATCAGAACCACTTGATTATGTGAAAAATACAGGTTTCAGGACTACAAAACAAAAAAGTGGTGGCAGATAATGATTGAGTTACAGATAAGCACTCCGGTCATTCTTACATGCATTCAAGACTGAGAACTACTGCCTGTGATGATGGTGAGCTTCTTAAGGACAGAGTACTTGTTTGTCCTTTAATTTACCTCTAGAGATAATATGCTAGAGCAAGTAGTATGTAGGTACAATAATCTCTCAATGTGTCCTCTCTAAATGAATAGGATCACAATGCCAAAATAACAATGTTATATAATTCCCTTTTTAGTGTTCTGCTAATAAAAAAATGTTCAGCAATAAGAGTGGAATTTGTTCTTATTAATTATAGTATTTATCAGTGATTTTCAAATCTATTTTTAGTTGTGAAGGCCTTGGAATTAAACAGAAGTGGAGCACAGAGATTCCCCACTTGGTTAGAACTCTCTTATTATTACTACACTACAGAATCCCTAGAATATCTTTGAACCCAGATGGAAAACAATATATAGATACAAATATTAATTGAGAACTCTGGAACAGTAGAGCTTTTAGCAAATCATCAAGTTTTGATTTAGTTCTCTGGCACATTATATCTAATAAAAACTGAGGAAAAATAGTCCAAAATTTTTAGACTGTGTATTTTATAAACATGTTATTCAATTTTGTATTGAGTAAATTTGAGTGATTGTACAACTGCAAACAGCTATTCTCAGCTATGTCTTTCATCCTCCCCAGTCCCAGTGGTTACTCCACATCATTGTAGCCAGGCAACTTCCTAATGCCTATAAGGGGGAGGAGTTTCTGCCAACACTATCTAAGTTCAATTTGACAAAGAAGATGAACAGAGAAATAAGGAAGGACATGACCAGTTGATGGCCTCTACTGAAGTTTATCACTTCCTATACTTATTGGTGTTTACTTTGTAATGATTCTCCTTCGAGGCATTGCTCTGATTGCTAAGTATGATTTAAACTTTAAGATAGAAATATACACCATCTTCAACGTATTGATTTTTTGAAAGTTTTAGTGGTAGTTTTGTAAGTTGGATAATGGGTACAAAAATACAATTAAATGGAAGAAAAAAGTTCTAATAGTTAATAGTATATCAGAGAAATGCTATTTAACGATAATTAATTGTATGTTTCAAAATAGCTAGAAGAGAAGAATTGTAATGTCCCTAACACAAAGAAAAGATTTTGAACCTTCCCAACACAAATAAATTATAAATATTTGGGGTGGTGGATATCCTAGTTACCTTGATTTAATCATTACACATTGGATGTATGTATACATTTAACGAATGGCTAAAGTGCCTAAATTGGAAACATAAATGGGTGGAGAGGGGATATTCCAAGCAAAAGGGACACTGTCAGGGAAGAATCTTAAATAGTACTAAGTATGATAGAATGAGAGAGCAGAGAACTATTTCACTCAACAGAGATTTATATTGAAAATTAGTGAGACATAATGTAAGAAATACGCACAAAGCAAAATTGGGTACATTTTTAAATTAAACTTTAGATAGGGTATTTCATACTAAAAAAAGTATAGGGGCTCTCAAGGAGGTGGGATTTGTTTGATGTAGAGCTGAAATTGAAAGTGGAGACTGCAAATGTTAAGTCTTGTGTCTAAGGTTTTGTGATTATCTCCACTTACTCTTGTGCTGCACACCACGCCCCGTGGGGAAGAATAGGGTTGTAGTGAAGGAATGTAGGGTATATTAAACACATGAAGATTTGAACATATCTTCCAGTCATAGGAGATGAAAGGTGTGACACATTTCCTTACCCATCATAAGTGTCATAGCTGGCACCTCTATAACAAATGACAGTTTAACAGGAGAAAAACATAACACATTTATTTAATCAAAGTTTTACAAAACATAGGAGCCTTAAGAAATGAGGATCCAAAGACTCAGGAAAAACTGTCCATTTTTATGCTTAGATTTGACGGAGAATAGGCAGTTGTGTAGAAATGCGATTGGGCAGGACCCCTCTGGAATCAGGGTCTTTAAGCGAGAAGGGAGAAGGGAGAGAGTGACCTTTCTAAATTTTATGGCTTTTCCTTGGGAGGGAGGAGTTTTAGTTTCTGTGATCAGCCATAGGGAGAGGAATTTTAGTTTCTATGACTCATTTCAGGGGACAAAGAGGAACAGGAGACAGGAGGACAAGAGAAGGTCAAAGAGACCCTGCTTCTGCGGTTCACCCAATCTCCTTCAGTTCAAAGTACTTAGCATGACAAAGTGTCAGACTTTAGGGTGTTTATTCTAAGCCCAAAAACAACACTTAAGATATTTTTGACTTTCGGAAAAAAAAAAGGAATGAAGGAAGGAAGAAAAGAAAGAAAGAAGATAGGAAGGAGAGAAAAAAATACTTAAAAGATTTTTACTCCAGTAAACAAAAATAATCTCATCTTCTGTCTCACGTGTGCTTATTTTGTTTAAACCACATTGGCTTTATCTCATTTATTCAAATGGTATATTCTATACCTCGTTTAGGGCTTTCAATTACACTGGCTTCTTGGTTTGGAATTCTCTTTATTACACTTCTCTTCAATTGGATTACGTTTATATCCTCAGAATATTTAGCTTCTTTAAAAAGGACGGCTTGCCTTTCCAAATCTTATCCCTTTATATGATCTCAAAGTACCATGTACACTTTTCTTCATAGCACTCATCACAATTATAACTTTTAAATAAGCTTATTTTTCCATCCATAAGCAAGAAGTTAAATAAAAATTAAATGTTGGTATCCTTTACTACCCAGCAAAACTCCTCAAACTACTATTAGGGAATGATTTAACATGCCACAGAACTTTGCACCCTAAAGACAGACTAAGTGATGAATATTGCTAAAATAAAAATCTAAATACCAAAATAATATATCTTATGACAATGTTGTCCATGTACTACCTGAATCAGGATCACCTACAGTTCTTGATAAAATATAGATACCTTTGTTCTACCTCAAGCTTACTTTATGACATTCTTGACGGGAGGGAAAAAAATACTTTTTTTAGTGGAAATATCACAGGCGATCCTTATATTCGCAATGTTTCAGAATAGAACAATTGTTTGCGATGTTGAAGAATAGACCAATTAGGAAATGTGTAATGTAACACATTATAAACAACTATTAGTCCAGGAAAACTTGAATACCCAAACCTCTCACAAATTATTTTACCAAAGAATGGAAATGATGTGGAATGAAGAAAAATAAAATTACTGGAGCTCCTTTAGAGAATGCTATCATGCCATAAGTAGAAGTATTGTGGTAGAAGAGAGACTATAAAATATTAATGGACTATTGACTAGAGGTGACAGAGGAAGGTAAAAGCAAATTATCTGAAAGCACAAAGAAGTTGCTTGTTGCCATGGCATTGAAAAGAGCTTCAATATTAACAACGTTAATGAGTAATCATTGTCTGAAATACATTTTCCTTATTGACATATCAGAATTATATTCATTTCAACTTCAGAGAAACAAAAGACAATTTTTGCTTTTATAATTATGTATTCCACAGCACAGTAACAGTTCACTTCAGCAAGGCGATTCCAAATATAGATATCATGATCACTAAAAGCCGAAGTACTGTGGCTATCTTCATGAGATAGTACAACAGTTGAGCTGTTTGGGAGTTCATTTGTTATGGGTCTGAATTCCAAGTGATTAAAAAGTTTTACCTGTTCAAATATTGTTTATCTGTTTATGCCTGAAAACAATGTTGATAGAATTTAAACATCTCCATTCTAGCTTCCCGCACCTCGATGGCTTTATCTTACTAGAAAAAAATTACATTGCTATGAAAATTGGAGGCAAGGTAAATTTATGGTTTTCAACTTAAAGTAAAATCCTAGAATGCCCAGTATTTATTTTCATAGCTTTTGGCCTCAAAAAAAAAAAAAAAAGAAAGAAAGAAAGAAAGGAAGGAAGAAAGGAAGGAAGGAAGGAAAATGAAAGGTGTTTCAGAAAAAAAAAAAAAAGATGCGTGCATTTGTACACACGTTACTTCTCTTCATGGAAGCTCTTTTCTTTACATCCCTAATTCACAAAATATCTTTTCCTCAAATACTATTTGTCCAATTAAATTTATTATTACTCTACCATTCTCCTTTATTCCTTGAAATCACACTTAGTTGAAGTTGTTTTTTTCTTTTGTGTGTGTGTGTTTATGACACAGTTTACATATTTCTATTTAAACTTTAAAGAGAAAATTTAAAAGAAAGAAGTAGTTTTTCAGAGCATGTAAATCTTTCTCTCTGGTCTTTGAGATCTAAAGATCAGGAACATTTTATAAGTCATGCTTCTGCCTTCACGTCCTTTCTGGGGCTCAGAAAGAGATACTCCAAAATATGACATTTTGGCATGCTAAATTGAAGAAGCCTCAAGGTCTCTCTGACCTCCTCCCAACCCACTCCTGTTTCTCAATCCTCTGTTTCTCCCAAAGCACATCGTGAAGTTCTCTGATGTTCCTTTATCTGCCTAAAGTCTGGACACACCAAAAAAGAAAACAAAGTTAACTCTGGTCCCTTCTAGGAGTTTTCATTTTCTGAATTTGTATTGCAAGAAGAAAGACTAAAGTCTGTCAGCACACCTGGACAGATTTTTTCACAAATGATTGTCTGTCGTGTGGGCCCAACAGACTGTGTCCCAGGTCATTATATGTTCTTCAACACCATGGAATCACCCTAAGCATTATTTACTACCCTCCTAAAATCATCCATACTTTGCCATATCCCTTTCCTTTAAGAAGAAGGATATATAATCATCTGTACCCCATTGCATGGTGGGGTAATTACTCTGTGTTAATAAAATTGTATGCCATTTCTCCTATTAATATGACTTTTGTCAGTGGATCTTCAGTGAACCTTCAGAGGGTGAAGGGAAAGTTTTCCTGTGGCCTTTATAGCCCTATATTATGAAACCCAGAAGGTTCAGTATTTGGCTCAACATCATGATAAAACAGATATTCAGTAAGTGTTGATTTAAAAAAATTCATAACATAGTTTTTACAAGTGGACCAAAGCAAGTTTAATTAATGTTATAATAGCAAAGAAACTAAAATTGAGTGAGATTAAATAATTATAGATTTAGCCTGGATACCTGATTACATTTATATCTTACTCTCCCATCTCCTACAATTTTCTGATTTAAAACATTCCAGTATCTATGCTGAGGTTTTAATAAAAGTGCTATATTTCATTTTTTGAGCCAAATCTCTGAATAGAGTATTAACCTAATAGAAAACTATACAATTTGGTGAGTAATTATATCCTAAAATTTATAAATAGTACATGCCTAGTAAATGCAAGTTTTTCTTTTCTTTTCTTTTTTTTTTTTTTTTTTTTTAAGACAGAATCTTGCTTCATTGCCCAGGCTGGTTGGAATGCAGTGGTGCAATCATAGCGACCTACCTCAGCGTCTCGAGTAGTGGAGGCTACCTACCTACAGGCATGTGCCACCAAGCCTGGCTAAAGGTGCAAAGCTTTTTAAAATTTCAATTCTGCCATCGAATTTAAAATAAAATTTACACAGTAAGTTGACATTGTTATCACAATTTGAATTATGTTTTGCATATGTCCTAACTTAAGCATATGCAAAACATAATTGTGAAAATGATGAAATTAAAATAATTTGCATTAAAATGTCATTACTAGAAAATATTGGTTAAAAGATTTATTACAGGACACTCAATGTTTAAAGAATAGAAATTTGTGATTTGCTTATTAATATCATAAGCCAACTATCCTGAACCATATCGTTGATTTCAAACAAGCAAATTTGCATCCTACAAAATTCACTGGTTCTTATGAAAACAACAAAATGATACAAAATGAAGTGACTAGACATGTTGTATTCAACTCCTTTTATATCAAATTATATATGTTAAGAACACATAATTTCCCCTAACTTATGATAATATTTGTATAATCTATTCTTTAAAATATATGTGTGTGCATGAATGTACAAACACGTATAGATACACACAGATTGATTCGACTTCCTTTAATAATATATTTCATTATTTTTTTTGCCATGTAACCTCCCTAATTCTTTACAAAAATGATCTCTATTTCTTCAGTTGTAAACACATTGAGACTTAAGATGCAAATACGTGTTGATTATATCCAATGTTATCCTTTATTATTTTAGAATAAAAATGCTAAATTCTGTTTAATAATTGTATTTATGTTTTTCTGGATTTGTTTCAAATCATATTTAGTTCTTCAGTGTAATGACTTTTTCCCCTGCTCAAACACAAATTCTACCTTAGTTAAATTTTCTGTGGTGGGGTTTGGAGCACTCTACCTCAAAATATGGCAACTTGGGAGTTGAAAAAATTGCAGAAGTAAAAAGACCACTCTGGCCTTCTCCTTCTTTTATTCCCTGAAGCATGGACTTGAAGGAATTTACTAATCTACTTCACCTGAAAGTATGTCATAAGATCTTCATTTCAGGGAAATATTGCCCCATACCTGCTGGCCAAGAAGAATTTGAACAAACATACCTTCCTAAGTTCCACCCAGTTTATAACCATTATAACCATACTTCTTTATATCCAATCACGTTTCTCTCCACAATTATCCACTTCTTTCATCAGACTTAGCATAAAAATATTGCTTTTT
>NW_012143745.1:2025225-2053061 GCF_000956105.1 Propithecus coquereli | reverse complement strand
CCCCCCCTGTTATGCTTTTCTCATTATTGTGTCTTTTGTTACAGGGGTATCAGCCATGACCCTTGGGGTGAGTGAGGAAAAGGCATTCCTTTTTCTGTTATTTATGTAATGTCACATACTGTTTTGCAAATACTACAAAGTGAATGAGTACTATTTTAGAAAGAGAAGTATAAATATTAGGGAAAAGAGGTCCATGAGCAAAGCCAGCCCAGAAGAGAGTCATAGCTGTCACTGGACAAAAGGAGGAATTATTTTGATTTGATTCATGGATAAAGGGGAGCCAGATGAGATGGACAATGACAATAGTTAGCAAGAAATAATTTGGAGACTCCCTTGCAAAAGACTACATGAAGTGCAGGGAAGTGTATTTGTATGGCTAAGGGAAAAATGGATCAAGGTCTAAATTACTTTGTGTAATATAAGAAAAATAATAATTGGCTAGATTTTAATTAGGGAAAAGAGAACATAGTATTGGTGGCTGTGCATATTCAAATAACATCTTTATTGCCCTAGCCCTATGTCATTTACCTTATGATTCTGAGTCTATGCTGGATTGGAAAATTAGAGAACTCAATGTAGATCTTTGAACATAACTAAAGAAAGTTACAAAGGTGAATGTGCTTGGAAATGCACTCTGGAAAAATGCTTTCCAATCACTGGGTAAAAGTTAAAATTGTAGCAAAATATCCTTGTGAAGTTATGCTAAAGAAATTCTGAACACATGGACACAGGTATAAACCCATTTTAAAAACTCCTAAAAAAACCTTTAAAATGCAGAATGAGAAACAAGTGACTTCTAGATTCTAGGCAATTTTTAGGCTCTGTTTATTTTCTATATTCATAGTAGAGAAAAAAAATGTGTCAGTACTTTTACCAATTTTCTGCCTCCCTGTTGTTGCCTCTGTCGATTTTTTTCTTTTCATCTTTATTCCCATTGTGGAGATTTTTTTTTTTACAAATATTATCCAAGGACATAGAAGAGTACTTGGAATATAATAGTTGCTTTATATATACTGTTGAATACATGAACAGGTTTTAGCGATTCCTTTACATCAGAATGATATCTGCCAAAATAAATAGGATTTCTTGTCTCTTGTCACAACAGAAAACCCCATCATAAAAGCTGGAATCTGAATCCATCATAAAAGTTATTCTAAATTACATCTTAATCAATGAAATGACAGAGTCAATGGAAAGCAATTCAATGGCCTCTGCATTTGCATACTTTATGTTAATACACATATTCTTTTATTTCATCAGTGATATGTTATAGTTAATACTTAAAAGGAAACCTCAGTCTATTAAATTTCTTACTCCTAGATACCCTAATACATATTCTGTTTTTTCAAATGCCTCATCAAAGTGTCTGGATCTCCTGGGTAGTTGCCTCCCTGGGGGGGAGATGACTAAGAAAAACACTGTCTACAAAAGACAATGTCCACAATAGCTAATGAAACCATCAAGAGCAAACAAGGAAAATCAGTGCATTCCTTTGTCATAAAATATTGAGACCATCAAAAATCACCATATATATGAGTAAAAAATAAAACAACAGAAAAGAAGATTAATAATATTAATACTAGAGAAATGATATAATTTAGGAGAAACACTAAATTATCCCTAAAAGACCATTAAGGGGAAAAAGAAGAAAACAAAAGATTTCTTAGTTTAGATAATTTCTAGAGTACATCATATGATAGACAAGAGTATTTTTATCTGACTCTCCCTTTGATATTCTGTTTTCTAATAGTTTATTATAATAGTTTCTGATAGTTTATTCTAGTAGTTCTCTGCATTACTTCCTGGACTGGTTAGGCCTCTTTTGTCTCATCTGTTTTACTTTTGATTTCTCTATTTTTAATAATTTTGCTTTAAATAGATTTTTCTTGAGTTTATCTTACAGTCCTCAATAGATTGTGTTCTTGTCCAAGTAAGCAATCATATTTTTTAAAAACACTTTCAAGAACTATCTTGCTATCTGGTTAATTTTTGTTTCTTTATATAAATCTATTCTTGGTTTATATATGAAATATTTATGCTGTTTTTACTCTTGAAAGTTCCTAGAACTTCTATTGTTTTTCCTTTTAAATTTTATCTTCCTCAAGTTAACTGTATTTTTCCAAATCTTACTTTTTAAATTTATCTTATCTTCTAATTAGCTTTTTTAAATTTAGTTCTCATGGATCTGGTGATTTTTTATGATTTATTAATATTTTATATTAAGGGATTACGTGGACTTTCTTTGGTGGCTCTTGAAGTTTTCCTCATCTACTATGCATGTCAGTGTTTTTGTCGATCATTCTTTCCCCTGAGCAGGAAATCTGCATGGGAGATATGTGTACATAGGTGAGATGTGGTGACTAGCAAGATTTGGTTTAGTATAGTTAAGATGAAAGATGGCTATTAGACTAAGGGGCCCCCAAATGTGAAATTGAGAAGGGATTTTTATTTTCTAATGCCAGAAATCCCTTTCCCCTCACCAACTCTCCCCAACCATACCCCTTCCCTGGCAACTTAAAGTCACTCCTCTTGAAATTTATCCTTTCTCTCTTCAATGAAGAATTCCTTTGGTGCAAAGCTTCATTCTGGAGTCTCTATAGGATTATACCTATGAGATCAGCCATCTATCTCCTCCGCTGTAAATCTCCCATACATCTTTGGGATTTTAACTAACTCCACATGTTTAATCTTCAATATTTCCATTACATTTCCTCTTTTTGTGATGCATTAAGCTCTAATCTACAATGGAACCCTATTCTTGTTCTGATCATAGTTTTGTAATTAATTACATATTAGCATTTGTAAACTAAAAATATTATGTTTTTAGTTTTATAAATTATTAATGATACAAAGAAAAATTAATGTCAGGGCAGGTAGCAAGAACACTATAAAGTTGTAGAAGGAATAAAGACAACTAAACAGAAGAACAATGTAAAATAATCATGGTCAAAGCAAAACTGTCAATTTTTCACTTTTTCCCATAGAAAAGAAGAATTAGAGGTATATATCAGAGCTTCATTGGATATTGGTTTAGATTTCTTGTGTGTAAAGTTATGCTTAAGTTAATTACAGAATTAAATCTTAATTTTTCTCATTCTAGATTGTTGGTATTGTTTTTTGCTTGTTTCTAAGTTAAACTTTCAACATCTTTATAAAGTATTGAGTTAAAGAATTCCTTAAAGACTAGATTTAGATTGACCATATGGATAGTATGAGTGTGATTTTTTCCTGAGTCTTAAAGATTCCTATGAACAGAATGAAAAAATAGATAAGAAGTATTCCTTATAAAATGCTATATTAACAAAGCTTAGTTCCATCTTGGTAAATATCACTTCACAGAAATATTTTGCGAAACTTCTTGGGAAGGTTTAGTATGTAATCAGCCATCACTCATTCATTCATTTTTAAGTACAATAAAAGGTTAATAGTTAAGAAAATAAAATTCTCCTAAACGTAATATACAATGGAAAAATCTCATAATATCTCTGATTTATATTTGCTTATTTATCATTTTAACAAATAGAACTAATTACTTCTTTTTTGTATCTTTCTGGTATTATACATAGATATATATTTCATGTTATTTTAAAACAGATTAATTAAAGTTGAACTGTTTGTCATTGAATAAAGTAGTCAGAATCTGTGTATCAAAAAGTTAATAGTAATCAAAAAATGGTAAGAAATCAAAGCAATAAATGTAAATGGTATTGAAAAATAGATATAGAGTGATACTAATATAACAATATGGGCAAAGAGAAGAAGCTATGAGTACTACGTAATAATTGGGAATAGCCAGTAATTTGGTGTGGCATATTTACAGAGTACATGAAAATTGCAAATGCTTTGTACCTTATTCTTAGATTGCCATAACTGGTAATTAATTCTTTTTAAGAGTATTCCTTTGTCTGACAGTCCATATCCATATTTGTCTTCAAGCTTACTTCCTATATTCAGCAGTAATCTCTGCGAAATTCAAATAATCACATATTTATTATATCAATCATCTACTATAGGCAACAGAGAAAAAAAGAGTGTAAAACTGATCTTAGAAAATTTAGAGTCCAGTGTTTGATACAGAAATGAATCATGACTTTTCTTTATAGTATGTCTAATGTTTCAATGTATATAAGTACAGAGTGCTATGAGATCTCCTAGAAAAAACCCTTCTCAGACTCAAGGAGTTACATAAGGCTTTAGAGAAGGGGTAAGACCAAACCTGATTCCTGAGTAGTGATTGGGTATTATTCAGTTTGAGATGTATGTTGTGGATGCTAGAGTGAATATTCATATGAAATAATTGTTAAGAAGTAGAGAGATGAGAGGAAAATTACACATTTAGGGAAATGCATTTACATATATTCCATGATGGGAATAAAGAGTTTCTAAGACTATGATGGGAATGAGAGGGAATGATGAAACTAAAAGCTGAATCTAGAAAGGTAAGAGGGGAGAAAAAGAGTACAAAAACATCTCCTATGCTATACTAAGAAACTAATACTTTTTTTCTTGAGAGAAATTGAAATCCCACTAAATATGTCTTGAAAAATGTAGTAGTCATATTTAAATAATTTTTCAAAGATATTGTGTCTCTCTTATCAAGACATTTTAAAGTTGAACTATACTTGAAAGAGGAATATCAGCTATGAGTCTCTTACTGTAATCCAAGTGGAAGATAATATTGGTCTGAACAAAGATAATGACAGCGAGATGGAAAAAAAAAAAACAAAGGACGAAGAAAAGTCAATAGACCCTAATGATTAATTCAGTATGATATTAGGAGGTGCTGGATAATACTTTCTCCAGTATTATCCTTTCCTGCAGATCTTGCTTATGTTTTGGGCCCCCAAACATGCCTGATGCTTAGTGGGCTTTAATACATATGTTGCTGAATGAATGAATGAAACATTTAATTTAGCTTGTTTTCCTGGTGGAGGTAGTAATGGGGACTGAATAAAAAAGAAGGAAATGTCAAAGATATCTGCATTAGTTTTTGCTTCTATTTATGTGGTGGATTATGTTTATCGATTTGCCTATGTTGAACGATCCTTGCATCCCTGGGATGAAAGCCACTTGATCATGGTGAATTATCTTTTTAATGTGCTATTGAACTCAGTTTGCTAGAATTTTTTTTTTTTTGAGTATTTTTGCATCTATGTTCATAAGAGTTATTGGTCAACAGTTTTCTTTTTTCGTTGTGTCCTTTCCTGGCTTTGGTATCAAGGTGATATTTGCTCCATAATATGAGTTAGAGAGGATTTTCTCTTTGTTGATGTTATGAAATAATTTCTGTAGGATAGGGATCAGTTCTCTTTGTAGGTCTGGTAGAAATTGTCCGTGAATCCATCTTGTCTGGGGTTATTTTGTTGTTGTTTTGGGGAAATTTTTTTTTCACTGCTTAAATTCACTTCTTGTTAGGGGCAGATAATTTCCATAGATATAGGAAAAAATCCAGCACCCTTTCATGATAAAAACCCTCAGCAAACTAGGCATGAAGCAACATATTGTAAAATTATATGTATGACATACATATGTGTATGACAAACCCACAGCCAACATCATATTGAATGGGGAAAAGATGAATGCATTTCTTCTGAAAACTGGAACAAAAAAAGGATGCCCACTGTCCCTATTTCTATTCAGTATAGTACTAGATGTTCTAGCTAGAGCAATCAGGCAAGAGAAAGAAATAAAGGGCACCCAAGCAGAGAAAGAGGAAGTCAAAGTGTCTTTGTGTGCTGACTATATGATCTTGTATCTAGAAAATGCTTAAGATTCCACCAAAAGATCCTAGAATTGACAAATAATTTCAACAGAGTCTTAGGTTACACAAATCAGTACCATTTCTATATACTAATAACTGTCAAGCTGAGAGTCAAATCAAGGACTCAATACCATTTCTAGTAACTACAAAGAAAATAAAATACCTAGGAATATACTGAGCCAAGGTGGTGAAAGATCTCTACAAGGAGAACAACAAAATATGGATGAAACAAATCCTAGATGAAACAAACAAATGGAAAAACATCCCTTGCTTATGGATTGATAGAATCAACATCTTTAAAATGTCCATAATGACCAAAGCAATTTACAGATTCAATGCAATCCCCATCAAGATACCAATGTCATATTTCACAGATCTAGAAAAAATAATTCTAAGCTTCATTTGGAACCAAAAATCTTGAATAGCCAAAGATATCTGAATCAAAAAGTACAAATCTGGAAGCACCTCATTACCTGACTTCAAATTATATTACAAGGCTATAGTAGCCAAAACAGCATGATACTGGAATAAAAGTAAAGATATAGACCAACGGAACAAAATAGAGCACACAGAAATAAAACCATAACCAACTTAACCAACTATAACCAACTTTTCTTCAACAAAGCAGACAACAACATAATGGGGAAAAGACACCCTATTTGATAAATGGTGTTGGGACAATTGGATAGCCACATGTAGAAGAATGAAACAGAAGCCCTATCTCTTACCATATAAACAAAATAATTCAAGATAGATAAAAGACTTAAATGTAAGGCATTAAACAAGAAAACAAAAAATCTAGCATAAAACACAAAAAAAACTCTTCTAGACATTAGCCTAGGCAAAGAATTTATGACTAAGATCCCAAAGGCAAATAAACAAACAACAAAAAATTTAAAAAATGGGACTTAATTAAATTCAACAGCTTCTACATAACAAAGGAAATAATGAACAGAGTGAATACACAACCTGCAGAATGGGAGAAAATAGTCACAAACAATACACCTGATAAAAGGCTAATATGGAGAATCTACAAAGAACTCAAGCAAATCACCAAGGAAAAAACCAAACAACCCCATCCAAAAGTGGGCAAAAGACATGAACAGAAGCTTTTCAAAAGAAGACAGACTAATGGACAAAAAACATACGAAAAAATTCTCAACATCACTAATCACCAGGGAAATGCAAATTAAAACCACAATGGGTTGGTATGACACCAGATTGTGATCTTCCTTGCTGAAAAACCTGCTCTAATCCAACAGCACAACTGTCCGCATGTCACTGAACTATACAAAAGCTCACTATGGAAAGGTGGTTTGGGTTAGAATCACCTTGAAAGAAGTAAACAAATCTGACCAATATTTAATCAGTCAATAAACCAAGTTCTGCAATCCAGGGTGTTCTGATAAGATAATCTTTTCTTTAGGTCTGCCAAGAATTTTGTGACCCCCAGAAAGAAATAAAAATAATAATACTGAAACCCCAAGGGTATACCGAAACAAGCATAGAAAAACAAGCACAAAAATAAAAAAGGCATCAAAACCATGATACTGATGCTTTAAAGCAGATTTAAGTGAAACTACAGCAATAAGTTCTGTAATCTTTGTTTTCATATGCTTGTGAATTAAGGTTTTGAAGTATTTAAAAGGATTCAGTTAGTTTGTATTGTTTAAATGATTTTTAAATAAATTTTCAATCAATATTTGAAAACTCCAAGAAAAATTTCTTTTCAGTTTTTGGTATTAGATTTATAAGCTTAATAAATTGAGCATTAAACAAAGGGAAAAAAACACAATGAGATACCACCTTACTCCTGTCAGAATGGCCATTACTAAAAAGTCCAAAAACAATAGATACTGTGTAAACGCAGAGAAAAAGGAACACTTATACATTTTTGGTGGGATTACAAATTGGTACAACCTCTATGGAAAATAGTATGGAGATTCTTCAAAGAACTAAACGTAAACCTACCATTTGATCCAGCAATCCCACTACTAGATATTTATTCAAAGGAAAAAAAAGATATTTCATAAAAGAGACACTTGCACTTGAATGTTTATTGCAGCACAATTCACAATTGCAAAGTTGTGGAATCAACCCAAGTGCCCATCAATACATGAATGGATTAATAAAATGTGGTATATATAATATATATCATGGAGTACTAATCAGCCGTAAAAAGACATGAAATAATGTCTTTTGTAGTAACTCGAATGGAACTAGAGACCATTATCCTAAGAGAAGTATTTCAGGCAAACGCTACATGTTCTTACTAACAGGTAGGAGCTAAATGATAGGTGCACAAAGGCACAAAGAGATGTAAAGGATATTGGAAACCAAGAAGAAGGGAGAGTGGAAGGGGGTGAGGGATAAAATCTTACATATTGGCTACAGTAAACACTATTCTGGTGACAGGCACACTAATAGCCCTGACTTAAGCATTATACAATGTATCCATGGAAAAAAATTGTGCCCCCTTAACATCATGGAAAAAAAAATCGCAGAAAAAAAAAATATATATCTGCATTGGTGAAGTCATTTACCCAGGCAAAATGTTCAGTTTGAACTGGTTGAATTGCAGCTGCCTCTGGAGCATTCAATTTGATAGTTTTCCTAGGTAGTTAATTACATATGTCTGGAAATTGAGAGTGATTAGAACTGTGAATATAGATATCAAAGACAGCAACACATAAATGGAAACTGAACAAACTGATAAGTTTGCCCTGGGAGAATTTGTAAAGCGAGAACAAAAATACGTTTGTGAAAAGCTGTGAAGAACAATAGCCTTGGTGAGATGGAAGAAGAAACCGAATCAGAAAAGGAGACTGATCAGAGGCAGCCAGGAAGACAGGGCAAAACTCCAGAAGATGTAGGTCACAGAAATCAAAAGTGAGAGCAGTGAATATAATCAAAGTTAGTAGAAGTCAAATAATAATAACTGAAAACTGTCCACGAATGTCATAACCTGGGAGTCGTTATAACTTTGTAATTAAATACTCACAATAAAATGGTAAGAAAGAGAAAGCACATTGAAATGTGTGGCAGAGTGAATGGAGAAGGAGAGTTAGAGTTAGCCAGCTTAGACTTTTCTCTTGAGTTACCGCTACTCTGACCCACTGCTAATTGTGAAACTTCAATTACTCATGTCATTTGGCTTGCTCAGGATATCTAAATCACGTCTCTTTCTTTATTTACCCCCTAGACATCTTGTAAGAATCGATTAAATCTCATGTCCTCCTTTCCCTTTCCCTTACTCATCTGCTATGTTGCTCTTTCCTTTTTGAACTGCTATAAAATTTATGTCTTAATTTAAACACCGTAAGAGTATCAGTCAGGAATTGTAATTTTAAGCAGCAGACTAAGACTCTGTCTTTTTTAACCCGAAAAAGAGAATTTATTAAAAGAAAAAAGTTAGGAAGACTGGCATATCAGAATGAGATAAAGAGATAAAACCAAGAGATGTAAGATGGAAAGAATTATAGCCAAACTCCATTCAGCAAAGAGACTTCTCCCTGTTTAACACTTGGCACAGCCTCTACCACCTGTACCTCTGTGCCTAGATCCTTTTGACGATGACACTGCCACAGTTGCCCCTAGAAACGTTACCCTTTCTACCACCTGTTCAAGCACACATCCACATCTAAAGTTCCTAGACTCCTTTCCATCTCCGCCCCCCACCAGTGGTTAGGCTCAGATCTTAGAACACAATCCTAGCTTCTAGGGAGCTGGAAAAGAAAGCGGAATTTTCAGCTTCTATACTGCGCATCATGTTCTGCCTCCCACTGGTATCAAACTGAACAGAATTATAGAAAATTCCCCCAAAGTAGGATGGATAACCAAAATAAGAATATCCTTCACAATAATAATTAACTTTTTCTTTTTTCCAGAAGAAATTTATTGTCCATTGAAGTAGATTGTAAACTCTTTGGACATACTAATTTTGCCCTAGGTTTCTTATCCCCCACTTGAGCTAGCACAGTTCTTACTGTGGTTAATCACATTATTAACCCCACTTCTTACCCCTTCATTATTCCTATTCTTTGCTGGGTGACTTTTCAGTTTCTCCCACTAAGGAACAGAGTATATTTCCCTGACCCTTGTCTTTGGATATTATCATGTGTCTCATTTAGCCAACAGGATTAAGCTGAAGCAAGTCTGTGCATGTTTGAAGCCTGGGCTTTAAGAGGCTCTGTGCTTTACTGCTTGTGTCTTGTGTTCCTACCATTGCCACGAAAGCAACATGCTTGGACTAAATATTGGCCCTAGGTGGGGAAGAAACTTGCTCACTACAGAGACAAGCAGTAGAACACCAGCCCCACTTAGATCATTCAATCCAAATGAATGTGAGCTAAGTAAATACCTGTTGTATGCTGGTGAATTTTAGAGGTTTGTTATGCAGAAGTAACTAACTGATACACATGTTAGAGATTTTTTTTTCTATATTAAAAAAGGTCACATAAAAACAGCAATGTTTCAGGTTTAAGTTTTTCAGTGAAATAAAGGAGAATATGTTCTCTCATATATATCACTTTCCAAAGTCCTTTTATAAAGGCATTTTATCTATATTGAGTATCTCTGTCTAGATGTCGTTTTAGGCGGAAAACTTAAAAGGTTCTCTCTTTATGTGTTAACTTAATCCTTCCAAGCTCAACATTCCTGTTGCATACTCAATTTTAGGGGTAGCAGCTCAAGGTTATCACTGAGTGAGCCAAATAAAAGGAAAAAACAGTACCAAGTTTGGACTTCTACATCCATCCAGCTGTATAAAGGAACAATATTGAATTAAATCCCAAAGATTTTTTGCTCAAAGTCTCATGAATAAGGTTATAAACCTGTGGGGCCCTTTGGGATACCATACCTTGATAACCATTGTATAAAGTGACAAAGTAGAGCCCTTTACAAGAAAAACAATGATGAAAAAAGAAGGCTAAATTTAAATCATATCACTTTCCTTTTTCCTCATAAAAATTCATATGAGGTATACAGATATGCATGCAGACACATAGTAACTTTTAAAAATCACTGCATATTTGATAATTTAATATTAAAAATAGGGAAAAAGTAACATCAAGGAAAAATGTGCTAAAAATATTGGGTTACACAAAAAAATAAAAAATGGTAAAATAGAAATGTCAAAGATAAAAATGAGTAGTGCTATTGTTATATGTTCAGTTTATTGTAGGGAGATAATATGTTTTACACCCTACATGATATATAATTGGAACTGGGATTGTTATGTAATTAAGATGCACGCTGCTTTCCATTATAATCCCCACCCACTGGAGAGATGACAGATGGGTAATTTCAAACTTTAGCTTCAGAGAGGGAATGGGCTTATTGCTTCATCTGTCAGGTAAGCCACTTTGCAGTTATCTCTGACTTCATTAAAGCTTTTCTGTCTTAGAAGAAATACATTTCAATATGGAAAATAGGTTGTTTGGGAATATTTATGCTTGACCTCTCTCATTGCTTTAGCTGTCCTATGTCAAATTTCTACTCAGAACTCTCTACAAAGTCAATGATAAATTTGGCAGTATTCCTGCAACCCTCAGAAACAAGGTAATTAGACCTGGAAATTCAATCATTTCTACATATCTAAACATTTTCCTTTCTTCCAGGCTGACACAAAACAAAGTACAAATTAGATTAATGTTTTTTCTCTTTTTCTCTCCTTTCATGCACTGACAGTAAGCCTTCTTTCTTTGATATTATATGGCTGTTTGCACTGTAAGTTCAGGGCTAGCACACAAAACATTGACTATAATTACAATGTCATGGTCCTGTTTTTCAGAGAAGGCCTATTTTATTCAAATTAAATTTAAAATGTACTTAACTATAAGGCACCACATCTTATTTTTAATATACTTCACACTGTAAATCACTGGGAAAATGGCAGGCAATTTTAAGTACTTCTTAAAGGTTGACCTATACCATATGAACATGACAATAATAAATGGCGGGATGATATTTAGGTGGAAGTAAGGGAAGGAAACTCCTGCGGCCATCCTATGCCAGCAAATCAATTTATGGAGTCAGCAAATTGAATAAACCCTATAAAGAGCCCTGGGTTAGTTTATCTGTTTATTTGTTAAAGGGAAATTCATTATGGACTATGTTTATAGTCATTGGGTGTAATTAAAGCAGTTTAGTCAAATGGGAGAATCTTAGCAAGAACAGTTCTATGTGTATCTAAATATGGCAAAAAATAATGCAAAATCTACCAATGAATAATCTTTATGAGAAGTTTTCAGATATAAGTTTACTATTTAATGTATCATAACTTTTAAATTTGCTAAATTATATTAAAATGATTCAGAGTTTAAGTCTTAAATAAAAACTATAGTATGAAGTATCATGGGACCTCTATTATTTTTCAGATCTAAGATGTAATATTCTTGTTTAGGTAACCTGGAAATCAGAAAAGCACCTACTAACCTAAGAATTGTCAAATGAAAGTTTAAATCCTGTCCATTGAAAAGCATAAGCACTATTTCCCAAGTTTTAAAGATCAAGAAATTTCTGTTTGTACATATGTTAGCTGTTCAACAGATTGAACACAATTGTTTGCATTTAAGGCTTTGTGTGTGCGCACATTTGTGTGCATATAGAATTTTACCCAATAAACAAAGCATTTCTAGCATTTCTAGCTTGAAAAATGTAATAGCCAGTTGTTTTCTTTCTCACAGCTAAAACAACACATTTCCATTTAATTAAAATCTCAAACATAGCCTGAGTTCACATTAGAATTGCAATGTTTGCTAACTAAATAAATGGATTTGCTGGCATCTAACATTACAATAAATTGCAGACTGAGTTCTCTTTTGGCAAAATTCCCTGGAATTTCAAGACCTTCATTTATATGTTTAAATTCAAAAGTGCTGATGAAAATAAAAAATGAAAATGAAATGGGTCAACAGTTTTGTTTCACCTTTATATTTTATTTAACATGAGTTTCCTGGTTTCAACTCCTATTATTACACCTTCAATTTAAAAATAACACAAACTATGCAAAATTAAATCTAGAGTTTTACATTTTATAAAAATTGCTTTGAATTCATATATTCAGTTTTCAGAGTTTTAAATCTATATTCAACATTCCAACTATTGCATTTGAATAGATGTGTGCTAGAAATAAATCTTCTAAATGAAAATGATTTTTATAATTTATTTTCTATTTTAAGCTAATTTTAATTATTATATTATGACATAAATCTGGCAAGTCTAACATTTTTTCAAAGAGAGAAAACTCTTGACTTAACAAAATGTTTTATGTGCTGAAACTAGGGGAGAGATTCATTGAATCCCATAAACATGAGACGATAAGGACCAAATGTAGTGTAGTTTGCAACATGTTGGGCGAAAGGATTTGAAGAAGATCACATCAGGCTTATCTGCCATGTTTACAGTGAGGTGTGGTGAAGAAGTAATGGAGATAATTTTAAAGAATCAAAACTTTTATTCATTTTGGAGAAGTGCAGGAAATATAGTCATAATACAAAGAGAACTCATAACAAAAAACACTGTAAACCTATTTTAACAATCAATAATAACAACTTTTAGAAGTAGCAGCAGTTGATGTAAAAAAGAAAAAGAAAAAATATTTATGCATACTATGCATATAATAATTATTTACACATGAATGAAAAATATATAAATACATTAAAATTTGAAAAATATGTTATATATTTTATAAATTTATATACAAATGCATAGGAATTATGTATAAATATATATCTATATGTGTTAATATATATATGTGTGACTGTACATGTGTATGTCCATACATGTATGTGTAAAAATAAAATGTATTTTTTCTAATTTGGCATCCTTATCAGAGAAATAGACATATGGAATGTATTAATTCTCTGACACGAAGGAAGAAAAAATGCACATTGAGTCGTAAGCAAATAGCTTAGATATTATTTTAACCATCAACAATGGCATAAGTTAACCTAGAAAAATTTTACCGTTCCGAATACAAGTTCACCTTCCAATAGAGAAGACTATATCTTTGCAATCTAGTGTACCATCAGTAGGTAGGGTAAAAATTCAAACAAATTTATAGAGCACATTTGGAAAAAAAACACTTTTAAAATTAGATACAGATGATTGTTCATCTCTCTCTGTCCTTCTCATAGTATCAAGTAGATTAACAGAAAATGTTCTGAAATTTTCTAAATAAGCCACCTATTTCATGTGAAAACAGGGAAATTATTCTACTAACAAACAGGATTTTTCTTCTGTTGTCTGATAGTCACAAATTGGCCGAGTGAAGTAAAAGCAATTACTTGTGGCCCAGAAAAAAATTTCAAATAACTACCACTTTCACAGACCTAATAACAAAGAAAAATGTAAGAGCATAAGGCGAGACGTATTTTTAAAGCTATACATTCAGAAAAATCAGAAAAGAGTAATAGTCTCGCTATAACGATAGATCATTATGCAAAGATACTAAACAAAACAGATAATCTATAAAAATATAAGGGAAAGAATTTTAAAGTGACCCAAATTGAATGAAAAAGAGTAAAAACTTTTAAAAATTAAGTCTTTGTACAAATTATAAACAAAGGAATGACAGAAACTATCATATTTCAACTTTTCTTATTTTAAATAATTATGATATATTTAAAAAAAGATCACATGGCTAACTGATGGGAATGCCACAAAAAGTTTAGCTTGGACATGACAGAGAAGCTTATATGGGGTGAATCTATCTTGCAGAAAACAACTGTGATATCCGCATAACATGGAGAAATATTTTTTTAAAGGGACTTGTGAGAAACCAACAGTGGAAACTTTTGAGGGATTGCTATTGCTGAGAGAATAGAATCACAAACAGGTAAACAATACCTTTATCATAGCATCTTTTCTTGAGGTCATTTATTAATTCTTACTCTGTGAAATAGGTCTTGGCAAATGTTGCAATAACACTGACTGACCTGAGGAAACAAGCTGAAGATATGATTAGTCAAATTAGGTGGAAAGGGGGAAAAAGTGTGAAGAAAAGGGAAAATTATGGAAGTAACCATAAAGAAAACTACATGTAATCTCTCTTTGAGGAAATTATTTGCTACTGAATTTCATTCAGAACAAGACTCTAATAATACACTACAAAGCAGAAGCAGAGAGGGGAAAGGGCTGAGTCCAGATTTTAGCAGATACTCTTCAGTGAGGTGATGTGAAGGTAGAATTTAATTCTAATGTGGAGTGGTGTGGTAAGCACCCTAGGTTTTCAGTTGAGACCCCCAAAAGTAATACAAACTAAATGTAATGGAAAATTGAAACAATAATGATAAAAAAAACATGAAATCTAAACTTTCACAGGAGAGATATTCTTCTTGTGTTCTGTATTCCTGACAGAAGAAAACTTAACCCTCACAGAAGAAAGAAGACATAGCCTAAGGTTTCTACGAATTGTAATGTACGATGGCTGAAAGCCAATTTTTAAAAAAAACTTCATAAGGCATCTAAAAAGCAAAACTAAATAATTACAGACAAAAAAATAAAAACTTACTGTAGTAAAGGAGACACAGAAGTGATTTGGATTTTGCTATTATGAGAATGAATTTTTTAAATAGCTATGTTAATTATATTTACACCAAATATGAATTAAATTAAAAGAAAATTTGAATCTTTCAAAAGATATTTAATAAAAATTCTAAAATATACGCTGGGGAAAAGAATTCCTATTTAATAAATGGTGCTGGGAAAATTGAATAGCCACATGTAGAAGACTGAAACAGGATCTGCACCTCTCACTTTTCACAAAAATCAACTAACAGTGGATAATAGACTTAAACCTAAAGCATGAAACTATAAGAATTACAGAAGAAATGTTGGAAAAACTTTTATAGACATTAGCCTAGGCAAAGAATTTATGAAGAAGACTCCAAAGGCCATCACAGTAATAACAAAAACAATAAATGGGAACTGATCAAATTAAAAGCACAGCCAAGGAAACTATCATGAGAGCAGACAACCTACCAATGGGACAAAATATTTGTATGGTATATATCCAATAAAGGGCTGATAACTAGAATCTATATAGAACTCAGAAAAATCAGCAAGAAAAAATCAAACAACCCTATCAAAAAGTGGGCAAAGGACATGAACAGAAACTTTTCAAAAGAAGACAGACTAATGGCCAACAAACATGAAAAAAATGCTCCACATCTCTAATCATCAGGGGAATGCACATCAAAACCACAATGAGATATCCCTTAACTCCAGTGAGAATAGCTTTTCTCAAAAAGTTCCAGGACAATAAATGTTGGCATGAATGCAGAGAGACAGAAACACTCATACACTGCTGATGGGAAAGCAAACTAGTACAACCTCTGTGGAAAGTAACATGGAGATACCTCGAGGAGCTACAAGTAGAACTTCCATTTGATTCAGCGATTCCATTACTGGGCATCTAGCCAGAGAAAAAAAGACATTCTATAAAAAAGACATCTGCATTAGAAAGTTTATAGCAGCACAATTCACAATTGGAAAGATGTGGAAACAACCCAAGTGCCCATAAATACATGAGTGGATTAATAAAATGTGGTGTATGCATGCATACCATGGAGTTCTACTCAGCCACAAAAAATAAGGATGATTTAGCACCTCTTGTATTATCCTGATGGAACTGGAGCCCATTCTACTAAGTGAAGTATCCCAAGAATGGAAAAACAAGCACCACATGTACTCACCAGTAAATTGGTATTAACTGACCAACAGTTGTGTGCACATACAGTAATAACATTCACCAGGTGTCATGCAGGTGGCGAGGAGCGGATGAGTATATTCACACCCAACAAGTACGGTGTGCAACGTCTGGGGGATGGACATGCTTGAAGCTCTGACTCGAGTGGGGCAGAAGCAACATAAGTAACCTAAACATTTGTACCCCCATAATATGATTAAATAAAAAAAATTTAAAAAACAAAAGAAAATACTATAATGGAAATTAATTGAATAGATTAGAAATAGAAGAACACAAATTAATAAATCGAAGGGTAGTTTTATAGAAAGTGTCTAGATCAAAGCCAAAGTGTGATAGTAAAGAACATAAAAATACTGAAATGATAAGCAAGGACATGTTAATATGGTGTCCAAGTCTAATATACTTATAATTAGAATTTAAGAAGAAAGGAAAATGGCAGTAGGTTAGAAAAAACACTAGAAGAAATACTGCTTAAATTTTTCCAAAACTGACAAAAGATATTGAACTCTGTGATTTTTTTTTTAAAAAGCCTGAGCAAAACCCAAGGAAAATAAGTATACAGAATTCTATATCTAGGCATATTATAACAAAATTTGGAAAAAAGGGAAAACAGAATAAAAATAACGGTAATCCGGAAAGGTAAATGCATTACCTTTAAAAAAGCAACAAATAGTTCAGTGATTTTTCATGAGAAATTTTGGAAACCAAAGGCAATGGAATAAAATCTTTAAAATGTTCAAAGAAGAGAAAATGCTAATCCAGAATGCTATTAACAGATAAAGTATTCTTCAAAAATAAATATAAAATACTTAAATATATTGTTTAGAAAAACAAAAGCTGAGAGAGTTCAGAACCAGAAGTTCTTTATTAAAAGAAGAATAATAATACCAAATGTGATAGGAAAATAATATTAAAAAATCTCAAGACTGGAGAGTACCAGATGAGGTAAATAATGTAATTATATATAAATAAGTATTTATAGCATAAATGATGATTATGATAATGATAATATTATCATACTGAGTCCAAAATAAATGTAGAAGAAAAACATATGAAAACAATAGCAGAAAAGAGGAGAGGTGGGGTGAGGAGAGGGACATTAAATACATTAAGTTTCCCACATAATTATATAAGCGGTAAAAGTACTAATTGAAAGAAAATCATGAAATATTTCGTAATTAAACAATACACTTTTAAATAACAAAAGGTCAAATACAAAAATTCACAATGGATATCAGAAACGTTTTGATCTGAAAGTTAATGAAAATGTGACTTTCAAAACTTTTGCATTGCCACTACAACAATAATTAGAGGGAAATTTACACATTTAAGTGTGTGTATTTAAAAAAAATCAATGCAAGCCTATATTCTAAGCTGCCATTTCACAACACTCAAAAATACAACAAAGCTAAAGACTAGAGAGAAAAAATAATAAAACTCAGTGAGATAGCCACAAACGTTGGTGCAAAACTCAATAAATTTTCTCAAAAAACCTTATAATCAATTAAAAATCATAAAGAAGGAAAATTTCTAATTACAACATAATTATATACTTGGAATAAACTTTATAATGAAAATAAATCTGAGGAAAACAAGTAAAATTTTAAATGGAAAATTTATCAAACTTAAAAATATTACTCTATTTTATAATTATGTCAATTACTTCAAATTTAAGAACAAATTCGGTCATAGGCTATTGGAGCCCTCATACGCTTATCCTGTTGTACACAGGGGCAACGTGGGGAAGGTTGTCATTTTGACTGTTGTTAAAAAAGTTAACTGAAGCACAACAATTTTTAAAGAGTTTATTTGAGCAACTATTGATTCATGAACCTGGCAGCTCTAAATCAGAAGTGGCTCAGGAGGGCCAGTGAGGTAATGCAAGGGAGAGGCTTTTATAGTATTAACATAAACACAGAAGTAAAGCAAATAAAATGTTTAATTGGTTACAGTTATACAGTGGCCTTATTTGGTCTATTCTGTTGGAAAATCCCTAGTTATTTAAGTTTGTTGGCTGTTCTGATTGATTAAGCTTAAATTCTGTTTTTCTTTAATATAAGCATTTACAAGAAATAGCTCACATTAATTTTTGCTTATAATTGCAAATAAGGGAAGGTTGAGGTCACTGGCTTTGTTTGCTCTGGTATTCTTCAGACCTGGTCTCCATTTTAGTTTTCTTTTAACACTGTGCTTACCTCCCAACACAGGCTGGGAGGCAATCTGAACACCAGTGGTGGCATGCTCCGCCCAAGAGAAACCTTAGCTCCAGACTGGGATCTAGAAGATAGGAGGGAATTCTTCTTTACTTGGCTGTACCTGCCTAGAGTAAAGCACCCTAGATAAAGCTTTTGAAGCAAGAAGCTGGTGGGGGTGGGAGGGGTAATGCTATGAATTACAAGTTTGTGTTCCCTCTAAATTCATATGTTGAAGCCTAATTCCCAATGTGATGGCATTTGGAAATGGAGCCTTTGGGAGGTACTTAGGTCATGCATGACAGTGAAGCCTTCATGAATGAGATTATAGTCCTCATTGAAAAAGGAGGAGACACATCTCTTGCTATCTGATCTCTGCCATGTGAGACTACAAGGAGAAAATAGCCATCTGCAAATCAAGAATTGGGCCCTCACCATACACCACATATGCTGACACCTTGATCTTGGAATTCCCAGCTTCTAGAACTGTGAGAAATAAATGTTTGTTGGTTAAGCCACTCAGTCTATGATAATTTGTTGTAGCAGCCCAAAGTGACTTAAGATAGGTATGGTAGGTAGCAAGGTTGTGGCTCAAATGCCACAGACTTTAAAGACTCTTGCCAATATGAAGTAGACTTTCTTAAACAGAGGATTCTCCATTTGTTGTATGCCCTTAGGACAATTTCTAGAGCATTTAAATGTTGTATTTTTTACACTTTTAAAATAATTTTCACCAATGAAATTGTTGTTTTGATCAGGAGAGGATCCACTGAATTCCTTACCCATACATTCTGGAAGCCATTTATTAAATTATATCATAAATTCCATAAAGTCACTTGGATACTTGAATATAAATACTTGAAACAGAAAGAACAATGAACTAAATAGAAAAATCAAATGAGATTCAATAGCATATAAGAATTTCATACATGATAATGGCATTTGAAGTCAATGAAAAGCTTAATTGACTGTTTTTGATTACTTATTAAAATAAAAACAACCCTAATTTTTTTCACCCTATTTACTAACATAAATTCCAGATTAGAATCTTGGCCCTAGTGGCTTGGCAATCATCGATACTGAGTTAAAAAGAAAACAAAAGCAAATATAAAACAAGAAAAATAGCCTTTTGTGAGATTCTTCAATGCTTTAACTTCCTTTGTTAATCTGGTGGAAGAAGACTTTCAGCTACTAGGTGAAGACAGAACATTTAGATAAAATAAGCCTGGATTTCTGAATAAATGGAAGAGTCTTCCATCTAATCAACAAGGAACTTTAATTTAAGTGACAACCTGCTATTGTGTTAAGCCAATGGGATTAGGAGATTTTTTTGCTATGACTTTTAGCAAATCCTAATTTATTCACGGTTATAAGGGTAGTTGTGTTACAACAAGCAAAAGCAGTTCTGAATGGAAATTTTTCAGATTCATAAGGAGAAGACAAATTTTATGTTGGAAATCCAAAATGATGAAGAGGGAGATGAACTGTATATATATATCCTGGGAAGTAAAATCATCTGTACTGGACATTTTTCACTTTTGGCTATCCTTTGTAAGTATGGGGAATCTGGCATTATTGATTTATTTAGGAAATTTTTATTGTGGGGTTACTCTGTGCCAGGCATATTTGTAGCTTCTGGAAATAAAGTGGGGGGTGGGAAGGAGAAGCCTTTATACTTATGGTGGTAGAAGAGAAACTATAAACAATCACAAAATTAATTATATAAATATATAATATGGCAAATGGCAAAGAGTACTTCGGAAAAATGAAACAAGATAAAGGGATAGAGAATAATGGACAGGTAGGATGCAGTTGGATGTTATTTTATGAAAGGTAGACAGGGAAGATCTCTCTTATAAGCTGGCATTATATGGAGGCCTGAACGAAGTAAGGGATGAAGCCACATGTATGTATAGAATCCTAACTCACACTGCAGACATTGTAAGTCCAGTCAGTGGCTCCCTGTGTAACTTTTCAGTTTACCACTTGGGAATGTAGCTATATAGGTCAGTCAGCTGGCTGCTTATATCTGAAATTTTGAACCTGGAACAAGGAACACAGAAGAACATAGACAATTTGTCATTTACTCCAGAGGCAACTGCGCTATCCAGTATGCAGAAGCAGCAGTTCTAGAAGTACCTGTGATCAAGCAGCTCCTGAGATGTGGCTTTGGCTGTATTTCTAACTTCCTAGCATCTCTTTGTTCCTGATTTTTTTACCATGACATTTTTGCAATATGTAAGTTACAAAGAGATGGTTGCTATGGTTTACAATTAAGAAACTTAACAACTACATTACTTTAATATATAAAGTATTCTTACAAATCAGTGAGAAAGAATAAATGATTTGACAAAATCGATTATAGAGTAAATATATTAACTCTCTTTGACGCTCAAATTTTTATAAAGTGGAGAAGAAACAGTAATAAATATGAAAATATTAAATTAAAAATAAAAATGAGAAAATTTTATGTCAAAGAGCTCACCAAAGAAGAAGTGAATTTCAAGAATGATGCTAAAACATGATAAAGTTGCAAATACGGCAAAGATTAAAATTTTAAAAAATCATTATTTTGAAACTTGGTAAGAAAGCATCATTAGTAAACATTTTAAGAATAATAGATTCTGTGTCTTCCTCATACAAAATAATTAGCCATCTATTTGTTTACAACTCAAGTGAATAATCAATAAATACTAGATGACAGAAAGCTACATATAGTGTGAATCTACTGTAATGAAAATAATTGACACTTAATATCCCTTTCCTCTGCTTGTGCACAATCTGATGACAGACATACAGCTTTTACATGTTTTAGAAGGATGGAAGATACATTTGTTGGGAGATATAATAAAATAATATATATTATTATTTCAAAAACCTAAGTTTGAGTAAAAGTCCCCTTCATGATCTATGAAAGCAAATAGTTGTGGAACAACTGTAATATTTATGGAGTGGTCCCTTGGTAGAAAAACGTTCCCATCTATTCATGAAAAGGGATAATAAGACTGGCGTGAGAAGTCAAAGTTATGATCATTCCCGAGGCTGAGTGAAAAATATTACAGAAAGACTAAGGATTTTACTTTGTGAGGAGACATTCATTTATTCAGTAAATAGCCTCCCTGCTTGGTTGGCCTCTTTTTATTCAGTCAGTTGAACTACAGAAGTGAGAGATTTTGGAGAAAACTAATCTATGTCTGATAATTTAGTGTGAAAACTGTAAGAACTTCTGGAAAAGTTAATGTCACTGGAGAGGCCAGAAGAAAAATAGGCTGGCCTCCCCTAGAAACACCTCATTGCAAAAAGAAAAAATGTTTTGAGTATGCTGTGAATGAAGAGATCATTGATTAGGAAAAAATATTGGGTAGCATCTATAAAAACCCCAGCATAGCTCAACGAACCACTGGTTGCTTACGATTTATTTTAAAATTTATTAAACATACAAGACACTAGTTTTGTCTAACTTCTGTGTTTCAAAGAGAAGGATACTGATGTCTAAGGAGGTAAAAGAATTTAAAGAATCTTTTCACCATGGTTGTTAGAAGCCAGGTTTTTAATTAAGCAACACCAGATTTTATTATTTAGAGATGCATATTTTCATCATAATATTATAAAAGAAACAAATAAATATTATCCCAAAATTCAGGATAGCACTTACCTTGGACAACTGGAATTACCTTTAGGTAATTGGAAGGGGGTTTTGTTTGGTAAAACAGAACAAACAGCCAAAAAACAATCCAGATACATTTGTGTTTGTGACAATTTTATGATCTTGATTTGGAAAGTGATGAGGTGGTTACTCATTTTCTAATTATTTATTACATTAGGTACTAATGACTTATATTCTTTTATCTCTGTATGTTACTTTTGACAATACAAAATAAAAAAAATATTTGGGAGATACTATTATAATGTTATTTGGTGGTAATTTCAGGGTTTTATGCAGAATAATATTAGGATTGGCATCTGGCTGTAGATTTCTCTATCTGTAGCATGAGGAAAGACAGAAGTGGGGCCAAACAGGAAAAGAAATACATTTGGTTGTAATAATAGTGGAAATACAGTTAATAGGAAACTTTACAAGAGATTTTAGGAATGGAATCTGTAGAAGTAACGATTGATTCATTAGGTTGGTGAGGAAATGAGAAGACTCAAAAAAAATTCTGAGCCACTAGATTTGAAGCTGTGATATTATTCTTAGGAGGAGATCAGGCTAGAGCATTGTGTCAGGGGAAGCTACGATGAGTTCATTGTGAAGTTCACTTGATTTAAAGTGTTGGTGATATTCCTAGATAGCCCGAGAACAGTTTGATGAACAGAAGAAAGATTTTGACTGAGAGATATTTGGGAAGTGCACAAACGACACTTAAAGCCAAGGAGAATAGATGAGATTGCCAAGAAGGATAAAGTAATGAAAATTTAAAATAAAAGGACCATTGGAGTCTTCTTGATAAATTCTTTGCCTAGGTTCATATCTAGAAAAGCTTTTCCAACATTTTCTTCTAGAATTCTTATGGCTTCATACCTAACATCTAAGTCCTTTAATCCATCGTCAATTAATTTTTGTGAGTGGTGAGAGATACAGATCCCGTTTCATTCCTATGCATGTCGCTATCCAATCTTCCCAGCACCATTTATTGAATGGGGATTCTTTTTCCCAGTATACATTTTTGTCTGCTTTGTCAGAGATCAGTTGGCTGTATGTGGATGGTTTTATGTTTGGGCTCTCTCTTCTAATCCATTGATCTATGTCTCTGTTTTAGGGTCAACACCATGCTGTTTTGGCTACTATAACCTTGTAGTACAGTTTGAAGCCTGGTAACATGATGCCTCCTGATTTTTTCATTTTGCTTAAGATCGCTTTTCATACTCGGGCTCTTTTCTAGTTCCAAATGAAGCATAGAATTATTTTTTTCTAGATCTATTAAACATGTTATTGGTATTTTTATGGGGATTGCATTGAGTCTGTAAATAACTTTGGGTAGTATGGACATTTTAACAATGTTGATTCTACAAATCCATGAGCATGATAGGTTTTTCACTTGTTTGTATCATCTGAGATTTCTTTCCTCAGTATTTCCTAGTTCTCTTTGTAACGATCTTTCACCTCCTTGGTTATGTATGTTCCTAGGTATTTTATTTTCTTTGTAGTAATTGTGAATGGTATTGAGTCTTTGATTTGGCTCTCAGCTTGACTGTTATTGGTATAAAGGAATGCTACTGACTTGTGTACATTGATTTTGTAACCTGCAACTTTGCTAAATTTATTTATTTATGGTGGAATATATGGAGTTTTCTAGACATAAGATCATATCATTTTCAGACTGCAATGGCCATCACAGCAACAGCAAAAGTAAATAAATGGGACTTGATTAAATTAAAATCAGCAAGAAAAACTCATTTCCCTGATGATTATTGACTTTGAGCATTTTTTCATATGTTTATTGGCCATTTGTCTATCTTCCTTTGAGAAGCTTTTATTCATGTTCATGTCTTATGCCCACTTATTTTTAATTGAGTTGTTTGATTTTTTCCTTGCTGATTTGCTTGAATTCTTTATAGATTCTCATTATTACTCCTTTATCCATTGTATAGCTTGCGAATATTTTCTCCCATTCTGTAGGTTGTCTGTTTGCCCTGTTGATTATTTCGTTGGCTGTGCAGAGCTGTTTAATTTAGCAAGCCTCATTTATTTGTTTGTTTTCTTACACATTAGCCTGTTTTGATTATTCATTTACTTTTCACAAAATCTTTTATTTCCTTTTTTAACATTTCTTTAAGATTATAATATCTTTAATGTCAACCAGTTAAAGTGTTCAAATATCTGCTTACTCTCATTTAAATTCTGTTACATGAAATGTCAAATAATGCTGGACTGAATTGACTTCACAATTTTGAATGAAAATTTGACACTGTCTAATAAAATTCTTTGAAAAGTTTTGACTCATCCTATTAATTCCATTGGAAAGATTTTGTCCCATTTACAATAAAAAACAAAATATATTCATCATAATTTTGGTATTCATACCAATATCAAGGGCATACATTTTAAAATGATCTACCATAGACTGGAGAAAAATGGCAGAGTTAAGGTAACCTCCCGGATCCCTGCTTCCAGAGAAAGAGACATAGATCTCGGTCTGCTACACATGATCGGATCGCTCTCCTGCAAAAACAGCGAGGTGAATCGGTGGAGATTCAGCACGGGATACACAAATCGGGAAAAAGAATAAGCTGAATGGGAGATTGGAACGCAAAACTTGGAAAACGCGGACAGACAATAGAGAGTGGAGTGTGAGACGGCGGCGCCAGCCTGGCCAGTAAGTGCACCAGGATAAGTCCCTCACGAGACAGTCTAGCTTCCCCACTGACTTACAAGCCCACCGAGAATCGGCTTGTGTGAAGTGGATGTAGAATTGTGTCAGGAAACGTGGGGCTCAGCGGAGAGGGGACACGAGCTGGAAGGAACTTGAACTCCCCAGAGCTCCCTGTCAGGACTGCACCGGACAGGGGAGGAGCTACCTCCAGAGGCAGTTAGGAGTCAGGAAGCTGGTCTCTGGCACCCAGTGGGTCCTGACGGGGATGTGATTACTGAGTAGAGGACTCTAACCTAGAAACTGCCACTGGCGATTGGGACTGCTCAGGGTGGGCCAGTAGAAGCCAGAGCTATTGCGGGACTGGCGTGAGATTGGAGGAGGGAGACATAAAGGAGACGGCGGAGCACCCTGGTGACTCAACTGACTCCCTGATCGGGTACCTCCCAGCCCCTGAGCGGCTCCCTCTGGAGCCAGCGCACTGGGGGGTGGGCTAACACGAGCTCAGGGCCCACAGCAGGTCGCAGTACGGTGCAGAATGGCTCCCTTCCCCCAGCCTCGGAGCCCTTGCAAGGACCTCTGCTCTTCCAGGACCTAAAGTCAATTAGCCAGGCCTGTTTCTTTGAGCGGTGAATTCTGAGTGCCTCCTCAGTTGTGAGGGCAAGACGCATGTGGAAGTTGAAGGTGCTGGGGCGTTGAGCAGGTTGGGAAGGCACCCCCTTCCCCTGGCCAGCGTCTTTTGCACGGCCTCTGAGGTTGCAGCAGCCAGACATAAAGAGCCACTCCCCCTCTGTAACAAGTGTCAGTCCCTAGGGCTTTGGCACTGACCAATAGCTGACAGCCCAGTGACTTTCCTCGCCAGATCCGTTCAGGTAGTCCGGATGATTGCATTTCGGTCTCCGGTAAGCTACCAACAGAGAAACCCAACACCAGGGAATCAAAACCCTGGCAAGAGACCAAAACAAGCTCCCCAAGTAACCCCTCCCATCAAGAGAACCATGTACAACATACTAGTGGCTCCCTCTAGTGACAGAACAAAACAAAAATAACAGCGGATTCAGATGGGAAGGACCCAGCGAAAGATTTCTGGAAGTATGAAATATCAAATGGAAAGCACACCCCCAAAGAGGAACACCAGCTCTCTAGCAATGAACACTAACCAGGTCTAGAATACTAAAATGACAGAAGAAGAATTCCAAACATGAATTGTAAGTAAGCTCAATGATACGCAAGGAAAAATGGATAACAATCACAAGGAAACCACAAAAAAAAATCGAGGATTTGGAAGAAAAATTCACTAAAGAAATTGAAATATTAAAGAAAAATCAAACTGAACTCCTGGAAATAAAGGACTTATTCAGGGAACTTCAAAACACTGTGGAAAGCCTCAAGAACAGGGTAGATCAAACAGAAGAAAGAATCTCAGAGATTGAAGACAGCTCCTTCCAAATGAATAAGTCATTCACAGAGATTGAGCAAAAAATAAAAAAAACAGAAACAAGCTTACAAGAAATGTGGCATTACGTGAAAAAACCAAACCTACGTGTGATCAGTGTTCCAGAAAATGAAGAAGAAACCACGCAAGGGCTGGATAACCTATTTGAAGATTTAATAGAGGAGAATTTCCCAGGCCTTGCTAAAAATCTGGATATACAGATACAAGAAGCGCAGCGGACCCCAGGGAGATTTAATGCAAATAGAAAAACACGACGTCATGCAGTCATCAGATTGACTAAAATATTGACTAAAGAGGCCCTTCTATGAGCTGGCAGGCAAAAGAAACAAGTAACATACAAAGGAAAGCCTATAACTTCAGACTTCTCAACTGAAATCCTACAAGCAAGAAGAGCCTGGGGCCCCATTCTCACTCTTCTGAAACAGAATAATGCCTAGCCTAGAGTTCTGTACCCTGCAAAACTAAGTTTTATATATGAAGGAGAAATGAAGACATTCTCAGATAAACAAAGTCTGTGGGAATTCAGCAAGACAAGACCAGCTCTTCAAGAAGTACTCAAAGCTGAATTACACAAGGACCAGCACAATAAACACTCACGAATGTAAAATCACTCAAAAGCTAAAGATCAAAGGCTAGAATCCACAATGTCTCAAGAGAGAAAACAAAGCAACAAAAAGCAACTGAACAGTTTGTTGAACAATTTACCCCACTTATCAGTTCTTTCAATAAATGTGAATGGCTTGAACTCACCTCTCAAGAGACATAGGCTGGCCGAATGGTTTAAAAAATACAAGCCAGGTATCTGCTGTCTTCAGGAAACGCATCTAACCTGCAAGGATGCATTTACACTCAAGGTAAAGGGGTGGAAATCAATATTTCAAGCAAATGGAAGCCAAAAGAAGGCTGGTGTAGCAGTTTTGATCTCAGATAACTTACTTTTTAAATCAACAAAAGTAATGAAAGACGAAGAGGGCCACTATATAATGGTGAAGGGTACAGTTCAACAAGAAGACATAACAATACTAAATATGTATGTGTCCAACCTAGGTGAACCCAGATTCATAAAGCAAACTTTACTTAACCTAAACAATTTGATGAACAGCAACACCATTATAGTCGGGGATTTCAACACCCCATTGCAGCACAGGACAGATCCTCCAAGCAGAAAATTAACAAAGAAATTATGGACTTAAACAGAACCCTAGAACAAATGGGCCTGACTGACATTTATAGGACATTCTACCCAAAAACCACAGAATATATGTTCTTCTCAGCAACTCCTGGAACATTCTCTAAGATTGACAATGTTCTAGGACACAAAGAATGCCTCAAAAAATTTTAAAAAATAGAAATTCTACCATGCATCTTCTCAGATCATAGTGCAATAAAAACAGAAATCAACCCC
>NW_012143745.1:2011843-2013915 GCF_000956105.1 Propithecus coquereli | reverse complement strand
AATTTATATAATGCTTTACAAAATATTGAAGAATTATTTGAGAACGACCAAATTTATTTCAAGAAATGAGAATTACCTACAATTTTACTAGAATTATGCTTTAAAAAGTACAGAAACCCCAAACATCATACACAAGATTATAATGCAAATTTTGACTCTTCTTAAAAAAACAAAACAAAACAAAAAAAAACAATGAAAATCTTCCCTCTGATAAAAGAAAGTCAGTAGTATTTTGATGAAAGTAAATAATTCCTTTCTCTTGCATATCCTGCAGATAATGTTACCTTATCTAGGTTCGTTGGTAGGCTGGGTTGGGTAGTTGGTCTCCTCCTTACATTCTAGTCTCTAAAATCCAGTCTGATTATTTTTTTGATGAAAAATTACATTACTTGCAATTTTATCAACTACATAGCTAATAAAATGTTGCTTTATTTGAATGTGCTGTATGTAATGTTGACAGCTGGCTCTCTTTATTACCCATAAACTCTATGTATAAATTCTTTGTGTGCTTGGTAGACATTGCAGTTTTGCTTTTACATAGGAATGCTAGAAATCTCTTTATTTAAGGTTTCTCATTAAAGAGTTCTCTAATGAGAACATATTTCTTCCATTAGAAACACATTCAACATAATAGCATTAGCAAAGTTACCTAACCGCCACCTCCAGAATCTCCCTTCCAATGCTCAGAGCAGCTCGGGTTGTGTTCCTCCTGAGCCTCATGTCACATGGTGTTATGAACAGAGTTTAGTCTGTGCCCCCACCTTAATTCTGGCCGTTTTCTTACTCGTTTTGTGAGCTTGAGTAAATTATTTGATTTCTGTGATTAAATTTCTTCATCTTTAAAACAGAATTCATTATAGTACCTATCTCATAAGTTTGTTTTAAAAAGCTTATAAATTAATTCTTGTAAATAACTCAGAACTGCGCTGGCACATAATAAGGCACTGCTGTCCATTTCTTGTACAGTTCTATATAGCACATTGGTCAACCTAAGCAATTATTCAAATTACAAATCTAATTGTAGACAATTGGAATGTTCCTAACACAAAGAAATGATAAATGCCCTCATTTCATTAATTCATGTTGTATGCCTCTATCAAAACATCACATGTACCCTATAAAGATATACAACTATGTACCCTCATTATGAAAAAATAGAATTATAACATGAAATTGTAATTACCTAAATTGCCAGTATAGTTTAGACATGTTTTAATAGGTAAACCTTTGGAGTAATTGACTATGTTTTATTTAGATAACTGTGTGTCAACCTCAAACTTGTTCAAATGCAATTGGGCTAAACTTTTACTTTGTAAATTTCATAAAGGAAAAAGACTGTCACTTCATAAAATTGCATAAATGACAAATTTCAAATCTTAATGTTACCAACTTTATCAGTAAGATTCCAAGTTTTACTATTTTTAAACATTTGCAATACACAGTGCATAAATCAACTTAGGACAGACAAGTGACAGTGCTTGTGGAATTCAGTACCTGTCTTCCCATGGTAATGAGACTGACTGATAATTTTTCTATGCTCTAAATAACTAAACTTCACTAATGTGAACCCAAGTCTGTAAATCATATTTTATATGTAGCTGACTGGTAAGCAAATTTGATTTCATGCAAATATTTTGAAGTGGATTAGTTAATGGAGAAAAGGTATCTGAATGCTAATAACATGCCTCTCTATATAAACAGGATGAAAATTCCTTCAATCCACAGAAAAGTGTCAGCATTAATAAAGCAATGTCATGCTGTACCTCCCCCATAGCTGGCCTATATTGACATGAAAAATTATAATGGTAGAAATACAGAACTTTTCAGATATAAATAATCTCACTGTTTTATGAAATTTTTATCAGGAAGGGATAACTGAAAAGAAGGAAGAAATCAATGTAAAGAATTTTATTGCCATCTATTGACAATGAGATTTATGCTAAAATGTAAAATCTATTTTGATTATACAATTGTGGTTGTCTTATTTATTAAATAATGACATTTGCATACAGAAAAATAATTCTTATTTAGAGAGTATAGATTTGGGGATAATAAATATATATTTATACCAC
>NW_012143745.1:2010060-2011793 GCF_000956105.1 Propithecus coquereli | reverse complement strand
GGGTATATGCATACACAAAGAGTGCAATGTGCACCATCTGAGAGATGGACACGCTTGAAACTGGGACTTGGGGAGAAGGGGGGCAAGGACAACATATGTAACCTAAACATCTGTATCCCTATAATATGCTGAAATAAAAAAAAAAGGGTCACAAAAAAATAAAAGGTAAATAAAAAATTAAAGAAAAAATGATCTACCATATATATATTTTGAATGTCAACAATGTGCACTAAAAGGTGTGCTGAAATTAGAAGAGATTGATACATCAAAATTTTTTTAAATCTAATATGATAAGCTTGACCAGAGAAGAAATATTTGTTATGAATATAATCAAACTCCTCATTATTAATGTTCACAATTTATATATGATGGATCATTGTTGGTTCTTTTCAATAAATGGGAGCTGAGTCTCAGGTTGCCTTTAGATCTGGTAGAAAGGTAATTAGGAAGTAGTAGGAACTGGAATGGTAGAGATAAATTTTTGTATGTGTTTTTGTGTGTATGTCCATGCTTCTACATTTATATCCATATAAACAAAATAATATCTTTCATAATTCTTTAAATTATTTAAAGTATTCAAGTAGTATATATTCACTTAGAAATAATAATTCATTAGTACAGAAATTGGATTAAAAATGCTTAGGTATCAATCTATCCTAGTTTCAGTACATCTTTTTAGTGAAGATTTCTTTTGGACTCCATATGGAGTTTATGATAATTACAAGTGTCTGTTTACTATACTACTGTCAGAGAATTACAGTGAATCTTTCTAATTAGAATCTTAATGGATGCCTTGATTTTTCAGTAGTTATGGAATAGTAATATAATAACAGACTAAGCGAGGAAACAATAATCACCTAAGAAGACTTGAAACACCCAAGAAACTTTTTCTTATCAATAATCAAAAGTATTTGATCATTCCTTTACATAATGCAAAAAAAATACTAACTAACTGTATTGAAGAAAAACTAACAGTCATTAAAATAGGAATATGTAGAAGAAGAAATGCAATTTTAAAACATCTAAAAAATTAGATGAGGTCTATTACATACAATTTGCTCCACTACTACAACAATGCTAAAGTTAAAATTTGTCCCAGTTTGCTTCAGAAAGATTTTCTTTCTTCCTACCCAAAACCGTAATAATTTTCTAAAGTTTGTTTGCCAGGTGCAAATGATAATATCCTTTGGTTAGTTTGTTCTTTGTTCCTGTGGCTACATGTGAAACTAGACAAGAATGACCACCCTCTTTCCTATTTTCTGCTTTTTTTGAATTGCCAAAGGCAAAAGTCATCAATTTCAAGGAAATCAATGATTTCTCTGAGTTTTAAAATAATATAAAATTGATGAATGTGCAAGTTTTATTTATGCTAGGTCATCGTTCCATCCACCATAAACAGGGTCAACAATTTGAAGCAATCTGTTCTTAAGAAATATAGTGTCTATACTTTGCCATTTAAAGTTAATTACATTTCTCATTCTTAGGGCAGAATTGTTTTCTAAATTTAATCTTAAATGTCATAATTGTCTTTATATCATACAAAAGCTTTTATTTTTATTTAATTGACATATAAGACAAAATTATCTCTATATGTAATAGACAAGTAATTCTTAATAATATCCAGTTGTCTTGACTGATTAATTTATATAATGCTTTACAAAATATTGAAGAATTATTTGAGAACGACCAAATTTATTTCAAGAAATGAGAATTACCTACAATTTTACTAGAAT
>NW_012143745.1:1997207-2007075 GCF_000956105.1 Propithecus coquereli | reverse complement strand
TTAATATAGAGTGGCTGATACCAAGAACATTGGACTGAAACCCTTTCACAATACACACTTATATATTATCTTCCACTACTTAAATTTCAGAGATGGTTCTGGTTTCCAATACATTGTGGTGTATTCCATCAGGTGAAGTGATGATTGTGGAAACAAATGATGGTCCTAAGCCTCTCTAAACCTATTATAATGAAGTCATTTGAAGTAAACTCTGGCAATGTGATTAAATTCCTCTCAGACTTAGGTTAAGTTCAAGAGCAAAGAAAGGCAGTTGAAATTGTACCTAATTTGTAATTGTCTGTGTATAAACTATAAACTATATGAAAGGCTTTCACCATAGTAGAAGAGTTTTTTGTTCTTTTCCTAACATATCTTGTAAAGAAATTCAATTATTACTTTTGTTTACTCAAAATTATGGAATTTTTTCTAAGATTTGCTTAAAGCTTTAATGAGAGAAAATTAAACAAAAACAAAAAAACGAGGTTTTTTATGGTAGCTGATTTGATCTATGTGAGAATGAGGCACACGGATATATGTGTACTTGCGTGTCTGCGTATTTTATTATCAGTTCTCTTCCTAGACACAGAAAGATCAAGTTCTTACGAGATCCTCACCAAAGGAAAAAGGAATATATTACTTTATTCATCATAAATGTGCTGTGTTCACAAAGGTCATAGGTACAAGTCCAACCTCTAAGATTCTGTCTGTGCTTCAAGGACCCAAACAACCTCAAACATCCTTCTGTTGGTCTTTCAAAATATCTTACATATAAATAGATATTCTAATTGTGAATAGATTATTCTAAAGAACAAAAAATTTTACATATTTTTTTCCTTTGTGAGAATAGTGGAATCCAAAATATGCCAATGGTAAGAACACAAAATAGAGCAAGACATCTCCTGGCCTTAATGGAACTTAAAATTTAATAATGGAGATTCTGTAGGCATACATATGAATATACAATGTACACATTTTAAGGATGGCATCTATTTGAGTACCAGAAATGTACTGTTCACTGTGTTAAGCATGAAAAGGTATGATAACGATTTTACAGTGGAAGAAAATAAAGCTCGGAAATATTGAGTAATTTTATCAAAATCAAACAGCTTTATGGAAGAAGTCCAGACTCAATCAAAGTCAGTTAATTCTAAATTTCTAGTTTTTTAAGGTAGGATCTTCTGTCTATGAGACATTTCAAATAAGAAGTGCATACTGATGGTTAAAAAAAATCCTTAAAGAATATGTTATTTGTAACAAGTAGGAGTTGGGGTCAGATTCTTGAAGAAGTGGCATTTAATATGCACGTGGAAGCCAATGAAAGCTACAGACAATGTAAGGGACATTCTTAAACAGAGGTACTTTAGTGAATGAGCATGTCAATTTCAAACAAGGAATGATGGATCGAAAAAACTCAGTGTCCGATTTTACGCAGTTTGAATTAATAAGTGGCTATAGTCACAGACATATTCATACAAATGGCTCAGCCAAATTGTGGAAATTTTGAATAATTTGACTAGAAATTGGATCATATTCTGTGGATAATGAAACCATATTGAATGTGTTTAAATCGTGCTTTTAAATCATGATGCTTGGGAAGGTCTACTTAAAATATTTAAATCTGCCTGAAACCTCTCTATATAGACATGACTCATTAGCACCATTTAAATTATCAACTATAGATTAGTTTAACCATTCTTTCTAGATCACTAAACAATGTGAGAAAGGGTTGGAAGTGCTAAGATATGGAATCTGGGAAGACTTTCATTTGAGGGACTTAAAAAGTTTTAGCCCAGGGATCTTTATTATGATTTTCTTCAGACAAAATCAGCAAACCATCATGATTCTTTGAGTTCCCCTCTTTTCCCAGTGATGATAACACCCCAGTCATTGCAAGAAACATGAGAGATGGAATAATAATGATCTATTTCATTGGTCAAGGATGTGACTAGGTATTCTTTTGAGAGACTCATGATTTTGTTCTGATGAACAAAAAGTAAAGACTATTTGTGGTTGTTGAATCATGGTCTCTGGAATAAGTAAGAAGAAGGAGAAGGAAAAAAGAGGAGGAAGTGGTGGAGGGCGGCGGCGGTGACAGAGAAACTGAGACTGTTAACTTTTGGAACTTACCAACTCCTACTCTCCTTCTCACTCTTAGCTTCTTTGCTCTTCCTCAAGGACCTTAGCATTCACTATTTCCTCTGCATGCAATGCTTTTCTGGTTGGCTCTCTCCACCTTACAAGAGAGGACAACCAAAAATTTTCATTCCTTATGCTAGATATATTATTATAACTGTATTTTTATTTGTTTATAGGCTATCTTCGCTACAAATATCTAAAATTAGATAGCATATACGTGGGATTACCATGCATCAGCATTGTTCCAAACACTTTATTTATAGTAACTCATTCAATCATATGAGGGATGTACTGTTATTCCTGTATTACAAGTCAGGTACCTAAGCTACAAGGACATTAAGTAACTTGGTGAGAGTTACACAGCTAAAAGTTATAAAGCAGCTGAAGTTTCAGTGAAGACACGTGGCTCCAGAATCTACGATCTCAATCATTACACTTTTTTGTATTGTATAAGTGCTATGAATACAGGAAGCTGGTCTACTTTGTTCTTAACTCTATTCCCAGTAAGTAGAAAGGTACCTGGCATATGATAAGTGACAGATAGTTTCAGAATGTGTGAATGAATTAGAATGTTAGCATACGCTAGGAAAAATGTAGAAGTGGATCCTTGTTTAGAAGGTTTGTGTCATGTTAGGGCATGAAAACTGAGTCTGAATGTAAACCATGGCTAAGACATTAACCTATTACAAGGGTCAAAGAGCTTCACTAATTGCCTTATGAATAGAAAATGGAAGTTAATACCAGAATCTTAATACAGTAAAACTCTATTTATGATTTCTTATGTATACATGTTTGATTAATTATTTAATTTTTGTATGTGGTTAAACTTTGTGGGTTTTTTTTTTTTTTTTTTTTTGAGACACAGTCTCACTCTTTTGCCCGGGCTAGAATGAGTGCCGTGGCGTCAGCCTAGCTCACAGCAACCTCAAACTCCTGGGCTCAAGCGATCCTCCTGCCTCAGCCTCCCAAGTAGCTGGGACTACAGGCATGCACCACCATGCCCGGCTAATTTTTTCTATATATTTTTAGTTGTCCGATTAATATCTTTCTATTTTTAGTAGAGACGGGGTCTTGCTCTTCTCAGGCTGGTTTTGAACTCCTGAGCTCAAACAATCCGCCCGCCTCGGCCTCACAGAGTGCTAGGATTACAGGTGTGAGCCACCACACCCAGCCTAAAGTTAGTTTGTTTTTTAAGTACTTTTTAATCCCAGAAATAAAAATTCAGCACTAAAAAATCCAATCAAGTCTTTTAGGGAGAGATATTTGAGCAAAGGGGAACCAAGAACATTTGAGATTATGGATGTGGTACTCATAAAATAAACTATATTTGCATAGCTTGCAAAATGGTATATCTTTTTGATCAACCTTAGACCTCTTAGCCTACAAATTCTTATTGCATTATTCATGTTATGGGATAAAAATTATCTCACCACAATTGGCTTTAAGAACTTTCAAATTAAATTCATTAAAATTGATTTTCTATAATATTTTCCAAATGAGAATTATTCTCTGTATTTAATGGATTTTTATTTTGGAAAAGAAGAATAAAACAAAATAGATCAAATACATTAAATGATTTGTATTAAATATTATGAGACTCATTAGCTAAAACAGTGATATTGAAGATACAAATGTGTAGGAATAAATGTATTGAGTCTTATTTCAATTAAGTAAATTACTATTAACTGTAATTTTCAGAGCTCACTGAGAATGAAAAATTATTTTAAATCCTTAAAAAGCTTATGTCTCAAAACCTGGAGATTTTATCTAAAACTGAAAGTTGCTGAACTTTTTGCAAGTAAGATGTAAATCATTCTCACAAATAACAACAGTCTCTAGGAAATATGGTTATACATTTTGTTTAACATAAAACTTTCAGATTACTGCACAATTACCAGTTTCTTCTTTCACAAGAAATGGCTTCTGCAGGAAGCTTTCTTTTGTGATAGAATTTCTGAGAACCTGAAGTTTTGAAATTTACAGGAGACCTTAAATATAAAGCATGGCTTTTTCAATATATAGAGGAAATTTTACTGTTTGGATGCTAGGTTTAAGAGAAAAGTATATTATTTGGGGATCCTGGTGATAGAAACATATGATTGAAGTCACCAAGATCAATATAAGTTGGTAAGTGAAATAATGCTGTAAAAACAAGTAGAGACATCATTTTTGAAAAGACATTATCAGCCACAGACCTAATGTATTAAAGTTATGTGACTATGGGTGGCATTTGGGAATTGGGGTGAAGATAATAAACTATAGTTAGAGGAGTTTATTTGTTTTAAGAATAACATTTTCCAAACTGTTCATGTTGATACATATCATCTCTTCTTCCTTAGGGGGAACAAAAGCTCTTTGAAAATTCAAACTATATACCATGCTTTCAGTGAAACATCTAATTTGCTAGAACACAGACAAAATATGTTTAAACAAAAATACAACACTTCTTTTTGAACTGTTCTTGTTTTGCTGGATGCTCCTAACATTAACAATTGTAGCAGTCTCTGATATTGCTAATTATGTGAATTTGCAAGTGAGGTTTAATAATATACTGAAATAATTCAGTAAAGATTTTGCTCTGTCTTCTATTTTATTCACCCAGCAATAACTTAAAATGTTTCATCGAACAAGAAAGATGTGATGCAAAAAAGTATAGGAAAAAAAAAAAAAAACTTTCAAAGTGCCTATGTTGCAGAAATTAAATTACATTAAAAATTAAAGAGGTTAAGAGTGTTTACGCATATTTTGTTGCATATTTTATATATTTCCAAGTATTTCCTGGAATCAATCTATACTTTTTAAATATCTCTAAAATATCTTTCCTTGTTTTTCCATCAGAATAACACTTCCATTCTATCTTTTCCAGTCCTGTCCTCCAATAATTCCCTGGTGAACACATTCATCATTTCAGTTTGTTTTCTGCATTATTTCCACAGTGATAAATAACAAGTTATCAAACCTTTGCTCTAAATGTGTCCATGATTCCTTCTTTCACAAAATGAATTGTCAACCTTTCATTTCATCATTTAAAAGATTCAACATTCAATTCCAGCTTCTGGCTTAGTGCGTCTCATTTTTGGTCCCTATCAGGATGTGGAAAAAAGCTAGTAGTAAGGATCCCCACACTTGGGTAAGCAAGGAGGTGGCTTGCCCTGCAAGGTGCACCGACCAATCTAAACTCTGAAGTTTCCCTGAAGCCTAATGGGATCAGTGTCTCTTTGTGCTTGAAACACAGTAAGGACTTTCTCTTCACCAATTGGTACTACCTCCAATAGTTTTGAGCTTAGTAATTTCCAGATCAATTCTTCCATCCAAGCTATGCTCTATACTAAGAATGCTCTTTGATTTTCTGCATTATCAGAGAGATGAGGGGAGGAAAGGTGAAATGTTATTCTTCCATGAATCATTTCAAAACCTCCCATTAGAAATTAGTCTTCTATCCTTTGTAGTTGCTAACTGCTTTTTATTATGAAGCTTAACTACTATCTTACATTCTGACTATCCAGTGACATTCATGTCTGTCTTTCTCTCATTACATTAAGAGTAATCAAAAGCAGGCTCATGTTTTATTTATCCTTTGACCTCACATAGTACCTGGAAATGTGTTCCTTTATGGAATTAACAATATACCTTTTACCCAGTTATCTGGAAGGAAAATAAACAAACTTCTACACAGAAGTTTTGTGCCTTTGGAAACTGCACTTTCTGCCTTCATTCTTGAACTCTACTTATTTTCCAATTCTGTTTAGAAATTACAAAATAGTAGGAATCTGTATTGCTTCTCATTAATCTTGACTGAAATCTAGAGAGGATTATATATCTACACGTATAAGTCATTAGCTTATGAACGTTTTCTTCCATTAAACTATGAATTTATTTCTGCTACGTGTGCTCCAAACTTATCTGGAATATTGATTGTTTATATACTTCTGGTGTCTCTTTTCCATATCCCTCATATTCAACTTCTCCAATGCCACCACTGCCCATCCCAGTTTATGCACATGATTAGTGCTCAAATGTAGCAGGAGCAGATGAATTGTATAATTAAGACATTTTAAGATTTTTAAAGAAAGCAAATAGATTGAGGGAGATAAAAATTATTCCTACGAATATTTAAACCTGTTTACCACAGCCTCATTGATTCAGTTTTCTCAGAAAAAGGCAGGAAACATTAATTTTAAATAATTCACCTTTCAAATTATTTAAAACAATAAAAAATGCATATTTCTAAAATACTCGACATTAGTCAAGTGAAAATACTTAATGTTTCTAAAATTGTTCAGTCCACATTACCACAATTTGGCAAAGGCATTTATTGGAAGGTAGAGCAACTTAGGGCACTTAGTACTATTAATAAGTTTCACTAATAGGAGACTCATTCCAATGTAAATTGTTAAGGTATTTATCACTCTTACCATCTAGCAGCTGTTGTAGCAAATAACTTGAAATAAATCGGCTTATCTTTACTTGGTTGCTTAAAGCTAGAAATGCATAGCGCTGTGAATATTACCATTATTAAAACTCTTACTGGTAGTATCAGCAGGGAGAGTTTGCAGACACCACAGGACTATAAAATATCTGTCACTCCAATAGAAATTGGCCCTTGATCATGTAGGCATGTAGACAGTCAGGATGCTGCTGTCCACATAAAAGCTGTTTTAGTTATTTGTCAATTTGGCATCATATACTGATAATGCATTTTTAAAGATAATTGAAAACAACATAGGGTTTATCGATTTTCCATTGATGCGTGACAAATCACTCCAAAACAGAGTGGATAAAACAAGAATACTTGATCATGATGTTGTGGATCAGAAATTTGGACTGGACTCAGCTGAGAAGTTCTACTGATAATGTTTGTCAGTTGGTCTATTTGTTGAAGTATCATTGGTACTAAGGACCTTAGCTAAGACTGATTCTCTATGCTTCATGGGTCCTATATATTTACTAGACAGTGAAGTCTTTCTCAACAGGAGTTCTTAGAGAACACCAGAGAATAAATCAGAAGGCACAAATGATACTCTTGCATTGACCAAAGCAAGTCACATAGCTAAGCGTAGGTCAATGTGGGAAGAGGCTATGTAATGACATCGACCCAGAAAAATGTGATCCATTGGCCATTATTGTAACACTCTACTACCTATGGTAAGTCATAACTGAATATTGGACATATCCTACATTCTAATTATTTTAGATAACATCTCATTTTTTTTAAATTACACTATCATCATCACAGATTATTTGCTAGAAGAGCAAATTTTTTCTAAAAGCATTTATATGCATATTTATGAAATTGTATTCTGCAGAATTTGTCTTTAAATAGATAAGACAGAGTCATTAAGTCATACACCACAATTTATTCACAATTTTTGGCATTCATTGTAGAAGACAGGAAAGATCAGATACATCTATTTACAAGTTATTCTATCTCAAAAATTAATGCCTCAACTTTGGTTGACTTTTGTCATTTCTTAAAGGTCACTTATTTTAAAATAAATAACCTCAACCATAAATTAAAAATTAATTTTGGGGGGACTAAATCAAGTCATAAAATATTAGGTCAATTGCTCTACACCTTTGCCAACACTTGTTTTCTTTTTTTTTATATATATATAATAGCCATCCTAACAGGTATAAGATGATATATCTTGTAGCTTTGATTTGCATTTCTCAGACGATTAGTGCTGTTGAGCACTTTCTCATATACCTTGTGGCCACTGGCTATGATTTGAATATATGTGTCCTTCCAAATTTCACATTTTAAAACTTAAATCCCAAAGTGCTAATAGTAAGAGGTGGAGCCCTTGAGGGGTGATTAGGCCATGAGGGCTCCATCCTCATGAATGGGATTAATGCCCTTATAAAAGAGTCCTTAGAGAGCTGTCTGGTCCATCCATCTCTTCTGTCATGTGAGGACACAGAATTCATTCCTTTTTGCCCTTCTTCCATGAGAAGACTCAGCAAGAAGTGCCATCTATGAAGCAGGCAGTGTTGTACTGAACTGCAAACTCCCCCCAGGATTTGCACTCTAAAGAACAAAAGGAAAAAGAATTCTTGGGAACATTGATGCTGAGGGTTCCTCAAGTGATGAAGCTGTTCTGCTAATCTCTTGATAATCTTTATTCTGTTCCACCTGGCTGAGTTGAGACATGTTTTCATGGGTTTGGGTTTCTTTAGAGTGTGTGAGATCCGTGGGAAGCCTCATTTCCTGTGCTGTTGCTTCTGGCTCTATCTCGGGCTGTGGCCTACTGCTTCCATCCTCCACTTTTTCCTTTTCAGGCTTCTCCTTTTCTTTCTCTTCCTCTTCTTCCTCTTCCTCCTCTTCTTCTACTTCAGGTTCATCCTTCATTCTCAATAGAGTTGGAAGGAATTCTGGATGCTTGTGGGGTAATTTCCCTACTTTTCCAGTTTTTAATTTGAATTTGCTTCCTCCTGTCATGGCACCAAAGAGAGGCAATGAGAGTTTTTTAGCTTTGTTTTCTGCATCTGTAGTCTGACTTTCAGTCTTTTTTAGTTCTGGAATCTCTGCTGGCTTTACAATTTTATTAACCCTTTAAGTCTCTGTTGTTCTTTCCTCAGTTCAAAAGTTCTCAGGTGAAGTTTCTTCCAGGACACACCATCTAATGCACTCCCTGATTTCATTTCCAACATGAAAATGAATCATCATCTAGGTGACTTTGATAGAGCTTTGCTAGAGGCTTCAGTCTCTCAGAAATTTCAGACAGTTTCCTTTCAGCATCATCTAACTTTGCAACCAATGATTCAAAGGTCTCTGGCTTCTCATCAATCTTGCCAGCCTTCTTCATTTGGTTCAGATGCTTCTTCTCAACCAGGCCAGTTCAATCAAGGAATGTGTCATCACCACTGTCATAAAAGTCTCCGTCCTCCCAGTTCTTGGTTTTCCTTTTCCGAGATACTGCTTCCTGACGTAGTAATCCCAAAGTATCAAGAAGCCGACAAGCTTCCAGTGATCACTGGATCATTGCTTCTTTTTTCTTTCCTGACTGAATGGCCTCAGCCACCAGCTGTTTTCCGGTTGAATCATCCACAGGTAATTTCACCCTGAAGAGCCAAGAGCTATGTCCCTATTCATCAAATTCATATTCTAATTCTTCTCCTTCTCAGTCAAAAAAATCTTAGAGAGCCTTGTTTGGATTCTTTATATAAAAGGTCTCCCTTTCTTGCTGAAACTCTAAGACAATGGGGTTCTCTTCAGCCTCATCCTCTACATCATCTTCTCCCATTTCCCAGGTGCAACCCATCTCATCATCTTTGCTACTAGTATTTCTGTTCCTTTCAGTGGTATCCATTTCCTCCTCTTCATCTGAGTCTTCTCCTAGCATCTTCTTCTCCAACAACATTTGTTGTTGCTTGCACAATTCCTTCAACTGTGTCACCTTTAACTCAGATTCTGGCTCTCAGTCTTCCTCTGGTTCCCACAGGACGAAGAGCGGGGTGCTGCCTCAAAAGCAAAGAACATGCCTGACGGAACTCAACAATAGGTGCTGGGGAGCCAGGTTTTGTTAGACCAGACCCTGCTTACTGCACCGATTTTGAGAAGCAGGTACACTGTGCACTGATTACCAACTTGTGTGAGTCTGGTGAGACAAAACACCCACAAACACAACAGATTACATTAAACTGGTTTATTACTTACAGATACATGACAATACAAGCCTAAGATTTATTGTGAGCTGTTCTCCCGAGATCAGAAAAGTTGCTTGACTGGGCG
>NW_012143745.1:1989968-1992777 GCF_000956105.1 Propithecus coquereli | reverse complement strand
GTAGGTACTCTTAATCAAAAATATGAAGACAGCATTTATTTATCTAGATGCTTTAAAACTCAAGCAGAATATATTTACTATCCAGTGAGTTCTATAGTATGATTATTTCCAGCAATAGAGATTCAAAAAATTAGTTTCTAAGTCTTATTTTTATCGCTAGCAAATCATATGAAATTAATAAGCATATACATCTGTCCATACATCAAATCCTTTTTTAATTAAGTAATCTGAAATCTTCTTCCCAGGATGAACATTATATAATTTAGTTTATGATTCTTCCAGGATAGTGGGATTAGAAAGTTTTTACTAACCTGATGCTATCAAGAATTGAGATAGTAAAAGATTGGGCAACTATTACTGTGCATTTACAGTGAGCCAAGCACATGTACATGAAACTGTTACTATAAGGAGCAGGGTGTAGGTAAAGTCGTGCTTGTTGCTTCCCACCCCTGTAAATAAAATAAATTCTATGCTAAAATAACTTTAATTACTTTACCATAGTAGATAGTAACACTAAAATGTTTCCTTTTTTAAGAAAGTTCAGTATTCTTATCGGGAACCAAAAACAATGAAACCTATTTTCAAATTGGTCTACTCCAATATGTAATTGGACATGTGACAAATTAATTTTGAAATATTTAGATATGAGGAAAGATGATTTCCAAGCTCTTTGAAGACCTATGAAGGGACTCAGCTTTACAAGAGGTCCTGCCTCTCTTGCAAGTCTGCTGATATAAATAGCATGTATATATTTATAATCTGCTGATATCTACATGGTATTTATATCAGCAGACCTTTCATATCACCATCAATTTTATTTATCTATGGTCAGTATGTGACTTCAAGGTTGCTTAAGATAGCAACCAAACTAAAGATAAGACATTGAATTGCTTTTTTGTTAGTTAATTAATAAGAATAGATAAAACATATTATGTTATTAATGATGTGTGTGAGCTATATAGTATATAGACAATTTCTTAATGGTTAGTCTATGTATGTGTTCTGACATTTGAATGATTTAGAATATACTTTAGAGCCTGACTATATATATTCAAATCTTGGCTCTTGTGTTTACAAATTATGTAACCCTGGGCAATTTAACTTCTCCTTGCCTCAGCCTCAGTTTTCTCAGCTATGAAAATAGGGATAATAATAATAGCACCTTCCTAATACACCTGATGTGAGAATTAAATGATATAAAATAAGCAAATTTTCAAATTAATGCCTCAAACATAGTAAGCATTATATGTATTACTACCATTATTATTATCAGTAGTAGCAATACATCATCATCATCACCACCATCATTTTTCAGTTTGACTATTAATAGAAAAGATGAAATATGCTGCGATATTTGAGAGCAGATGATCTTAAATCAGATTACCTTGTTTCCATTTCTGGTATCCCTATTTACCATCTATATAATCTTGGTAAAATTACTGAATCTCTCTAAGCTTCAAGTTCAGAAACATAGTTTTAATAATTAGCACTCATCTCACTCAGGAGCAGCAACATAATTTGCAAGTTTCAGTGCAAATGAAAATACAGAGCTTCTTGTTCAAAAGCAGGAAATAAGTGCTGTTAAAGGTACTAAAAATAAAACATTTTCCCTTCTTAAACGTTTTTCTTGACTTGTTATGATGGGCTTTTCAATGTTATACTTAAATGTTGTTGTAAGTAAAGAATAATTTAAAAACTGACCTTTGCCCCCTGTTGGATTGGCACTTGTGGCAGCCTCTGAGGAGCCTGAACACAGACTTGCCCAACCCAGCCCAACTTGGCTGTGCCCTGCACATCAGCTTGGGTGGTGTCAGATCATAAGAAGGGGTGCCTGGAGAGTTCCAGAACCCTGCCCAGTGCCTAGGATGTCTGAGTGCTTCTTCTGATAGATTAGGACCAGGCAAACACCAGCACATCTAGCTTTCTCCTTCTAGTCCCACCTACTGGCAGGGAAGTCAACATACACGGCCTATTTCATCATTTGCTGATTCAATCATACAGGGCATGTCCAACTCTTAGCTACGAACACTACCTACTGGTCTGTAGATAAAACTGGATGTCCCAACACATTTCTTGCTGTTAGAGGCACACAGGGCTGGGGAAAAAGGAAAGGTCCAAGAGACTCCCACCTCTATGTCTTAGCAAGAGACAGGGAACCTGCCCACATATATAATATATCACCAATACCACCTACAAATAGCTAGCATTTGAGAAAACCACCACATTAAGCTATCTATTACTAAGGAACTTATTCAGAGCCTTGGACTTTTCAAAGTACCCACAAGCAAAGCCAAAGGTCCTTACCTAATCTATGCTACAGTCAAACTCTTCAAACAAGGGGGGAGGAATATCTCATCTACACAAAAGTAAAGTGAAAAACAAGTGTCAGCTTCTTGAGATGAGAAGGAATCAGTGCAAGAATTCTAGCAGTAAAAAAAAAAAAACAACGCAATGTAACAACACCCCCAAAGAGTCACTCTAGCTGTCCAGCAAGGGACTCCAAACAAAAGGAAGTTACTAAATTTTAGATAACAAACTCAAAATATGGATTTCAAGTAAGGTTAATGAGATCCAAGAGAAAGTTGAAAACTAACACAAAGAATTCAAATAATAATTTGGGACATGAATGAAAAATTCACTAAAGAGATAGATATTTAAAAAATAACAGAACTTCTGGAATTGAAAGAATCATTCAGGTAAGTATGAAATCCAGTGGAAAGTTTTAAAAATAGACTATGCTAAACAGAAGAAAGAATTTCAGAGCTTGAATATAAGGCTTTTGTATTAACCGAGTCAGTCAAAAATAAAG
>NW_012143745.1:1988761-1989918 GCF_000956105.1 Propithecus coquereli | reverse complement strand
CTCATTGTTAGTGTACAGAAACTGAATTTTTGTGTTGATTTTTTATCTTACAACTTTACCAAATTCATTTATTAGTTCTAACAGTTCATTGGTGGAGGTTTTAGGATATCTATACATAAGATCATGTCATCTGTAAACTAAGACAATTTTACTTCTTCCTTTCCAACTTGAATACCTTTTATTTCTTTTCTTGCATAATTGCTCTGGCTAAGAATTCTAGCATTATGTTGAATAGAAGTGGCAAGAGTGAGCATCCTAGACTGTTCCCGATGTGTGAGGAAAAACTTTCAGATTTTCACTATTGCGTTTAATGTTAGCCATGGACTGTTATGTATGACCTTTATTATGTCGGGGTACATTCTTTCTATACCTACTTTGTTCAGCGTTTTTGTCATGAGAGGGTGTTCAATGTTGTCAAATGCTTTTTCTGCATCTATTGAGGTGATCATACGCTTTTACCTTTGTATGCCACTGGTGGGAATGTAAGACAGTGCAGCCAGGTTCTTAAAAAATTAAATATAGAGCTATCATATGATCTAACAATCCCACTTCTAGGTAAATATAACCAAAATAATTGAAATTAAGGTCTTGAAGAGATAGCCACACTCCCATGTTCATTGCAGCATTAGTTACAATAACCAAAATGTGGAAAAGATCTAAATATCAATCAACAGATAAATGAATAACAAAAATGTGGTCTATACATATAATGAGATTTTATTCAGCCTTCAAAAAGAAGGAAATCCTACTGTTTGTGGCAATCTGGATGAAGCTATAGGATATTATGCTAATCGAAGTAAGCCAGTTACGGAAGGACAAATATTGCATGGTTCCGGTTATGTTAGGTATCTACAATAAACTCATAGAAGCAGAGAATAGAATGGTGGTTGCCAGAAGCTAGAAAAAGGGAGAAATGGGGAGTTGGTGCTCAACAGATATAAAGTTTCAGTTAGGCAAGATGAGTAAGTTGTAGAGATCTGCTATACAACATAGTATCTATAGTTAGCGATATGGCATTTTGCACTGAAAAATATCTTAAATGATAGATCTTACCACCAAAATACACACACACACACACACACACACACACACACACCCCAAAAAGGGAAATGAGGAAATTTTTGAAAGTAACAGATACGTTTATGACCTTGATTTTG
>NW_012143745.1:1985995-1988299 GCF_000956105.1 Propithecus coquereli | reverse complement strand
GTCTCTAAAAAAATGTTTTTTAAAATGTTATGTTAAAATTACTAAATACCTAAAATTTGATTAAAAACTTACACTTTTTGCAGTTTCAAAAAAATACATCTTAGGTATGTTTGCCTGATAAAATACAGGATGCACAATTAAATTTGAATTCCAGATAAATAATGAATAACTTTTTGGTATTAGTATGTCCTCAACATTACAATGTTGACTGGGCATCCTGTATTTTTATTTGCTAAATTTTACAATCTTTACTTCAAGGAACTACTTTTAAAAGGTTTCAATCATCATATAAAGGAAATTCATCAGTCAGGTATACTTAACAAAAGACACTTGGTCATGAGAAAATTGCAAGTCACTTATATTACAGAACTCCAGTAATTGCATTTTGACAGGACATCAGACCATAGAGGCACACTTGTATGTAAATGAGATTTTTGTTGGATAATGTTTTTCTAGGTAGGGTAGACCTATCCATACTACAGATAATTTTCTCCATAACTGAAGATAGATCTTCTAAATGTCTCATATCTACCAATAATATTTTACACATTGATGATTATGAAAATAATCTAGAAAATGTATAATATTGTCTCATTTTAAAATACAAATTTACATGAGATAGTAAAGGCCTTAATAATCAGTGCATGTATCTGTGTAAGAAATAGGATATATGAAGTTAAAATAGTATCATAAAATATGATTTTATTTTAGGAATATGCAAACTTCCTCCAGTAGATGAATGATCAGAGGAGTACAGGAAAGAAAATGAATAACTATTAGGTTTCTATCATCAATCAGATTGTACCTGGGGAGCAAGAAGTATTAAAACACTAATCTCAAAATCTGCCTTTCCCTTCTTCTCTTCATATACACCTACATTAGAATATATAACATATTAAAATTATATCACATATATTATTAAAATAACAAAAATGTAGAGTAAATAATCTATTAAGATGAATATCAAAAAGGAAATTTTAATATGCCTATACTGATGATTACTTTTTATAATACAGGAAAGAGTTACATTTAGATTATAAGTTTATATTAATTTGTATAACTGACTTGAAATACTGTCAGGGTTTCTAGACAACAAAATATGATAACTTGGAGTACACTTTTACTCAGGCCTATTCCACAGATTCATAAATGTTTCTTAATGAGAGTAAAATATACCATAGGCTCTTTTAATAAAATAATTTTTTTTGGAAATGTGTATGGTCAGCTAGGGCTGCTGCCACAAAATGCCACAGACTAGGTGGCTTTAACAGTAGAAATTTATTTTCTTACAGTTATGGAGGCTAGAAGTCTGAGATCAGAGTGCCAGCATGGTTAGGGTCTGGGGAAAGCTTTCTTCATGGCTTACAGAAGGGCACCTTCTTCTCTCTGTGTCCACACATGGCAAAGGGAGAGAGAGTAAGCTCTCTGGTGTCTTTTTTCTCGAGGGCCACTAATCACTCTGGGATCTACCAGAATGACTTCATCTAACCTAAACTACCTCCCAAAGACCCCTCTCAAAATACCATTATAGGGGGTTAGAGCTTCAACATATAAATTCGGGAGGGCACAAACATTTTGTCCATAACAAAATGCTACCGCTTCTAGAATCCCATTTTACAAAAAAGTATAATCTTCATTGATTCACCTACGTCCTTATTACACCTTAACATTCCATATGCATAATAAATTGCACAACAAATGTTGGAATTATTGGTTAAATTAGGTTTTTGCTTTTGACTTTTATCTTCAAAGGAAGAAAAAAAATTAAATGGTAGTAGAATTTATGGTGGCTAGAACTCTAAGCTTATCCATAATTAAAGCAAACGACCTCAATGGAGAGAAAACAATTCTTTCCATATAATTCCATGAAAAGCAGTTAAGATACATTAATTCATTTTAAGCCATGTTTCTGAACTTGAACTAATTTCTTTGACTAAGAAAAGATTGTGCAATGATTGTTGAGGACTAGGTCATATATCTATTCCTGGATTGAAAGGACAAAAAAACTTTCACCCAAAACAAATAGGAGACAATAGTCCTGTTATCAGAACATATTTACATGTTTTTGTACTCACAAATTCGTGTGCTAAGACCCTAACCCTCAATGTAATGGCATATGAAGAGGAGGCTTTGGGGAGTAATTAAAGTTAGATTAAGTCGTGAGGATGGGGTCTCAGTCTAATGGTATTAGCACCTTTAAGAGCAATAGCTTTGAGTGGTTAGAGCAAAAGATTTCCAATACACTAGGAAATATCATGTGTTCATTTAGTCATCTTATATTTCCAAAATTTATAAACAAAATTT
>NW_012143745.1:1974655-1975250 GCF_000956105.1 Propithecus coquereli | reverse complement strand
TTTTTTCCCCCCATTGGCCAACATGCATCTTAGAAGACTGATCCTTAAGATAAGGGAAATAAAATAAGGTGATCTCTAAGATTGTACTGACTTACTTCTTGGAGAAAATTTGCAGATCGAAGTGCAAGATAATATGCCTGAACCAGAGCCTGCTGACCTTCCTGTGTTGGGAAGACAAAGCATAGAGTTTAGGAAGGTCAAGGTGGCTAGAATTCACAAGACAGAATTTTAGAGAGGAGAAAATACACAGGGAATGAGAACTCCAGAGATCTGCAGATGATTGCTGTTATATCTCCATCTGAATATGGATAGGCACATACTCACAAGCAATCATCTCATGACCAAGGAAAGAACATTGGAAAGGAACGAGTAGGACAATTACTGGAGATCACATAGGGCTGAGAATGGCTCATGTTCTGAACGAACAGAGTGTAGAGTTCCCCTAGCACACAGGACGTACGTAGAGTCCTCAGTAGCATGGGCAAATAAATCCCAGATTAAATGTTAATTTGGGCTCACCTAACAAAGCCCAAAAGCAAGCATCAAAAGAATGAAATTGTTTCCGAGTAACTTAAGTGAATCCTAGAGCAGAATC
>NW_012143745.1:1970196-1974605 GCF_000956105.1 Propithecus coquereli | reverse complement strand
AAAACAAACCCAAATATGTGCTGCCTCCAAGAAACCTATGTAATTCATAAAAATTCTCATAGTCAAGGTAAAGGGATGGAAAAAAATATTCGGTGCAAATGGAAACCAAAAACAAGCAGGAATAGCTATTCTTATATCCGATAAAATGGACTTTAAATCAACAACAGTAAAAGAAAAAGACAGAGGTGATCATTTTATAATGATAAAAGGATCAATACAAAAAGAAGATATAAATATTCTAACACTGGAGCTCCCAGATTCATAAAGTAAGTGTGACTAGACCTAAGAAAAGAAATAAACAGCAACATGATAATGTCCGTGCTCCTTTGTTCTATCAGATATTACTTTCAATAGACAAATTCAACAATAAAATTAATAATTTCAAAATGGCCACCACAGAGCATTAAACTCCAAGTATGTGGCCTTTCCACACATTGGGCTTTGTGGACTGTACTGGTTTACTTACCTATTGAATCTGTTAAAGTAAATAAGGAGGATACTATTAGCTGAGGTTGTCTGTGTAGCCAGACCTCTTACATGAGCAAAACAGAACTTGAGAATATTTCTTGTAACTGACTTAGGGGAAAAAAAGAGCCTCAGCCAATCACAAACAGCCAAATAACCAACTAATTATACAACTAGGAACCTCTCATTAGACCATGCCCAAATAAGGCAAATGCCTCCTTACACCATGTTCAATTAAGGCAGAAACCTAGCTGTAGCCAATTAGGTGATTTCTCTACTTGCTTCTGCATTCGGCCTAGCCAAGCTTTCTGTTCACACTGTTGAGTGGGGCTCTCTGAAACTCTTCTGTTTCTGAATGCCAATTCATTGATTATTCTTTGTTCAAGTAAAGTCCATTAAATTTAATTTGTCTAAAGTTTTTCTTTTAACAAAGCTAACCTTAATCTTACTGCATTGATGTGATTATAGAAGAGTTCTTGTCACATAATAAATGCTGAATAAATGTTACTCATTGCTATTGTGTTTTTATTAAAAAAAACTAGAAACATTTTTAATTGGTGAAGCTGATTGTGCCATTTTTTTTGTTTTTAAAATGGACTATGAATTTATTAGCATAAAGTGCAAGTTTCTCAATTTTAAAAGGGTATTTCCTTTAAGCTGTAAGTAAAATAGAAGTTGTATTTTGAAACCATATTGGAAATACAAAAACAATACAATTTCCTACTACTAACAGTTGTTTCTCTACATTTTCTATACCTTAATCTAACAGCCATATAAGGATGGACTAATTTTTCTAAAAAAAGTATTAGCATTTCTTTATCTTGCCCAAGAAACAGTAGCTGATCCATACTGTCTATGACATTAAGTCTGATACTCAAAATCTAATGATAATTGACTCCTTTTTTAGTCATCTTTCCCTTTGTGTCCTTCTTTCATCATTGAATCTTATTGAGACTACTGTGTTAGGCCCTAAGAATACAAAAATAAATAAAATAGTTCCCTGACCTCGTAGATTTACAATAGAAGACATAACACAACAAGTAAATAAAAGATGATAATGACATGTTTATTCTTAATAGACAGACACCCAAAAGAACACACAAGGAACTTAACGTTGATTGAGGTAAGAAAGCTTATGATTAAGAAAAGTTGTTTTGTAGCAAGTTAAAGAAGATAGAGAGACAAAAATTTCAAAAGAGAGGATGCCAGAAGCCAAAACGTTATAGATGTGGTAAATAATGTAAAGTCTGAGGCTGTTTTTATTTGTTTTTGTTTTTGTAATTGTTTTTAAACTGAGCCCTGAGAGCACATCATGAAGTGATATTATAAGTTTTTTTATTTTTTTTAATTTCAGCATATTACAGGGGTACAAATGTTTACGTTACATATATTGCCTTTGCCCCAACTGAGACAGGGCTTCAAGCGTCTCTATCCTCCAGATGGCGCACACTGCACCCATTAGGTGTGAATATACCCATCCCCTACTCTCCCCTCCCATCTGCCCGACATTTGATGAATGTTATAGCGATCCGACCACGAGGAAATTGCATTTCTTGCTAAATAATTTAGACATATTTCTGTACAAAATGAAGTGACAGTAAAGAGTTTAGTCATGAGAATAATTTTAAATATTAGAAAATAAATCACTTGGTAGCAGTATTGAGAATGTATTGGAAAGTTGGAAAGAACATATGTATAGAGACTAATTTGAAGGTAGTTATAGTAATCCAAGTGAAAAATCTCAGGGGTTTAATTTTAAACAATATGGCAAAAATATGGAAGTAAGGGAGGCAAGCTTGATAGTTAATGAAGCTGTTGATGTGCCTGATGACTGATTAGAATAGAAAGAAGAGATGATACTTTACCATGATCCTGTTTGAATAATTGTACAAATGTTGGTGTCACTTACTGTAGCAAGCAGTTAAAGAACATGTTCATGTTTGGGGGAGAAAATGATGAAACTGTTTTCTTGGCATGTTAACTGGGAGATGTCCATGGTTATCAAATTGGAGGTGGTAAATTTAAATTGAATATTTGGGCCTGGAACCCAAACGTGAGATCCAGATAAATGGCATAGATTTGAGTGTCATTAGCATATATAGGCTATAGTCAGTTATTTGACTATTTGAAATTTACATAGAAGAAAAGGGAAGGGAAACATTGCCAGAGCTTTGAGGAATGCCAGTACTTATAGAATGGGACTAAAAATGAAGAGTTAAAAATATTGAGATAAAATGTCCAGAGAAGAAAGGTTTTCCCAGAAATTAAGGGAAGAAAGAGATTCACAGCAAAGGAGTTTGTGACTTAGAAAAATTAAACAAAATACATACTTAAAATAATCTATTTGTTTTATCAGAATGTCACTTGTTACTTCACTAGAGTGGGCAGGTTCAGCATAGCGGGGTATGAAAATTAGATTGCACGGAAAGTGAGTATAAACTACTTTAGTGTAAACTACTTTTTGCAAAGTTTGACTGTGAGGGGAGCGAATGAGATGGGGTGACAGCCACAAAGGTAATGAAGGAAGAAGAATGCTTTTAAGATACAAGTAATATGCAAGGTTAGAAGAGTTGAGGAGGGTAATAATTAATCTATTAAATGCTTTGAGGAAAAATAATAGACTGGACACCACACTCAGGTTTCTTAATACATTAGTTTAAAAATAAAAGGGATACCACATTTTTAAACTTTGCAGCAAGAATGGGAGAGTGAGCAAAAATACTGTAAATATGTACACATGAGAATTGTAAATCAGAAAATTTGTGCATGATATATTTGATATAAAAATTGATTAGGCATTTCGTCTTAGGTTAAGACTTAAATGAAACAGACACTAAGATGGAATTTTGCACACACAGAGTTTGTAAAAAAACTTTGAAACAGCCCCTGTGAGGGAGTGGGAAAGCAGAATTGTACAGATGGAAAAGCTGAACTGCAATGAAGTTGTAGCAAAAGCCTAATGGGTGCAACAAGGAACTCTGGGGCTCTCACGGCCCTTCAGAGTTGGTGCGAATCAAGACCAAGGTGCTGTGCTATTGCACCAGTCACTAACTTAGATGAGCACTACCCCAGGGAGAGGACGTGATGTTGGGTAGACCAGCTCTGTTTAGCAGATGGAAATTCCTGGCAGCTGAAGGAATGTGTTTTGGTCTTAAAGGAGTTCTCTGTGATACACAACACCCACTCCAGGTATTTAAAAAGATTCTGAAATGTTGGATTCAAAATGGCTGATTAATCATCTGAATTTCTTTCTTTCTTTCCTAAGCCTCATTAAAATGAATAGAAAGCATGTTTTGAAGAACTGAAACATATTTGTGCTGCTATTGAGGTAGATATAGAAGGATTACATTTGGGGACTCAGAAAATATTTGAGGATCCAGGATGGATCACAAGGTAATATGTATTTAAAATAGAATATAACCATGGAATAGAAGCTTTTAGCTTAATCAGACCAGAATTTTATTTTTAAAGTAGGCACAAAGTTATAATATGTCTCTAAGAATTTCTGACACAAACTAGATTGTATTATTTTTAAGGAAATAATATTCCTTTTGGAAAATTATATTCGTCTTCCAGTAACAGGAAAAAATTAACTCAGTCTTGACAGGAGGAGAGAGACTGAGCTGTACTGGAAGCGTCGTGATCTTTTATACCTGGGGAATGTGAGCTTATGCCACTTTGCACCATTGGAAACCTGAAATGAATATAGTTCCACTGATATCAACTATATTCTTAAATACCTCAATTTCAAGCCACAAAAAGAGTACATAAGACGAAGTGTCTTAATTGTCAGACAAGAAAACTCTAAATGAGAAGTTTTAATGAGGGTTCCATGAGACTTAAATAAGAATTGAATCAGGAGATAAAATAAAATAAATGGAAGAGGAACAGTGAAGTTATTCCTCTAAACACCAGAAAAGTTAAACTTTGAATACATTTATTAA
>NW_012143745.1:1963096-1967661 GCF_000956105.1 Propithecus coquereli | reverse complement strand
ATACTTAACCTAAAACATAAAAAAAAGAATTGATCGTTATGATTAAAGTATGATACCTCCTTATAGTTTAATCCAGCTATATATTTTAATTCCTTGACAGAAGCCTGGGTATTTACTTTCAACTTTTGTCAAAAGCAAATCTATTACTAATGAAATTAAAAATACAGTATATAACAACTGAAATTATTTCTCCCAAAGAAGTCATCCATGAATAATTAATATAATCAAGACAAGTTTCTAAGAGAAAGAATCATACAATGTCAATGCCCTTTAAAATATGATTTTTCAAAGCGATAAGATTGCTTTTATACTAATGTATAGGCCACTCTCTAAAGATAGTGGATATAAATTAGGAAAAGTATTTCTATTGCTCACAATGTTTGTCACGGGATTTTTAGTAATGAAACAAAATACTACACAACTATTCTTCCTCAAATACAGGAATTTCTTCCACAGGGTTCTAACAGCATGGGGCATCATCAGATGCTCTTTCCTGAGTCTTACTGGCTGTAGGCAACTATTGTGTAATATTAAAAATAAATAAGATAAATGCTTTCAAGATAAGAGTTTATAGCTTAGTAGCAAAGAAAGTGATCTTCTTAACTCCCCAAACAAATAAAACAAAACAAAACAAAAACACTAAAAAGTAACAAACATCTTTTATTTCTTAACCTTTATTATATGTTTTCTTGATGAATATCTTCTCAGTATGTAGGCGTTAACCTAGCCACTACTTTTTCTGTGTGTAGCAACACACAAAAGAAGTCACACAATAAACTTTATAAGCCTAATAGTTTCCACAGAAATCTAGCTACCAACTCAGATATGGCATGTGTAATTTCCATCCCTTTATTAAAAGATAAAAGATGAGTATGCATGGATAGATTAAACACATCAGTACTGAGCTGAACCAATATTACGTTTGATACTAAATATGAGGATCAAATATATTTCGCCAGGCTACTTTTGTAGTTTTCAACAGTCATTGGAGACTATTAACTTCCTGGAAGTTCACCAGGACCTGTTATATATCCTGCAAGACAAGATCGACAAAAATTAAATCCTGCAGCCTACTTAAATCACAGAGTTTGGATGACATTTATTCCTATTACTGAAAGGTATCTTACTGAGGTCATTTATGAGCAGAGTTTTAGACAGTTAAGGGAATTGTTTTGAAGAGAAACAATTATTTGAGTCAGGTCATAGTACAAATGAAGTTCTTGATGAAGTATGGTGCATGTACTAAGATCATAGAATAAACCAGACTATTACCAAAAAAAGTCCTGCTGAGGAGAAATAGGAGATAAATTTGGATTGCTCCCAAAGTGTTACTCTTTCTCTCACATCAAAAGTCCTTATTCAGCTTCTGTTCAAAACATCAACTTATAACTCTCTACTTCTCTTCTTCAATCTATTTTCTAAAGAATCCGTGGACGTCCCACCTAATCATTGTGGAGATTGGCTACTGGCCCAAAGTTACAGTGATCGTATATTTTGTATTCCAATTTTCCCCTCACTCCCAGGCCACCTGTTGTTTAATTATTATTAAATTACTAACATTTACTTTGTACTGACTTTTTTACCAGTCCCTGAACACAGAGTATATTATTGAGCTAATTAAACACAAATTCCCACTTTCCACTTTTTGAATCTCAATCTAGAAATCCAACTCTCAAAAAAAATCATTCCTATCATTTTGAAGCTTCTCTTTCTTTGCCTGACCCAGCTAATTTTTGATTTATTTTTTTGCAAACTCAGTGAAAATGAAGATGGCCTAGTGGATTTGTGTGCATGTGTGTGTGGTAGTGTGAAAAAAAGAAAGAATATTGAAATTACTTAATTTCATTGATCAAGAAACAAGTGTTTTAGTCATTGAGACTATCACTATAAATAAAAATTGACATTAAGACTCAATTGTTTTATTCTCAAAATAATTCTTTGAGAAAGGCAGTATAATTTCCTTTGATTCAATAGAGTGATTTTTTTAGGATTAAAGAAGCTGCCATACATTTTGACACTAAAATTTCATAATTCTTGGCTTTATATGTGTGAATGAAGTTGCATCCATTTTTAAAATAAACTTTTAATTTTAGAATACTTTTAGATTTACAAAAAAAGTTTTGAAGATATTTGTTTCTATACACCCCTTACCCAGTTTTTCCTATTATTATATTATAATAGCATCATATGTTAGTATGGTATATTTGTCACAATCAATGAACCAAAAATAAAACATTATCATTAACTGAAGTCCATATCTTATTCAGATTTACTTATATTTTTTTAATGTCCTTTTTTGTGTGTGTCCCAGTTTGCCTATAGGATATCACAGCTCATCTAATTGTCACGTCTACTCAGGCTACTTTTGGATGTGAGAGTTTCCTAGACCTTATTTGTGATAACATTGAGAATTTTGAAGAATATTGGTCAGGTATTTTGTAATATATCCCTCAGTTGAGATTTGTCTGATGTTTTCTCATGATGAGACTAAGGTCATGGGTTTTTAGAAAACCATAGTCAAAGTGCCATATTCATCACATTGTATCAAGGGTAGTTGCTATTAGCATCACTTATACTGCTGCTGTTAGTCTTGATAACCTCTCTGATGTAGTGTTCGCCAGGTTTCTCCACTGTAAATTTACTGTTTTCTCCCTTTATATACTATCGTAATTGGAAGGAAGTTGCTATGTGCAGCCCAGATTTAAAGATTGGAGAGTTGTGTTCCATCCCATGTAGCAGAGGAGCTACATCTATTATTTGGAATTCTGCACAGGAGATTTTTATATTCTCCCCAATTTGTTTATGTATTAAATCATTTCTTTATATCAGTATGGCCTTATAGGTATTTACATTATTCTTTGGATTATAATACAATATTACTTTATTTTTTTGCTCAAATTATTCAACTTTGGCCATTGGGAACTATTTCAATGGGCTTCTTTGTTATTTTGACATACCTTTATCACTTTGTGGCTCTGTTTGCTTGTTTTTGAGTGGTTCCTTACTTTCTGACACTTCAGGATGTTCCAATCTTATATCACATATTCCTTAACTTAGCCCTATAATGAATAATTTTTCAAGAAAGCTCTGGTTCCTTCAGCAGAGAGAGCAAGGAAATATACTAATTGGAAATATACTAATTTGTATACTAATTGGTATAGTATATATCCCTATAAATATTTATATAGGTACCTTTCTGCTCCTGTGCTAAGCTAAACATGAGTTCATAGTCTCCAACTGTAATACAGTACTACTTAGATAATTCTGTTTTTCTGTTCCTTGTCTATAACCTCTCACTCCAACAGTGAAAAATATACCTCCAAACATCTCTCATCCATTTATGTAATTGTTCTGTTCCAATATACAAAAATAGCAACATCATAATCGTTAGTTAATATCCCACAGGAAACAATTTTATTAAGCAGAGCACAACTCTTATGTGTATTTTCTTTTGCCTTTAGTTTCACACAGACCCCATTCATTTGAAAATTGAGCACCTTTTCCCTCAGCCTCTTCAGTGAGCTTATTTCATACATTTGTAACACACATTACTTTGAAAAGTCTGCATTCTATCCTGGATCCCTTGACTGTCTCATTACTATAAAAAACTTATACATTAAGCTTTACTTTTACTGCTTTAAAATTTTATGGATTTTGAAAAATACTCGTTGGTGTATGTTCACCATTAAACTTTCATAAAGAATAATATCATTGCTCTAAAATTGCTCCTGTGTGCCACTTTTCAATTTACCTCCTTTCCCAAACCACTAGCAACTGCTGGTCTGTTTTCGTCTTTATAGTTTTGCTTTTTCCAAATGTTATTTAAATAAATAATAGAGTATGTAGCCTTTTTTCAAACTGACTTCTTAGCAATACATTTTGAAGATTCATTTATGCTTTTGCATGACTTGGTAACTTATTTATTTTTATCACTAAATAATATTCCATTGAATGGATGTGCCACAGTTTGTTTATCCATTCATCTATTGAATGACACCTTGGATGATTATAGTTTTTGGTAATATGAATAAAACTGCTATAAATAGTTGCATGCACATTTTTATGTGAACCTATTTTCAACTGGGTAATACCTCAAAAGCATGATTGCTGAATTATTTGGTAGATTATGTTTAGCTTTTTTAGAAACTGGCAAACTATCATTCAAAGTGTTCTGTGTCATTTTGCAATACCATCATAAATGAATAGGAAGTACTGTTACTTATTATCTTATTAAAAATTGGTATTGTCCTTTTTCGGATTATAATCATTCTAACAGATCTGTAATGCTATCTTATTGTTGTCTTTTTTTTTTTTCTGAGACAGGGTCTCACTCTTTTGCCTGGGCTAGAGTGCAGTGGCGTCATCATAGCTCACTGCAACCTCAAATTCCTGGGTTCAAGGGATCTTCCTGCCTCAGCCTCCCAAGTAGCTGGGACTATAGGTGTGTGCCACCATGCCCCTCTACTTTTTCTTTTTTTCTATTTTTTGTAGAGAAGAGATCTCGTTATGTTTCTCAGACTGGTCGCAAACTCTTGGCCCCAAGTGATCCTCCTACCTCAGCCTCC
>NW_012143745.1:1957204-1962044 GCF_000956105.1 Propithecus coquereli | reverse complement strand
CCTGAAAATTATTAACATTTCTTGAAGGACAGATATGTGGTTGATTAATTCTCTTAGTCTTTGTTTGTCTGATAAAAATTTTTATTTATGCTTAACCTTTAAATTTCACTTAAGAAAATGGAATGCTTAGTGCTTATACATTTTTCAAAAAAAAAAAATTTCCTTTATTCTCTTCTTGCTTGCATAGTTTCTGATGAGAAATCTACTGTAATTCTTATCCGTGTTCCTCTTGCAAAGAGTTTTAATTATTTTTAAATTTTTTTTCCTTTTGGTGTTTGGTTTTCTGTAGTTTCAATACAGTATACCTAGGTGTAGATTTTTGGTGTTTACTTTGCTTACTGTTCTCCGAGTTTCCTAGATTTATGTGGTTTGGTGTCCCAGTCATTTTGAAAAATTTTTAGTCATTACTATTTTAAATATTTATTCTTCTCTATTCTCTTTCTGATTCAGATTGTATGTATACTATGCTTTTTGAAATTGTTTCGCAGTTCTTAAATGTCTTCTGGTTTTGGGGGAGGTATTGTTTTTTCTCGGTGCCTTTCAGTTTGGAGATATCTATTGGTTTACCTTCAAGTACAATGATTCTTCCTTAGCCATGTCAAGTATACTGATGGACTCATTGAATACCTTCTTATTTTTTGTTACAGTGATTTTGATTTCTAGCATTTGCTTTTTATTCTTTTTCAGTGTTTCTGTTTCAGCTTACTACGTCCATCTGTTCCTGCACATTGTCTACTTCTCCCAGTACAGTCTTTAAGATATCAATTATAGTTATTTTAAATTCCTTGTCTGGTAATTCCAAAATCTGTCGTATCTGAATTTGGTTCTGATGAATATATTTTATACTAAAAGTGTTCTTTTTCTTCCTTTTTGACATGACTTATAATTTTTATTGAAGGACACATATGTTGCATTGGGTAAGAAGACCTGAAGTAAATAGACATTAAGTAAATATTTATGTTAATCTGGTTATGAACTGGGTTGTGTTAATAGTTCTTATGGCTATAGATATCAGAATCTTCTCATTTTTCTCATGTAGATGTTTTTGTACCCTCTTTTGTACCCTCTCTTGTACCTTTTCTTTGTATGGTTATTTATAGAGAGTCTGTATCTTGCAGCTCATTTAGCTGCAATTCACTGTTATTGTATCTGAGCTACCTTGATGTGCTGGTAGGATGTGAAAAGGGAAGCAATTTTAAAATCTTATGATTTAATTCTGTCTTTTAGTGGGCCTTTGTCCCAGTGGTATGTCTTTTACATGTATTTAGATCTCCCTTCCAATTGTATGCCATCCTCACCCTGGACTCTATTTCCTTACTTGACTGCATCTTTCCCAATTTATTTCCTTGAATCCGTGTCCCCTGTTGGCTGTGTTCCTCCCTGAACTCTTCAGGTGTGACCAGAAGATTGGAGGGTATTGGATTGGGAAGTAATTCCCTTTTATCAGCTGAGTAAAGTTTTCACAATTGTGTTATGGGAAAAGTACTTTTCACCAGAGAGTAGACATTTTTTAATGGAGAAGGCTCTGGTTGTAATTCACAAGGATTACTCTTCTTGTCGCCTTGTCAGAGCCATGAGGGATCTTTCTCAGATCTGCACCAAGAGAACCTTGAAAGAAAACTCACAAAAGTGTGGGGCTCCTATAAGACTGTGATTCCCAGGATTCTCATACTCTCATGAATACAGTGAAATCTACATCAACAGGAAAAAATACTCAAATATTCTCAAAACAAAAGTAAGCGACTTGGGGCAGTGCATCTCAATATAAAATAATGATGACATTCTTATTATCCAAATTGTCGTGGCATCATTATTCAAACTAATAATTATTGACTATTTTTGTTACTTGGGATGCGTTTTCCAACAGCCTGATTTTCTTTCTACCCTCTATCCATTTTCTTCGTAGAGGTTTTACCCTATCTTTAGTGTCTGATCTGTCAGTGCACTGATCCTCTTGGTCTCTCAATTATGTCAGAGATAGGCTACTGCATTAAACTATTTTAGATACAGTAAATGTTAGGACTGATATAAGATATGAACAAAGAGAGTATTTTTTTGTGATGACTATTGAGTTGTGTGTCAGACATATTGCTACAATGAGCTGAAAATATACCTAAGAATAAAACCAACTGAAAGGGATTGGGGTTAAGAAATGAAAATGGAGACTCAAATGCGTGAAGTGGGAAAATGCTTAAGAGGCTGATCTAATAGAAAATCTTAGAAATAAAGAAAGGTGAGAAGATGATAAGTTGAAATCAAAATTGAGATTATAGAAAGGGCAGCACTTTGTATGGAGATCTTAAAATTGTTCCTGTAACCAAAATGATGGTTCAGTACTGAAAGGACAGGATTTCCTCCTTTTTAATATTTTCCTTCTCTCCTTCCTTTTTTCCTCAATATTAGGGACCAAGACTAGAAGGTAAATGTAGCAAGAAAAAAACATGTGCTATGAATTTCTGCCTCTCTTTTCTTTTCCTCTATGTACCTCTGATCATCACTGAGGGAAACAGAAGTAGATCATAAATAATTACTTTAAACTTTCAACAGAGTTTCCTCTTCCCTCTAAAATTCCATTTTTCTTTCCTCCTTTTCCTACCATTAGTCCAGATGGAAAAACTTCAATTCTCTCCATGGTAAAATGGAAAGAAGTGGCTATACAGCACGGAAGAGAAAATGAAGGGCAGAAAAAAAAAAGTTTAAAAGGTTTACATAAACAAAGGTTTACAGAAGAATCTGGAAATGAATATTGCTTTCTTTTTGTCACACTTCTTAGGCTTCCCAACTCAAAGGAATGCTTGGTGTTTAGTTACTTTTACTTTGGGAACCATCTATATTATTATTTTGTCAGTCAGAGTCCCAGTAGGGAAAGGATTATATACTTATAGTGGGTCACTTTAAGACAATTTTATTTAAGAAAAATGTGAAGGGAAATCAGAAAATCTAGTGCAGTACACTGGTGCTAGTAACTGAGGTGTCAAGAGCAGGAAGCAGAAAATCAAGAGGAAGAAAAGTCACATGGAGTTTTACAGGGGTTGTGACTTTTGCTGAGTGACACAGCCAGCCAAAGGTAATGCTGTAGGAAGTGAATGGTCAAGGGGAATAAACAACATGAACGCAATCTCTTCCCTCATCCCAATAATCCAACTGCTAAACCACAGTTAGAAGCCAAAGGGCAAGAAGCTTACTGACACAATATAAGTAAGATATCAACCCAGTACAGAAGGAAGAACAAACCAGAATGGATATTTGGAAAACTTCTAGACTTTAAAAATTACTGGAAAAATGCAAGAAAAAGTTTCAGAGTAAATAAATTTTTCCTTCAGTCATGAAAGCTTATTTAAGTCAGACATCACTACTTGTTTTGGAAATCACTCTATTATAGAACATAAAAGTTTTCAAATTTCAGTTTGTGATAGGCATGTGAAGGTGTAAGACTCAAGATTTCAGTTTGTTGAAACTCAAGATTCAGATTATACAAAATTGTAACACTAGGCGAAAACACAAATAACAATAGTAATTTATACAATAAATAAAATGATTGCCTGTTAGAAAACCCTTATCAAGAAATACTAGTTACATGTCAAGCCAAAGTACAATATCTCTGCTCATGTTGAAAGTTAATATAATTTTTCTTCAGGAATCACATTTAATGTCTATACGCATATGCATTTTTGAACTTTTTTTTTCAGGTGGTTATTTTTGCTGATGTAACTTCCACTTGAAATGGATGCATTAATTTAGTACTAATCTTAGGAAAAAATCGTTCTGTGATCAAATTAACCCAAATTTTACCCGTTATATGGATCATGTTAAAGTTGTTAGATAATTCGATTGTGTTTTTTTAAAATAGAGGTCCATTTAATCATAGAGGTTAATGTAATGAGTACAAGCATCCTAGAAGCAAACCTTCAATTGTACGGTTCAATGTATGATAGTCTGTATTTCCTTTTTGGGCAGACTTGGAATGAAAGTGACACACATTACTTTAGTTCATATATGTGTGTGTGTGTGTGTATGTGTGTGTGTGTAAAAGAGGACTTAATCAGACAACTACAAAAACCTTATATATACAGAGATATATAATTTGTAAATATTATAAATACATGTGTATGTTTCTCTTTTTAATCCATTCCCCATGATTTAACAAATTAATATCCTGAATCCATCACATTACTCTGATGTTTAAGATTCTACAATGCTTTTATTACCAATAAATAAAAGTCTGTACACAGTATACCCATACAAACTTTAATCCTAGCACCGTTACTCTCAAATGAGAAACCTTTATCTTTACTAAACTGGTCTTCTTGTTGACTGTTAAACATAGTGGATTCATTTTCTTTCTCTTTACATTGTACAAAAAATTCCTGACTACATACTTACACAAGTGCATTAGACAATGATTCTGGAAAATTTCTGTGGAAGGACATCCAGTTGAGCCTAAATAGTTATGAAGGACTTCACCAGCAGTTCAAACAGTAATTGGATTGTCTGTACTAGCTGGATGCGTAGGAACAAGATACAGAGGAACATCAGTTATCGACATGTTGCAAACCAACCTTTAAGAAGCAAATTTTATCTCCTTAGTCTTACATTTTAATATTTTAATGAGGATTTCAAAAATAAATAAATAAATGTGCTACTTAAAAATGTGTTTCTTTTCACATTATTTGGGGAAAATGTCAAAATATAGCAATAAGACACTTGGCATTTGAAGCTAGTCCTGAAGAAAAAAAACAGAATTTTCTTTTGTTTTTAGAATATTCTAGGTGAATGTTATTATTTTTCATTAGCAATAATTAATTACCCTTAAATAAATTTAATTGAAAGTTATTTTAAA
>NW_012143745.1:1944960-1955869 GCF_000956105.1 Propithecus coquereli | reverse complement strand
ACAAAAACAAAACAGAAACAAAGTCACAACAACAAAAAATAATCAGCCTTGGAGTGAATGTGACACACATTGCTTTAGTGCATATTCTACCGGCAAGAAATAATCTGGTGACCCCATTAAAACGCAAGAGTGCTAGGATCCCTGAATTGCAGCCACTTCCCAGAAATGACTCTACTGTGAAAAGGACAATATGGATCATTGTAAGGTAGCTCCCAATTTTTGCCACACTGTGTTTCTTGATGCTGATTTTTTTTTGTCAACTTGCATATGGGTATTGTGACTTGAGTAAACATTTCCATATTGCTTTTTTATTACAATCTGTTTTTGAAATAGTTACTTTTTAAATGTTCCTGATCTTTGTGTCATATTTTAAAGGTTGGGAAGTATAAAAAGAAAAAAAAATGCAGTCTTTGTATTATCTAACTTTGTGTCTTTGTATAAGAAATTAATGGCAGAATAGTATTATATATACTATTATGTATACTATTATGTGTACACACACACACATACATATTAGAATAGTATCTACCCCAATACCTCACTGCTTTTGTTGATTCATAGATAATTAAAATACCTTGTTTTTCCAAAATATTTCTTCTAGTTCCTAGGAGGATTGGATAATATACGTATCAGGCAGGGTCCTCTTCCTTTCAACCTACTCCTTTTCACTTAAGTTCACAATTGTGATTATGGTGTCACCTGTGTTCCATTTTGACCTGTCTTAGAATTAAAAACTAAACATCTACTTTCTCCAGTAACAATGCCATCGTCTGCTACACATTAAAGTAGATATTCCTATGTTCTGACTGTGCAAGGGGCTGGATTATACTGTCTGTTCTTCTGGTGTGAGTACTACTTATACACAGGAGACAAACTGTGCAGAATATTGGCTATGTACTGTGCGGACCAGAGAAAAACCCTCAGTATTCTGGCTGCAGCCATGCCCTAAGCACTCTTACTTTCTGTAACTTCTCTCCTCTGGTGAAAACAAAAAAACAAAAACACATAATTATATACACTTGCTAGGTTTACAAAGTGGGTTCACATATACTATATCATGTGTTATACAAAGTGCCCTGAACTCTGCATATTCAAAATATTTATTATATATTATATGTGTAACTGATCACTAAACAGAACAAAAAGAAAACATCATGAGTAATGACTTGTACATGTTTACCTTGTTATAAACTGAATGGGGATTTCATGATAGGGAGCAAAAACACCACACAACAGCAAAAATAAAATTATGACCATCCAAGAGCTCAGGGTTGATTAGAAGCAATCCTCATAAATTTTTTTGAAATATATCATATCTTTCACCAATTTCGATACTCTTCTAATCCATTGCATATAGCATATTGCAGACATCGTCATCGTTCATAACTTATTTCCTTGTTGAACCTGGCTTTTCTCCTTTACTGTCATTTTGGCTACTTTTAATATTTACTCCAGTACGTTTGATATCTCCAAGCATATTCCTGATTTCATTTTAATTACGTTTTAAGTCAGATGTGGTTGATATGAGTCTGATGTAGCACAAAAAGGGTCAAACCTGAGTTCTAACCCCTATTGCTACTTTCAACGTAGGACACTTCATTATTCCTTCTCTCCGTGGGCCAAAAGACACATAGGATGACGAAATATGTGCGTATATGTGGGCATATTTAAGTCTATGCTTATATTATGTCTATAATTCGAATGTGTTTATACAACCATTTACAAAAACTTAAAAAAAAGTCTATGAAGTTAATTATTCCCTCACCACATTCTGTAATTCTTTATACACTAAATTATGCATGTATTTCTATTTTTAATTTCAAAATATTGCAGGGGAACAAATGTTTTTGGTTATTTGTATTGATTTTGTTATGTTTCAGTCAGGGTTATAGGTGTGTCCATCACCCAGACAGAGTTCACTGTACCCATAAGGTAAGTTTTCACCATCCTCTCCACTTGCTCCCCACTACTTTATTTCCACTGGGTTTTATTCCCCTCTGTGCACATGTGTGCTCATCAGTTAGCTCCAATTTAATAGTGGGTATATGCGGTATTTGTTTTTCCATTCTTTAGACAGGTCACTTAAGATAATGGTCTCCACTTCTATCAAAATTGTCGCAAAAGGCCTTAATTCATCCTTCTTCATGGCTGTGTGGTATTCCATAGTATAAATATAACACTTTTGTTAATCCACTCATGAACTAATGGGCACTTGGGTTGATTGCACATCTTTTCAATTGTAAATTGTGCTGCAATAAACATTTTAGTGCAGGTGTCTTTTTATAAAATGGTAAATATTCAGTAGTGGGATTGTTGGATCAAATGGTAGGTCTACTTTGAGTTCTTTGAGGAATCTCCACACTGCTTTCCATCAAGGTTGTACTAATTTGCAGTCTCACCAACAGGAGCATTTAATTGTTCCTTTCTCTCTGCATCTATGCCAGCATCTATTGTTTTGGGACTTTTTAATAAAAGCCATTCTGACTAGGGTAAGGGTAAAGCGATACCTAATTGTGGTTTCAATTAACATTTTCCTGATGATTAGTGATGCTGAACATTTTTTTCATATGTTTATTGGCCATTTCTGTATTTTCTTTGAGAAGCTTCTGTTCATGTCTTTTGCCCAATTTTTATTGGGTTGTTTGATATTTTTATTGCTGATTTGCTTGAGTTCTTTGTAGATTCTGATTCTTAGCCCTTTATCAGATGTATAGCTTACAAATATTTTCACACATTCTGTAGGTTCTCTATCTGCTCTGTTGATTACTTCATTGCTGTGAAAAACTTTTTAATTTAATCAAGTCCTATTTATTATTTTTGTTGTTGCTGTGGTTGCCATTGGGGTCTTCTTCATAAATTCTTTCCCTAGGCTCATAATTAGAAAAGTTTTTTAAACATTTTCTTCTAGAATTCTTATGATTTCATGCCTTACATTTGAGACATTTATCCATCGTGAGTTGATTTTTGTGGGCGGTGAGAGAGATGGATCCTGTTTGATTCTTCTGCATGTGGCTATCCAATTTTCCCAGCGCCATTTATTGAATAGGGATTCTTTTCCCCAGTGTGTATTGTTGTCTGCTTTGTTAAAGATCAGTTGTCTGTATGTGGATAGTTTTATATCTGTGTTCTCTGTTCTGTTCCATTGTTCTATGTCTCTATTTTTGTGCCAATATCATGCTGTTTTTGTTTTGTAGTGTAGCTTGAAGGCTGGTAATGTGATGCCTACAGACTTGTACATTTTGCTTAAGATTGCTTTGGCCATTTGGTCTCTTTTCTGGTTCCAAAGGAAGCATAGAATTATTTTTTCTAAATCTGTGAAATATGAGATTGGCATTTTTATGGGAATTACATTGAATCTGTAAATTGCTTTGGCTACTATGGACATTTTAAGACTGTTGATTCTACTGATCCATGAGCATGATATGTTTTTCCATTTGTTCATGTTATCTGCAATTTCTTTGCTCAGTGTTTTGTAGTTCTCTTTGTAGACAGCTTTCACCTCCTTGGTTGAGTCTATTCCTAGGCATTTTATTGTCTTCGTAGCTATTATGAATGGTATTCAGTCTTTGATTTGACTCTCAGCTTGACTGATATTGATGTATAAGAATGCTTTTGATTTGTGTAAATTGATTTTGTAAACTGAGACTTTGATGAATTTATTTATCAATTCCAGGAGTCTTTGGAGGAGTCTGGGTTTTTTAGATACAAGATCATATCATCAGCAAAAAGTTTATAGTTTAACCTTCTCTTTCCTGATTTGGATACTCTTTATTTCTTTCTCTTGCTTGATTGCTCTGGCTAGGACTTACAGCTCTATGTTGAATAGAAGTGGTGACAGTGGGCGTCCTCATCTTGTTCCAGTTATTAGTGAGAAGGCTGTCATCTTTTCCCCGTTCAGTATGATGTTGGCTGTGTGTCTGCCTTACATGGCTTTTATAATCTTGAGATAATGTTCTTTCTTTGCCTAATTTGTTAACGGTTTGTTTTTATCATAAAAGGGTGCTGAATGTTGGTGAATGCTTTTTCTGCATGTATAGAGATGATCACATGGTCTTGGTTCTTTCTTCTGTTTATGTGGTGAATCACATTTATTCATTTATATATGTTGAAGCATCTTTCCGTCTCTGGAATGAAGCCCACTTGGTGATGTTGGATCATTTATTTGATGTGCTGTTGAATTCGGTTTGCTAGTATTTTATTATTTTTGCATCTATATTCATAACGGATATGGATCTTTAGCTTTCTTTTTTGTTATGTCCTTTCCGGGCTTTGATATCAAGGTGATACTGGCTTTGTAGAATGAGTTGAGAAGGATTCCATCCGTCTCGATGTTATGGAATAGTTTCTGCAGTATGAGCATGAGCTCTCCTTTGTAGGTCTGGTAAATTTTGACTGAGCATCCGTCTGGTCTGGGGCTTTTTTTGTTGTTGTTGTTGTTGGAAGGTTTTTCATCACTGCTTCAATCTCATTGCTTGTTATTGGTGAGTTCAGGAGTTCTATTTCTTCCTGATTTAGTCTTGGGGGGGAGGTGTGTTTCCAGTTATTTGTCCATTTACTCTACATTTTTGAGTTTATGTACATACAGATTTTCATAGTATTCACAGAATATATTTTGTATTTTGGTCATATCAAGTGTAATATCTACTTCTTCATTTCTGATTGAGCTTATTTGGGTCCTTTCACTTCTATTTCTGGTTAGGCTAGCAAGACATGTATCAATTTTGTTTATCTTTTCAAAGAACTAACTTTTTCTTTCATTGATCCTTTGTTTTCCTTGTATTTTTCCTATTTTGTTTAGTCTTGCTCTGAACTTAGTTATTTCTTTTCTCCTGCTGGTTTTGGGTTTGATTTGCTCTTCCTGTTATACTTCCTTGAGACTTGACATAAGACTGTTAATTTGTGATCTTTCTATCTTTTTGACGTAGGCATTTAAAACTATGAATTTTCTCATTCAGACTGCTTTTGCTGAATCCCATAGATTTTGATAGCTTGTGTCCCCTTTGTCACTCAGTTTGAGGAATTTTTTGATTTTCATCTTAATTTCACTATTGACCCAATAATCATTCAGCAGCAGGTTGTTTAATTTCCATGAGGTTTTTACACTGGTGGGTGTCCATTGTGCTGATCCATGTACAATGCAGTTCTCAGTATTTCCTGCAGGGCAAGACTGGTCTTGACAGTTTCCCTCAGTGATTTGCTTGTCCAGAGAAGTCTTTATTTCTCTTCATATATGAAATTTAGTTTTGCAAGATGCAAATTGTTGACTGGCAGTCGTTCTGTTTAAGAAGATTGAAGATGGGGCCCCAATCCCTTCTAGTTTGTAAGGTCCCAGTTGAGAAGTCTGCAGGGAGCCCGATGGGTTTTCCTACATAAGTTACCTGATATCTTCACCTCATGGTTCTCTGGAGTTCCTCCTTTATGTTGATAGTGACCAGTCTGATAACTATTTGTTTTGGTGAGTAACTCTTTGCAATGAATCTCCCAGGTGTCCATTGAGCTTTTTGTACCTGGATGTCTAAATCTCTAGCAAGACCAGGGAAGGCGTCCTTAATTATTCCCTCAAATAGGTTTTCCAGCCCTTGTGCATTTTCTTCTTTACCCTTAGGGATGTCTATGATTCTTATATTTGGCCATTTCACATAATTCTGTATTTCTTGTATACTTTGTTCATTCCTCTTAATTCTCTGTTCTTTATTTTTGACTGACTGAGTCATTCACAAGAGTTGTGTTCGAGTTCTGAGATTTTTTCTTCTGCCTGGTCTAGTCTATTCTTAAAGCTTTCCACTGTGTTTCGTGTTTCCTTAAATAAATTGTCCATTTCCAGATGTTCTATTTGTTTTTTCTTATTAATATGTTGATCTCTTTAGTGAATTTTTAATTCATTTCCTGAATTGTTTTTTTCCAGTTTCTTTGAGTTGTCCATTTCCTCTTGGATTACATTGACCTTACTTACAATACATATTTGGAGTTCTTTTTCTGTCATTTCAATATTTTCATTTTGGTTGGTATCCATTGTTAGATAGCTGGTGTTCCCTTTTGGGGCTGTCCTTTCACTCTGATTTTTCATACTTTTGGAGTTCTTTCACTGATTCTTTCTCATCTGGAGCAGCTGTTATGCTTAGTTTTGAATTTTCTTTTGTTTATATGGGGCTTTTTCTCCCTCTCACTCATAAGGGTATGTCTGTAGCATATGTTGAGTTAGAAATTTTGGCTTTGCTTTTTGGTGCTTTGATGGGGGTCTAGGTTCTTGGTGGATGCCTTGGTTACAGATATCCTTAGTGTGGTGGTTTTCTCATTTGCTAGTTGTTTATGGGTTGTAGCAGTGGTGAGCTATGTGTGTGGACAGATTCCATGTCTCTCTTTGATGAGGGAGGATGAAGGTCTTTGAAATCCTTTCTCTTTCCCCAGCCCTGTGATCTTTTGAACAATGTGAGTTGTATTGGCACACTGAGTTTAATCCCTGAGACAGTAGTTGGTGCTTATGGGTAAAGATCAACTATACTCTATAGAATTGAGTCAATAAATGCTATAAACGGCTGTGTAAATTGACCTCCCTACCAGTAGGTGGTGCTTGTCAGAAGGAACAAGCTTCCATGTTGTTTTGGGGACCTGCGACTGGCTCTAATTCCTTAGGAGAAGCACTTGAAAGCTTCAAGTGGTGGGTGGGGCCCTGAAATTTCTAGATGAGTCCTTATTTTTCACCACAGCAGAGGTGGGTTGGGAAGTGAGGATGGGTGGGGAAGGGTGGGATGATTCTGCCCTTAGGCTACAGAGAAGCTGATAAGGTAGCTGTTTCAGCAGAGGTCAAAGTTTTGCTCCCAGATTCTGAGGAAAGCCAACAGAGAGGAGTTGAAGTGGCTCCATCCTGCTAGAAAGTCTGCTTGTCAGGGAAGGACCATCTGAGATTCACAATCTGGCTGTCAGAAGCAGATTTTGCTCCTTTACCCCATTCGCTGATTCTCAATCTCCCTCCAGTGTCTGCCAGCAGGCAGGAGCTCAAACTAGCTGAGCTCCTTCACAAGTGTGCTGTGACTGGGACACACATTGCACTCTCTTTTCATCTGCACACATGGGCTCCTTTGCCTCCTAAGGTTAGTTCACAAATCTCCTCATGCCCCCACGCAACATGATTGAGTCCTGGGGGTACAGGATCTGGCTTGCAGGCCTGTCCCTAGGTTCCTGAAGATCAATCCTTGGCTGCACCAGGGAGAAGTGTGCTGGTCCCAAGTTGCCTATGGTGTGCTCAAGCAGGTTTGATGTTCCTCTTCTCTGAGGTGTGCCCTGCTCTGATGGAGCAGCCAGGCAAGCAGCACCAGGGCACCAGGAAGGGCCAGTGAGCAATGAGCTCACAGTCCCAGCACCCCTTAATCTGCTGCAGGTCTTAGAGAGAATATATGGAAGCCTCAGTGCAGTGGATACACTGATAGAGGGGAAAAGAAGTTCTCACAAGCCCTGGCTCAATTGTCTTTCTTGGCATTCATGGGTGGGGGAGGGAAAAGGGAAGAAAAGAGTATGAATGGAAGAAAGCGGGCACTCTGGTTGTCTCTGTCCCTCTCTCCAGAATGCAGCCTGCCCAGAATGCTGAGGCTCTGGTGTCACACAGATGCCATGGCACCCACAGGCCCCCTATGTCTCCCTCAGTCTGGGCCAGAGTTGGGACATGTTTGTGTGGGAATGAGTGAGACAAAAATTGAGGGGCTGAAGCCCCCTAGGGGGGACAAAGTCACACAGTGGGTGTGTAATATGGTGCCTGCTGTTGTGGCTTGTGTCTGTGGTGATGGGAAGCAGTTCCAAGGGCACTGGCAGCCTGGTGCCAAGAAACTCCCAGTTCACTCAAGAAGCTCACAGTTCACTCTTGGCAGCGGGTATTAGGCTCATAAGGGTACAGGGGGTCTCCAGCAGCTCGGAAGCTCACTGACTGCCACACATGTTGGGGAGGGAGAAAGAAACTGCTCAACCTACCCTTCTCATTGAATTCCGAGCCTCTCAAGGGTTGATCTCTGTTGATATTGTGCTCCTTCTTCTTCTGCTCTGCAACTTCTTCCCGTGGAATCTCCGGAAAATTCTGGCACATTTCCCTCAGAATGACACCCAATCTATATTTGTTTTTTCTTTTTCATCTAAAAGTTTTTCTTCTTTCTGAGATGATCTGGCAGCTGGTGTCTGTGGTCTGCCATCTTGGCTCTCTCTGATTATGCATTTATTTCATCACTTAACTGTCAATTTACATATTCATTTCCTCTTCAAGGCCTTGAATTCTAGAGAATGCATTCATCTGTTCCATAGTGCTCAGAAATTGCCATAGACATAATATGCTTACAAGTATGTAGAAAAAGAATTATCATAAAAGTTAGCCCTATCTAATTTTGTTTTTGTTTGTTTTATGTATTATATATATTTATATATTTAAGGAAGACTAATAATTATATCAACATATTATTAGTTGAAAGACTTACATGTTTTTTTTTAATGGCTGTTAAAAACAATTTAAATTTTTTTATAAAGTTACTGTGACAAGTATATAAAAGAAAACAATCTCTAGTGAAATAGTTTCCCAAAGAGATTATTAATATAAAATTACTTAACATACAATAATAAAATAATTATCTTTTTGTGATGTTTTTCTGCCCAAAAGTAGAAAGGACTATATAACTTTTTAATTTTCCTTAATCCTTTTAATTCCAAAAATACCAAAATTTCAGTAACAATGCTTATACATACTAATCGAGTTAATTTAAATGAAGTAGAGAGATATGTGATCTATATTATTGAAAAAATAATTTATATTATAATGCCTTACAATATGGAACTTGGACAGAAAATTGTTTTGGTGGAAAGATAATGTAGAAATTTTTTGGAGTGTTTGAGATTCCTAGTTCATTCAGAACTTCAAATGGCAATTTCAAATTATGCAAATGAATCTTTTTCTCCTAAGATTAAATAATGATCTTCCAAAGCAAATCACAATTTATATTTATTCATTGGTAGGTATCCAAGGATTGGGGTTTGGGAGAGGGTATAGAAGATTTTTCTTGAACACTCCCTCATGGTTTAGTAAATTAATTTCTTAAATCTCTACCATGAGTTGAATTAATTACCACTGAGATACACATTAGTGAATTATTATGAATTAAGCATCCTGCTTTCTGCTTCAATTGATTTTTAAGTATGAAGTATATCTTTTATCATGTTGCATAAAGAGAAATCTACATATTTTTCAAGAGAAATCTGAAAATAATTTCATATTCAAGTCTGTTAATTTTTTTTATCTATAACAAAGTGTAATAAAATTTATTTTCATCTAGAGTAAATATAAGTCTCATTAAACATGTAAGGAAAGAGTATCTAAGGACAAAGTTTATGAAAAAGTTATTTAAGTTAATATATTGGCACCAAATTATTTAATCCAAGATTCTTATATACATAATAATTAGGAACATTTAAAACTACCTTTACAGAATGTTGGAAGCAGGATTAGAATACTGGAAAATATGACACCTTTCTATTAATACATATGTGATTGATGCTAAAATAAGAGCCTTTGGAATAATAGGGGAAATAGAGGGACAATAATCATTACTCATGTTTTAGTTTTAGTAAAGTAGTCACTGTTTTACAAGATAGTCTATTGGGAGTTTAAAGACTTTTCTAATCTATTTTTCAATCATCATCTCTATGTCCCATATTATTTCAGACTGCAAGTCCAGCTGTAGTGTTTGCCCCACCCATTACAAATCATGTTTTTATGAATTTCAGTTTGCATGGTAAGCATCAACAGATAAGAGATAACACAAAAAGCACAGTAAATCAATTAATATATTAACATAAATGTTACTGAGAAGAAAACCTTTTAATGTTAAAAATTTTATTGCCAAAATGAAAACAAAATTGGAAGATACATTGGAAAATACAGGATTAAAAATGGAGAAGGAAGATATGAAAAAATAAGATAAAAATCATACAGAATAAATACAGAATATGTATCGCCAAAAAGATAATTTACAGGAAGATGACTAATGAGAGCTTGTTTGGAGGTTCTAGCAGGGGATCATAGCTACTCATATACCCTTGACCCAAGAACGATCTTCCTTTATCAGGGAAGATCATTCTCCGCAACTGAGCATGCAGCTTTGGGAGGGACACACAGACAGCAATGAGGGAGGAAGGGGACACCTGCCTAGCCAGCCAGATCAGCCAGATCAACCCTGGCCATCAGTGGGGTGACAGATGTTACAGCCAGATCGCCCTCACATCTGGAAGATCACTAATGAAACAATAGACATTTTGACAATATTTAAAGGAAAACTATTGTAGGAATAATAAACGAAAAAAATCCAGCATGTTTGAAGAATGGAAAAAAAGACTCAAAACTACATATTGAAATACTTGCTATGGGCTAATACAAAAAAAGAAAATGTAAAAATCCCCAACATCTATAAACATAATTGTGAATTTTCTTAACATGAAGAATAAAAAGATCCTAGAATTATTTTAGAAAGAAAAAAAGTTATCTATGAAACCTGATTAAGAGATAGAATAAATTTTAAATAATCATGTATATACTCAAGCATGAAGAAAATATAAAGAAAGAAACAGAAATATAGTATCCAAGAAATACAGATCTATTCTTAAGCAGGTAACTATGAAGTAGAAATAAAAAGTAAGTGGAAAAAATTACAAAAGAAGTCAGAGCCTTGTGTAGGGTGGGAGGAGACATCTTCAGGAGAAATTGAGTTCTCTCAATATGAAAAGAGGAGAACAACAAAAACAAAAATAAAAAAAATATACTGAATTTTCACAACTTTAATTATGACTTGAAGGCCTATTTAATAATCGATATGAAAATAGGAAGGGTATATTTAAGCAAATACAATCACCCGCACAAAGTTAATATATAATGTCAACTATA
>NW_012143745.1:1934337-1944910 GCF_000956105.1 Propithecus coquereli | reverse complement strand
CATGCGAATGAAGGCTTAAAATGTTAAGAAATGTGCACAAAGCAAAAAAACCTCAGATTGTTTACGACAAAAATAGTATTTATTGTAGTAAGGAAAACCAATTGTGCACTCAGAGCCTCTTCCCTTGCACAATTCTACTGATCTCCATTGATTTTTGCTATGTGAGCGAGATCCCTTTGAGCACAGGATGCAAGCTCAGAAGAGGAAACAAAGATAGTTCTGCATGTGAAAAAACTTCATTACCTGCAAAATTACACATAAGATTGGCTGATATTATTGTTCTTGCTTTAGAGCCTGAAATATTTCTGATCAGGGCTGTAAAAATCACCTATGTACTGTCATGTGTTCCTTGGAAAGAATGTGTTTATTTTCTTCATTTGTAGACACTTCTCAGGTAAGAATGCTCTTAATCAAAAGAAATGAAATTATATAGAGTAATATTCTCTACTTTATCAAAAGAAGAGAGAAATAAATTACTCTAGATTCTGTAGGAAATATTTCTATCAATTTTCTCCTCTGTTGATATTAGAATTATTGAACCTCTCTGTATATAACTTAAATGTAATACACGAGTAGTTTATTTTATTTAATAACATCAGGATATAGAAATTATGCCTGATCTGCTTCATCTCCATCACAGGTTCAAGGGAATATGAGGGAAGTTGCTCTCTCTCAGAAACTCAGCAAGGTGTGCCACTAAACTTAGTGTGGTAAATGGTGTAAATTCTATGTGGGCATATAGTATTATCAGATTATTGTAAAAGTAAAAATCAAGGCATGTTTTCTTCGAGTTTGACTAAATAACAGTAGTGAAAGCTACTCATTACATGCAGTATCTCACATCACTTTCCATTTTCTAATTGGCAAAGCATAAAAACCTCCACTTAGGCATCTCTAAAGGCGGGCATGATATTAACCTTTAAAATTGACTTTAAATCATAACATTGTGTATAAGAAAATTTAAACTATTAGTTGTGCTTTTCATAAGGAAGGTATATCTTCATTTTAAGTGATCATGAGATAAACTTTGGACACCCTTGAAAACCAGCTGATTTTCAATCTATTCTCAAGTCAATTGGAAACTCAGGTTTCAGAATCATACTGAGTTATTGTAAAAATTATTTCCTAAAATATCACAGTGCATCAAAGAGTCCCTTTTTAATATAGTTCTCCAATAAAGAGTCCAAAAACAATACTGGCAAAAACAAGAAGTTGTCCCATTGAATTTCTCTCAAAGTTTATTGTAAGTATCCTGAGAAAAAGTAGAAAATGAAGGATAAAATCCTTTACCTCATCTTTTATTTATTTTACTAGAATGTGACTAAAATGAAGATAGCTGTAGCTTCACATTTTATTTTCAAAATTATAAAATTCCATTTCTGTTCACTTCATCTGCAGAACAGATTACTAATCTGGATCATAGTTCTCTTTTTTATGTGTGACCCATTCCTTTACCACCTGCAACTATTCTTTCTGGAGTGATCAGAAAAAGATGTAATGATGATTAACATGGTGCCGGGAGAGAGAATGTGCTCCAGTTATGACTGTTTTAAGCAGTTCCTGTAAATTGGAGTAACAAATGACATCCTCCTTTGCTGAATCTGAGATAATCAGACAGCATCTGCCTTCTGTTTTCTAACTCCATTTGTAGAAAGAAATGCTAGCTTTAAAATCATTCATCTTTTAAAGTGCTACCTCCTTCCATTCTCTACAAATCTCTGCTTGTTTCAAATGTTCTTTTTTGAGGTGTCTTATCTTGACCATTCAATACTATCAAATATAACATTATTCTTTTTTTGAGGTTCTGGATGGAAAAACACTTACTAATATTTTCATACTTTAAAAGACTAGACCAATTTTTTGGCTTAGTTAAAAAAATCATTTTCAGCAGCAAAACTGATACTTACCCTTTTAAAAACAAAACTAATGGATCTTCCTACACATTTGTAAAAGCATTAATTTCTCTTTTCAATCCAGACGACCCTTTGCTGCCACCAAAAGAGAGTTGTTGTAACTCATCCTGGATTATTTTCATCATCTGGTATTTTGAACCAGGTAACCCGTGGTTCTTCATTTGTCTATTTAGGTTAATTATTCTCATCAGGATATAGACGGAGGTGGCAGAGGTTGCTCTGTGTGTTAAGTCATAAGAATCATAAGGCTTGAACCTTCTCCTACACTCTGTAACTGACTTGTTATAAGAGTATGATTTTGATCATAATTTGAAGGGGTATATACTATTGTAGAGAAGTAGAAGATAATCATAGCCTTCAAAGAAATTTAAAATTTAGAAAGTTGAGTTAGATACATAGATAATTGAAGTATATATTAGTTTTATATTGCCGTGTAATAAATTACCACAAACTTAGCAGCTTAAAACAATAAAAATTTATTATCTTACAGCATCCATGGTCAGAGTCTGTCTGAGTAAGAGTTAGCTGGGTTCTCTGCTCAGGATCTCATCAGCTTGAAACCCAGATGCTGGCCAGGGCTGCCATCTCATGGGAGATTCACTGTCCTATTCCAAGGTCGCTAGTTATTGGCAGAACATAGTTCCTTCTGACTATGAGACAGACGTTTTTGTTTTCCTTCTGCTTATTATGAGGGAACAATTCTACAGGCTGTGTCCACCATTCCCTGCACATTTCCCTCTCCAAAATGGCATTCTACTTGCTCAAGCTGGCAGCAGAATCTTCCATGATTTAAATCTGCTCTCAAAGAAAGGGTGCAGTCTTTTTTATGAGATCACCTTATTAGGTTAGATCCTCTTAACTTAATCTCCCTTTTGATTAACTCAAAGTTAACTGACTATATCTAAAAAATATTTTTGCGTATAAGGTAGTATAATCCTAGGAATGATATTTCATCACATTCACTGGGCTTCCTTATGGTCAAGAGCAAGGGGATTATATGGGGCAAATACATTGGTGGACGGTTGAATGTTTGGGGTATCTAAGAATTCTGCCTACCACAAAGTACAGGTTAGAATAACGTAAGTATGCAAATAACACAGAAATTAGATTTATGGAAATTGAGTTCATGTGTACTATATATACACATTGAGGAAGAAATGTGGATGAGAAATGGTGACACAAGTCTTATACATATTTTTCTAGGTGGTGGAAGACATGACAAAGGAAGAAAGAATATATTTCGACAATGAGAAAGGCATATAATACAGTGAAAACAAAAATACAAGGACTGTTTCTATAGGCTAATTTGGCTAATAAAGCTAATGGTACAGATTTAGGGTTTAAATGAAAGGCTGTAAATGTATGCTGCTCATTTTAGAAGGCAATGGGAAGCTACTGAATTTTTGTTGTGGCTGATTGTTCTCTACTTGCCCTTTTAGATACACTCTCCATCCTTTACCCTGAAAGGTCCACCTATCTGTGTACCATTTTAATGGGATCACTTGGCTTCAAGCTTCCAGTTGGGTTTGCCCAATCAGTAGCAAGAAGCAGGCCATCTGGGGGATGGAAGGAGAATGAGGTGGGTTATCTTCCTAGGTTCTCTTCCTATGGGGCATGCTACCTCCCTCATAACAGGTGGTCTTTCCACACAGGCTTTTGTATCATTGTAAGTTCCAGTAGCCACTTTAATTTTTCTCCCATTTGGGTGTGATGGGAAAAAACACTGGCATGTAAATCCCTCAGTATGCTATTATACTTGGCCAGCACCTTTTAAACTATGTATGAAAGTCCCTTAAAAGTAGCCAATTTGAGTGTGCCATCTGTTTGCTATTGAGTCTTGACTGGAATTGGAGCTGATAAAACTGAAATTCTTGCAAGAAAATTAATCTGACAGTGATAAACAGATGGTGTAGACAGAAAAAAGTTTGAATATGTTAATCCTGCTAAAAGTACTAATGAAGGAATGAACTAGGGGCTGAACATGAGCATACAGAAAAGATGAAATAAGAGGTAATGTGGAGATAGAATACATAGTACTTGGCAACAGATTTAACGTAGGGGATGAAGGGGAAGGAGATGAAAGCTAAATCAAAGACATAAATTAGTAATTTAAAAAATTATCATTATGGTAATAAAAGAATCAATTTCAAAAGAAGACATTAATTTAGTGGCTGGTAGAAATAATTAGTTTGTTTCTTAACAAGTATACATAAATATGGTGGACATTCAAGTAGAGACAACAAGTAGACAGTAGGAAAGGTGGATTTGACATTTCAGAGAGTAGTCGAAGCCAAAATTATAAACTCAAGAACTACATAAAAGATGCGATAAATGAATTCATAAGAATTGTCATGTTTTGAGAAAAATAAAAGAGCAAAGAATTCACATCCAAAGAAAAAGCTTTAGGCATCTAGTTGGAGAGAAATTAGAAAAATTTTCAGAAAAAGAGAAATGTAAGAAATGTACAAAGAAAAAAAAAAGTCAAGACACTGCAAGTAAAAACTATATTCAGAAGAGTATTGTAAGAAGCAGGAACTGGTTGGATTAATGCCGATCTCAGTGTCTGCTTGGAAATAGCTCCAACTAATCAATGCAGTGTCATCCATAGCCATCAGTAGATTGGTATTCGGTCCTTTATTTTACCATGTGACCATGTCATCTGCCCCATCAAAGCTATTTGAACCAGAGGTAGACATCTCATCCAAAGGTAATTAATTCATAATCTGGTTAGTTGTCTAGGAGTATACTTGCACAATATGTTGAATTTGGCCATTCTTACTTTTAAAAATTTATATCGATAAACCCAGAAAGATTAATTTAGTTAGTAGAAATTGTTTCTAACAGTGGCTAAGGTGTAGTAACATTCAAGTGACCATAATGGGCTATGTGCAAGACAAAATTAAGAAAGAGCAGTAGCTGGCAGGACAGCTATTTGCACATAGCCCATTATGGTCACTTGAATGTTAATATACCTCAGCCACTGTTAGCCACAACTTCTACTAAGTAAATTAGTCTTTCTGGGTTTATTGATATAAAGTTTTAAAAGTAAGAATATCTGACTCGGGTAGTGAAAAGCAATATATGTAACTTAAACATTTATATTCCCATAATATTCTGAAATAAAATAAATAAATTTAAAAAATAGAAAGAGCCATAGCAAATAATAGAAGAAGAAGCAAAATATTATCAGTTGAGCAGAAATCGCAGAAATAGGGATAATATCAACAATGTTGATTGTATATTAATGATTTATTTTTGAGGCCAAGAGAACTGCATTGACTCAAGAACCACTTTCCAACAAAGCTCTTTGAGGTTAAGGCCTGTTAAAATGTATGTTCTTAGATTTCTCTTAGGTCTCTACACAAACCCAATATAAAACTCTGTGTATTTGTGCTAGCCTGAGAGTCTATTTGTCTACTTCTTCCTAGCATCAAAAAGCACTCGAGTGATGATATATAGATGGATAGAGATATCGAATCACTGGAGTGGAAATTAAGAAAGTGGAATCAGAAGATTCCAAAAGGTCACAGGAATTGATGGGACATTGGTAAGAAATAAGGTGAACTAATTCTTTTCCTACTACAGGAAGGCAAATGATCATTTCATGACTGGCATAACTATTAATAAAGGTCTCCCTACAAAGCAGGAATGTCAACAGGTAAGGAATGGAATATACCAAAAATAATAACCACTGCCCCAATCTAATGATAGTCCCTAGAAATAACTGTCTGCAGGTCCTGCTTCCCAGGTGCCATGTTTTGACTGCCTCCTCACCCTTTAGCAATAAACTATGTGTTTATGTGCTGATCAACCACAGCAACCCATTTACTGATTAGCAACCTATCAGTGCTCACATAGAAAAAGACAAGCTGGCTAATGAGATGATCAACAAGAACTGAAACCAAGAATCAGAGAGTTGATGCCATGAATAGGTAGAAATTGAGTTTAAAAAACATGAGGCATAGTTGGAACCAGAGAAATCATGATGGGTCTTGTTTACTATAAATTATAGGATGAGGTCCATCAGTGGCTGAAGTCCAACAGAAGACTACAACAAGATAAAAATAGACTGTAGTTGTCATATTAGTAACGCAATATTGAAAATATACAAAATCTTTCCTGCTGCCGAGGCACTTAAAACTACTGTGAAAACAGTATCATCCTTAAACCATAGGTTCAGTAAGCTTTAGTATCATTTTAACTTCTCTTTTTTGAATTTTTTGAGAAAATGTTGGCCATCTAACCATATTATTCCCTTGAAACTAAATTACAAAAAAAGAAAAAAAAAAGACACAATGAAAAAAGTAGTTTTATAGTACCAAACAGTAGAGTGAGTTTGAGGATAGAGATATTGAAGTACATGTTGTATTTGGGGAAAACCAACTTACTAATGACCTTTGAGAGAGCAATTTCAGTAGAGAGGTAGGGAAAGAGGAAAGGTTGTAGGGGACAGAGACTGAAGACATAAATGGATAATAAGAGCAGAGAGGAAATGGATTTAGAGCAATATAAATTAAGACAGATTTTGAAGAGAACGAATGAGGTTAGGTCAAAGAATAGCAAGGCACAGTTGAATCAAAAAAAAGGTCCTTTTTTTGTTGTTTTGCTTTACTTTGAAGTGTTGCAAAAACTAGAGAATATTTCTAAGCAGCAGAGTATGGTCAGTAGAGAGGATAACAATCACAAACTCCTAGTTAAAGGAGATCTTCTTATTTTTCAAGTATTTTCTAACAGTTGTAAAATTAAATAAAGTATTTGCTTTGATCTTTCTGCCCCTCCCCTCTTTTTTAATTCTATTAACACTATACATTCTCTAAAAAAGGAGAAATACCAAGAAATCATATGGTTCAATTCCTCATTTTGAGTAATAAAATTATTCAGTAACTCATTGCCTAAATCATATAACTGGATTGTGTGTGGTTTCGAATCCTCATGTTCTATTAAAGTTTTGATATTTTTGCTTTCCCATTCCTTGTGTCCCCAAATGGTTAAAAAATAAATCTTTTTATAATTTATGGCATTATATCAAATACAAATCTGAGGTTGTATAGCAATATAAAAGTGCCAATAAGTGTTAAGTTCTGAGAGTTCTATAAATGCTTTGTCCACAGTAGATAGTCCATTGGCTACATAATTTAAAGAAATTATAATCTATATTCTTTCTATTTAATTAGCTTTTAATGTAAATGACTAGGAGAAGATTGATATGAATTTAAATGTAGTAACTTTGAATCTTGTTTTTTGTTTCTTTGTGCTTTTTTTTTAACTGGAAAACGAGTTAAAATGAGTCCAGTAACTATGAAGAATGTGTCTTGCCTAAAGGAAGAAACAGATTAAGGAAGGAAAGACAGAGTGGTCACACTAACAGGGGTTAGAAATTTTACACTGAGGTTACTTACTTGTTTATTTATTCCCATCTGGAAATAGTAATTCTATCAGTGGCAATATTTCGAGAAAATGCCATGAAAAGTTTTGTTGCACAAATAAATTGATAACAATGTGAAAAGGAAAATATTAGGTTCAATATGTACTGCATATTAAGGGTCAGATCAAGCACTCACAAATGATTCTGAGATTGAAATGCATTATTTAGACAATTACAAAAGCAGGTTGGGCACCACATACATGTAAGTGTTAAATGTGATAGCAAGACAAAAAAGTATTTAAACTAAATGTAGTTTAAATATTAAAAAAATATTAGTTGGAAAACTAATTCTGAACAAGTACATTAATATTTATTTTTAACTATTACTTTTAAGCTTATTCATTTCCAGGTATTATAAATTAGGCATTGTGCAAAGCACTGGTGATTCAAAGATGAACATGGCAGGATCCCTGTTCTCAAGATACTCTTAGATAACTGAAATTATAAAAACCACATCTTAGCATATTGATACATACTAACTCGAAATTTAAATTTAAAAGTTCAGCAAAGTATCACATTACCTATAAGCACTAAACACATTTACATCACAATGTATGTGTGTATATATATATATGTACATATATATATATGTGAAAATGTAGCCAACACATACAAATAATATGCCTTTCATTTCTAAAATTGAGTATTCATGTTCTCTATCAATAGAAATTATGCCTGACGGGGAGTGGGCTGAGCAAGATGGCCAAATAGAAACCTTCAGTGACCATCCCACTGTGCGAACACAAAATTCAACAATTATCCAGGTAAGAAACCAGCTACAGAAGAGTCAAAACTCAGGTGAGTTATCACAGTACCTGATTTTAATACTATGCCAAGGAAAGAGCCATTGAAGAGGGAAGAAAAGGTAGTCTTGCATTACCTATGCCACACTTTCCCCATCTCCAAACAGCACCATGCCAGAATATTTATTAGAAAGAATCTGTGTGCTTGGCAGAGGGAGAGTGAAGTTATTGCCGGACTTTCCATTGAAACACAGGGCCATCCTGTCACAGGGGAACACAGCACAGGGCAGAATTCTGCTAGTGCCCACGGAGAAAGCAATTAGACCAGCTCGGCCAGAGGGAAATCCTCCCCCCCAATGGTAGAAACCTGAGTTCTGGCTAGCCTCACCACTAGCTGATGGAATCCAGAATAAATTCATTAGACAATCAGGCCACAAAAACTGTAATCCTTGGGCAAATTCTGTGGCTGTGCTTATTTGGCACCAGTGGAGTTGGGGTGCATGTGACCCTCTGAGACACCAGTGGTGGTGGCCGAGCCAATGCCTCTGTCACCTCTCCCCCAACTCTAGACAGTGCGGATTAGGGAGAGTATTATTCTGCATGGGGAAAGGAAGGAGAAGAGATCAGAAGACTTTGTTTTGCAACTTGGGTACAAGTTAAGCCACAGTAAAATTAAGTATCAAGCAGACTCCTGAAGCCTATGCTTCCAGGTCTTAGTTCCTGGATGGTATTATTAGACCCAACCTGGATCAGAACAAGGCAAGGACCCATTCCTGGCAGGATTCAACACTTAGTCACTAAAGAGCCCTCAGGCTTTAAATAAACATCAGAGGTAGCCATGCAGCAGTGACCACGGGCTTTGGGAGAGACTGGACTGGCTTTAGGTGTGACATGGCATAGTCCCAGCTATGATGGCCATTAGGGAGTGCCCACCTCACTCCTCTTCCAACTCCAGCAGCCCAGCACAGAGAGCAAGGGAAGAGATTTAGAGAATCTCTTTATCTGGCAATCCAGGGAATTAGCCTGTATCTTACTCAAGTCCACAAAGGTGATACCACCAAGAGTCTGCAAGAGTCACAGCCAGACTGGGTTTGGGCTACACTCAGTGATGATATTACTGTAGTGACCAAAGACTTAGATTAAAACACTCAATTCCCTTTGTATACCTGGAGAGCCTTCTCAAGAAGGAGAAGTTCAAACAAGCCCAGATTGTGAAGATTAGAATAAATAACTAAATCTTCAATGCCAAGACATTGACTACCATTCCCAAACCATCAAGAACATCCAGGAAAACATGACCTACCAAACAAACTAAACAAGGCACAAGTGACCAATCCTGGACTGATGGAGACATGTGACTTTTCAGACAAAGAATTTAAAATAGTTGTTCTGAAGAAGCTCAATGAAATTGAAGAAAACACAGACAAGGAGTTCATAAGGCTATCAGAGAAATTTAAGAAGGATATGGAAATAGCAAAAAAAAAAAAAAAAACAATCAAGCAGAAATTCTGGAGCTGAAAAATTTAATTGCCAAACTGAAAAATGCATCCCAGCCTCTCAACAGCAGAATTGATCAAACAGAAGAAAGCATTAGTAAGGTTAAAGATAGGCTAGTTGAAGTCAGAAGAAAAAAGGTCAAAAGAGAAAAGATGAAAAGAAAGAATTAAGCATGACTAGAAGATCTAGAAAATAGCCTTAAAAGGGCAAATTTAAGAATTATTGGTCTTAAAGAGGAGGTAGAGGGAAATATTTGGGTAGAAAGTTTATTCAAATAAATAATAACAAAGCACTTTCCAAACCTAGAGAAAGATATCAATATTCAGGTACAAGAAGGTCATAGAACACCAAACAGATTTAACCCAAATAAGACGACCTCAAAGTAATTAATAATCAAGCTCCCAAAGGACATAGATGAAAAGAAAAACAAACTAAGGGACATGAATTAAAAGAAAAACAATACTAAGGGAAGAAGAAAGAAGTAACACTAAAAGGAGCTTTAATAGGTCTGCAGCAGACTTCTCAGTGGAAACCTTACACTCCAAGAGAGAGTGTCATAACATTCCAAATTCATAAGGAAAAAACACCTTAAACTACCTAGAAAATCATATCCCCCAAAAATATCCTTCAAATATGAGGAAGTAATAAAGACTTTCTAAGACAAACAAAAGCTGAGTAGTTTTATTAAAATCAGACCTGTCTTACAAGAAATGCTAAAAGGAATTCTTCAGTCTGAAAGAAAAGGATGTTAATGGACAATAAGAAATCATCTGAAGGTGTACAACCCCCTGGTAACACCAAATACACAAATACAGAGTACATTATTGCTGTGATTGTGGTGTACAAACTACTTATATCTTAAGTAGGAAGACTAAAAGACAAACCTATGAAAAATAAGAACTCCAACAACATTTTTATAAATGGAAATAGCAAAAAGTGGGGGAATGGAGATCAAGTGTAGAGTTTCTTTAAGATTTATCTTTACTTGTTTGTTT
>NW_012143745.1:1929873-1933302 GCF_000956105.1 Propithecus coquereli | reverse complement strand
GAAAGTTTATAGCAATGAGAGCCTACATCAAAAAAGTAGAAAAGCTTCAAATAAATAACCAAACAATGCATCTAAATGAACTAAAAAAAAAAAAACACACACACACTCACACACAAGCAAAACAAATGCAAAATTAGTAGAAAAGATAATAGATGTCAGGGAGGAAATAAATGAAATTGAAACAAAAAAATGCAGATCAATAAAATGAAAAGTTGGTTTTTTGAATGGATGCATATAATAGACAAACCTTTAACCAGACTTAAAGAAAGAGAAAATTCCCAAATAAAATCAAAGATGAAAAAGGAGACATTACAACTGATGCTGAAGAAATCCAAAGGATCATTGCAGACTACTATGAGCAACTATATGCCAATAAACTAGAAAATATAGAACAAATGGATAAATTCCTGGACACATACAACCTAGCAAGATTAAACAAGGAAGAAATCCAAAACCCGAGTAAACCAATATCAAGCAATTAGATAGAAGGAGTAACAAAAAATCTACCATCAAAAACAAAACAAAACAAAAAACAAAAAATAAAACTCAAGACTTTATAGCTTCACTGCCAAATTCGATCAAGCATACAAAGAAGAACTAATGCCAATCCTACTTAAACTACTCCAAATTCAGAGAGAAGGGAACACTCCCAAATTCATTCCATGAATCATGTATCACCCTCATAACAAAACCAAAGAAACAACAAAAATAGAAAACTATAGGCCAATGCCTCTGATGAACAGAGATGCTAAATCCTCATGAAAATGCTAGTAAACTGAATTCAATACCAAATTAAAAAGATTATTCATCATGATCAAATAAATGTGACTCATCCCATGGATGCAAGAATATTTTGACATATGCAAATCAATCAACAAGAAACATCATAACAACAGAATGAAGGACAAAAACCGTATAATCATTTCAATTGATGCTGAAAACACATGCAATAAAATTCAACATTGCTTCATGTTAAAAACTCTCAAAATATAGAAGGAACCTACCTTAACACAATAAAAGCCATGTATGATAAACCATAGCTAGTATCATACTGAATGTGAAAAACTGAAAGCCTTTCCTCTAAGACAAGGATGCACATTTTTTCCACTGTTATTAATATTTAACATAGTACTGGAAGTTTTAGCTACAGGAGTCAAATAAGAGAAAGAAAGAAAGGACATCCAAATTGGAAAGGAAATAAAGTATCTCTATTGGAGATGGCATGATCTTATATCCAGAGAAACCTAACACTCCACAAAAAAAAAACTATTAGAATTGATAAACAAATTCAGTAAAGTTACAGAATACAAAATCAACACACAAAAATCAGTAGCATGTATATGTGTCATCAGCAAACAATCTAGAAAATAATCCAAGAATGTAATCCCACTTATAATAGCTACAAATAAAATAAAATACTTAAGAATAAACTTAACCAAAGAAGTGAAATATCTCTACAGTGAAAACTATAAGACATTAATCAAATAAATTTAAGAGGAAACAACAACAACAAAAAAGTAAAGACATTTCATGCTCATGGATTGAAAAAATCAGTATCATTAAAATGTCCACACTCCCCAAAGCAATCTACAGATACAATGCAATCCCCATCAAAATACTAATGACATTTTTCAAAAATAGAAAAATATAATTCTAATATTTATATGGAACCACAAAAGACCCAGAACAGATAAAGCCATCCTGAGGAAAAAAAAAACAAAACTGGAGGAATGACATTACCTGACTTCAAATCATGCCACAGAGCTGTCTGTAGTAACCAAAACAGTTTGTTTGGTAGTGGCATAGAAACAGATACATAGACCAACGGAACAGAATGGAGAACACAGAAATAAATTCACTCATCTCTAGTGAACTTATCTTCAACAAATGTGCCAACAACATACATTGGAGAAAGCACAATCTCTTCAATAAATGATACCGGGAAAACTGGATATTCATTTGCAGAAGAATGAAACTAGATCCTTACCTCTCACCATATACAAAAAAATCAAATCAATATGGATTAAAGACTTAAATCTAAGATCTGAAACTATGAAACTACTAAAAGAAAATATTGTGAAATGCTTCAGGACATTGGTCTGGGCAAGGATTTCTTAAGTAATATCCCCAAAGCACAGGCAACCAAAGTAAAATTGGACAAATGGGATCACATCAAGCCTTTAGCTTAAAAACAAAGGAAACAATCAACATAGTTGAAGAGACAGCACACAGAATGGGAAAAAATATTTGGAAACTGCCCATTTGACAAGGGATTATTAACTAGAATTATTAACTAATAGGACATTTTTCGAACAACTTATTAGGAAAAAAATCAAATAATCCAATTAATAGGTGGGCAAAAGATCTGAATAGACATTTCTCAAAAAAAGACATACAGATGGCCAACAGATATACAGAAAGAAAATGCTCAACATCATTAGTCATCAGGGAAATTAAAATGAAAACTACACTAAAATATCTCACACCAGTTAAAATGGCTTTTATCCAAAAGACAGGCAATAATGAATCCTGGTGAGGATGTGGGGAAAGGGGAATTCTCATGCACTGTAGGTGGGAATGTAAATTAATGCAACCACTTTGGAGAACAGTATGGAGGTTCCTGAAAAAACTGAAAATAGAACTGTCATATGAACCAGCAATCCCACTAGTGGGTATATATATCCAATGGGGAGGAAATCTGTGTATAGAAAAGATATCTGCTCTCCCATGTTAATTGCAGCACTATTCACAACATCCAAGATTTGTAATCAACATAAGTGTCCATCAATGGATGAATACATAAAGAAATTGTGGTACACATACACAATGAAATATAGCCATAAAAAGAATGAAATCCTGCCATTTGCAACAACATGGCTGGAACTGGAGAACATTATGTTCAGTGAAATAAGCCAAGCATAGAAAGAAAATTCTCACATGTTCTCATTCATATGTGAGAGCTAAATATTGAAAACAATTGATCTCATGGAGGCAGAGAGTAGAATGATGGTTATGGGGGGGATAGTAGAAGGGAGGGGAGGATAAAGTGATAACGGTTAATGGGTGCAAAAATATAGTTAAATAGTTACATAGAATGAAGTATAATTGATAGTACAATAAAGTGACTATAGTCAACAATAAGTTAGGGTATACTTTAAAATAACTATAATAAAAGTGGAATTGGATTTTTCCTAGCACAAAGAAATAAATGCTTGAGGTGATGGATAACCCAATTACTCTGATTTCAATAATATACATTGCATGCCTGTATCAAAACATCACATCTACCCTATAAATATATACAACTATTATGTTCCCATAATAATTAAAAATAACTATAGTCAACAATAAGTTAGGGTATACTTTAAAATAACTATAATAAAAGTGGAATTGGATTTTTCCTAGCACAAAGAAATAAATGCTTGAGGT
>NW_012143745.1:1924600-1929823 GCF_000956105.1 Propithecus coquereli | reverse complement strand
TATTTTTCACATTTTTTTCTGTCAATGCTTATAATAGTCCATGAGGTACTTTCTATTATTATAATTCATGTTGTATGGATGAGGCAACTGTGGCTGAAAAGAGTAGGTCACCTGTTCAAGGTCAGATGGCTAGTAAATGCCAAGCCAAGATTCTATGCCTGCATCAAAACATCACATGTACCCTATAAATATATACAACTATTATGTTCTCATAATAATTAAAAATAAAATCTTTCAAAAATTCTGCCTGAGTGATTTTTTTATTTAAAATTTTAAGTGGCTTTACCCTTATGCCCTTATCTTCCATTTCTGTTATTGCAAAGATTCATTTTATAATAAAAGCAACCTTGAATGATTTTACAAATTCTATTTTTAAAACATTTAAATTCATGAATAATCTCTGCTGTCTGTAGAACGGCTTCAAGTTAAATAGAGATAGATCTCTAGGTAAATCTATAGATGATAGATATATAGATAGATGGATAGATTGGTAGACGGATAAACAAATATAGTAGATTTATAAAGATTTTATTTTAACCTTTTATATGAAATTTCTTATGAGTTAATAATTTGGATGAAATTTTATAAATTTACTACAGTTGACTATTCTTTCAAAATTTTTAGTTTTCTCATTTTATATAATCTAGATCTGTTAGTTATAAAAAGGAGATTAAAAAAATAATCTATACCACTTTAATTCATGTGTATTCTGTCTGCATGTCCGCTAGACACAGTCTTGTTATCTGTGTGTGTTTATGTATGGAATGCATGTCATATAATAAAACTATAAAAATACTTATTTTCTAAATATGCTCATTTTCAAACTGATTGAATCTTAATGTCTTAGAGCAAAGCAAAATAATAAAGGAGGTCAGATTGGCTGAGTGTGGCATATTTCCTCTATTTTACCACTTGTTCTATCATTTAAATGCTTCCTTTGCTTCCATATAGGACTTTCCAAATGTACAATTTGTTACATTACAGAGGAAAGTCATCTGATAAACATATTCACATTAAGATTATGGGAGTTATTGTATTCTTCATTCCAGGAATATTTGCATTTTAATAAGTAGGAAGTTAGTATTATTAACATGCTGGTTAATCATCTTGCTTCTAGATTTAGAGAGAAGTGGACTCAAATCCTGGTTCCATTAGGCACAAGGAGCAATTTACGTAAATTTTTAAGACTCAGTTTCCTGACAAGTGGAGATAATATTCACTTCATAGCATTGATACAGTGTTAAAATGAAAAAAGAAATACATGAAAACTACTTGGTACAGTCTCTGGCAAAAAGCACATGTTTTATAAATTTGAGATAAGAATATAGCTAAACTTGATTGAACCTACTATCTATAAAGAATATAAATTAAGTGATTTAGAATAAATTAAGATCTATTTCCATAGTTTAATCATCACTTCAAGCATTCCAGTCATTGTGAGCAACTGTAGAAATAAAGTATTAAATATTATATGTGCTTATGTTTGTCTATAAATGTACTTATTTGTGCATCCATGACATTCTCACATTCTTCCATGAAAGATGGAGACAAAATGTCATCTCAAATCAGCACAGCTACTTGGTTGGTGGTAACTTACATGACTCCCCTGGGTTGTACAAGTGGCCAAATATTGGTTTGTAACAACTAAAGTGATATAGAGACAAAGAGGGAAATTGGGTTCCAATTTTATTCATTTTGAAAGTCCACATAACTTAATGTTGAATGTTTTTATCTCTTATGTTCTTGCTTTAATAATCTTATTATATTTTTGTCAACATGAATATTCCACTCAGTCGAAATTGGAGTATCTTTTCTGTTTAAGGGCTGAGGGAATATTTGGAAAGGACTAATGTTGACACTGTACACAGTAGAATGGAGACTGTGCATGGGTCAGAGAGGGACAGCTACCAACTCAGCAATAGAAGACTTACCGTGAGAGTGTGGATAAAATTGTCATCACTGACATCAAGTGCTGGGACCAAAGTTTAACTGTGGATGAAATACACTTCGCATTTCTCTAAGTACATCTAGTATTTGGAAGCAAGTCTAATTGCTTTTGGACTGAATAATCCCCAGATATTCTTAGAGAAGAGTGAAGAAGGAAAAAACATTGAGAGAGAAGAGTCAGACTTGATGCTAACACAATGGTAGATGTAGTACATGATTGTAATAAAGATGCATAATTACAGTTATATTACAAGCTACTAAACTGGATCAATAAAGGAATCCATACAAATGGATGTATGTATGAAATTTACATAGTGACATGCTGGAGAAATAGTATTTATACAGAATTTATCAAACATACCAAATAAGTAATACATGGTCAAACAGTAGGTCTACAATCCATTTACATAGCCTGTCAACATGATAACGCCAAGGCATTCTGCCAAACAAACTAAATGGTTTTTCTTTATTAAAGTGCTTTGAGAAAGGTGTGCCAGAAAATATCATTTAAGTGATACAACTATCTTCTTATAAAGTTGAGGTGTTTCATGACCTAAACAGCTTTTCCTGAATACGTGAAGCAAGGACATAAGTCACTTAGAAGCCTCACATATTAACCTAGCCCAAAGCACGTTCAGTGCAGGAATAAAGAATCTGGGTTGTACGTAGTGTTGGAGGTCTCAAACTATACCTGCTTAACCTTTGCCTTGCAATTACTTTATGTCTTTGAAATTGTTACTAAACTTAACTACCAGGAACTATATATAGATATGTCTTACTCTATTTCTGATGCTGTTAAAAAAAAAAAAAAAAACTGAGACTGGGTGATTTACAAATAATAGAGATTTATTTCTTAAGGTTCTGGAGGCTGGGAAATCCAGAAATCCAAGGCACAAAGAGATTCAACGTCTGGCGAAGGCTTGCTTTCTGCTTCATAGATGGCACCTTGTTGCTGCATCCTCAAATGGCAGCAGGGAAATGCAAAAAGGGATGAACACTGTGTACTCAGATAGCAGAAGCCTCTTTTACAAGGGCATTAAGCTTATTCATGAGGGCAGCGCCCTCAGGACCTAATCACCTCCCCAAAGCCCTACCATCAACTTGATGATTAGGTTTCAATGTATGACTTCTGGTGTAATACATATATTTAAACCATAAAAATCTGCCCTTGACCCCCCAAATTCATATCCTTCTCATAATCAAAGCCTATTCCATTTCAGTAGACTCTAAAGTCTTAACTCATTTCAGCATCAACTTTAAATTCTAAGTCTGAAGTCTCATTTAAATACCATCTTTAATAAATCAGATATGGATGAGTTTCAAGGTGTGATTCATCGTGAGGTAAATTTCCCCTGTAAGCCTGTGAAATGAAACAAGGTATGTGTTTCCAAATACAATGGTGGAACAGGCATAGAATAGACATTTCCATTCCAGGAAAGAGATATAGGAAAGAAGAAAGAAATAACAAGCCCCAGATAAACCCAAAACTCAACAAAACAAATAACATTAAATCTTTTGGCTCGAGAATAACATTCTTCAACTCCATGACCTGCCTTCCAGATGTATTGGGTGGGGTTGGGACCTCAAAACCCTGGCAGCCCACCTTCACGGCTTTGCTGAGCTGCGCACAGGCCCCACCACGTCTCTCGTGTGTTGGAGTTACATGCCTGTGGCTCTCCCAGGTTGGTGCCACATGCCGGTGACTATACAATTCTGGAGTCTTGGGGATAGCTCTGCCTCCATGGCTCCAGCAGTGGGGGCTCTCTGCAGTGGCTCTGAAAGATGCAGCAGTTCTCTGCCTATGCCTCAAGTTTCTTTAGGGCATTCTTTGAAAGCTGGTCAGAGGTAATGATGAACCCACAGCTCTTGCTCTCTGTACACATGCAAAGTTGGCATCATGTGAATGCTGCCAACATTTATTACCTATGCCCTCCAGAGGCATGGCCATTGCAGCCCACACTCTACCTGGGCCCACTGGAGCCACACCTTGGGCATCTAGAGAGCACTGCACTGGAACGCAAGGAGCAAAGACCTGAGGTGGCCCTGAGTAGTGAACCCAAGATCCCATAGGCCCCCTGGGCCTTGAAACAATTTTGCCCTTAAGGATCTGGTACTGTGTGCCTGTGATGGGAGTGGAAGTCTCAAAGATCTCCAAAATGCCTTCGGGGTCATTTTCCTATTGTCTTAAGGAATAGCATCTGGTTTTCTTCTGGCCACACTAATCTCCTTATCAAATAGTCCCTTGGCCACACCATTGCTATTCTCTCCTAAACATGCCTTTTCTTTCTTTACGACATGGCCAGGCTAAGAATTTTCCAAATCTTTCAGTTCTTCTTCCCCTTGCATTATGAATTCCGTTTTTAATTTGTTTCTCTCTTCTTGAATTTTAACATAACCAGTGAAGAGAAGCCTTACTATACCTCAACGCTTTTCTTAAACATTTTTTTTCCACAAAATATCTTGATTCATCTCTTGCAAATTCTTCCTTCCACAAAACACTAAGACAGAGACATAAGTCAGCAAATTTATTTGCCACTTTATAACAAGGATGGTGTTTCATCCAGTTTCTCATAGCATTTTCCTCACTTCCTTCCGAGATCTCATCAGAATTGCCTTTACTGTCTATATTTCAATGAAGATTGTGTTCACAAACACTTAAGTAATCTCTAAGAAAATCAAGGCTTTCTATAGCTCTCTTCTGAGCCCTCACCAGAATTGCCCTTTACAATCTGTTCACAGCAATATGGGCTTTTTCTAGTCTGCTTCTCTAAACTTATACAGCACTGCTCACTACCCAGTTCCAAAGCTGCTTCCACATTTATAGGTATCTGTTATTGGAACACCCCACTTCTTGGTACCAATTTCTGTCTTAGTTTATTTGCTCTGCTGTACAAAATACATGATAAGTTATGGATAATAAAAATTTATTTTCTCGCAGTTCTAGAGGCTGGGAAGTCCATGATCAAGGCACCAGCAGATTCGGTGTCTGGTGAGAACCTTGTTTCTGCTTCCAGGATGATATTTTGTTGCTGCATCCCCCAGAGGGGAGAAAAGCTGCGACCTCACCTGACAAAAAGCAAAAATAGCAAAAGGACTGGAAGTTCCCTGAAACCTCTTTTATAAGGGCATTGATACCACTCATGAGGGCAGAGCCATCATGACCTAATCATCTTCCTAAAGACCCATCTTTTAATACCATCAGCATGGTGATTAAGATTAAACATATGAATTTTAGAAGGACGCATACATTTAAAACATAGAAAGATATATAACTTA
>NW_012143745.1:1921913-1922225 GCF_000956105.1 Propithecus coquereli | reverse complement strand
AAAAGGTTATGAAATAATTCCTGATGATAGGGTGTTATAGCTGCTCCTATAAATTGCCACTTAGCCCTGTCTTCCTCTGACAACAAAACTGTCAGTCAGGCATGCAGTGTTATACCTGTAGTGTAGCTTACTTAATAAAATACAAAGATAAGCAAATCCTTGCTTACTTCCCTTCTTCATTCTCTCTTTGTAAATTACAAGAGTGAAAAAGTGAGTAAAGTTACCCTAAAGGACACTAAAAGTCTCTAGAGAGACTGTAATGTGTTTATAGGATTACCAAATGAAAAGAACAGCAAAAGGATTTATTTGAAA
>NW_012143745.1:1919821-1920332 GCF_000956105.1 Propithecus coquereli | reverse complement strand
ATAGGAATTGTACTTTGAATTTTGATCTTTCCCTGGGCTAGTGATAAGTGTTACTATATTCTCTTGAGTGAACTTAAACATAATAAAAAGTATAGTAAATATATAAACCAGTAACATAGTCATTTTATTATCATTATCAAGTGGTATGTACTATCCATAATTGTACGTGCTATGCTTCTATATGACTAGCAGTGCAGTAGGTTTGTTTACACCAATACCGCTACAAACATATGAGTAATGAATTGTGCTATGACCTTACGACAGCCACAATCTCACTGGCTAAAAGGAATTTTGTAGCTCTACTATAATCTTATGGGACCATGTTATATATGCAGTCTGTGGTTGACCGAAACATAATTGTGCTGTACTTGACTATGCTCTTATTTCTCCTTTAAGATTTCTAAAAATATTATACAATTCATTCCTGAGATATGTATGTAGCAAACTAGATCTTGTATCAAAAAATAATAAAAACTCAAAACAAACAAAAAATTATTGTTCTGTTAATATT
>NW_012143745.1:1916798-1918582 GCF_000956105.1 Propithecus coquereli | reverse complement strand
AAATGCAAATTAAAATCATAAGGTATTACTTTACTCTCTTTAGAATTACTATGATTAAAAAAGATCATCAGCATAAAACATTGGTGAGCATGTGCAACAACTGTGACTCTCATACATTATTTTTGGTTGTATAATATGGTACAATCACTTTGGAAAATAGTTAAACAATTTCTTATAAGTAACTACCAAAGTCCAAACAATTCCTCTTCTAGGTTTTTACCCAAGGGTAATGGAAGCACAAGTCCACAAAATACTTGTTCAAAACCATTTATAGCAACTCTATTTATCATAGTCAAAAGTTAAAAATATTAATGGGAGATTGGGTAAATAAATGTTTAGTGATTTAGAATGATATGCCATTTAGCAATAATAAAGGACTACTGATTTGGCAAACATGGATAGATCTCTAAAACATTATGCTGAGTAACAGAAATTATACATAAAATATTTCACTCACGTGAAATTTAAGAAGTAATTAATCTATGCTGTAAGGAATCTGAACACTTGCTGCTTATAGGGAATGCAGATTGCCCAAAAGAGGGAAAGGGAATCTTCTGGGAAAGTGGAAATGATCTCTGTCTTCATTAGTACTGGATTTAAGATTGTACTCCTCTGCCAAAACTTGTCAATTGTTTACTTAGTATCCTGCATCTCACTCTGTAAATTTCACTTCATTTAAAAATACACACACACATATCCATACAAGGATGAAGAAAAAAGATAATTATAGAGACAACTATTTGGTAGTTTTTAATTATTCAATCTCAAATGTTCAAAATGACACCTAGGAGATAGAATTTCTAGCCCAGAGTTTAGTCATTATTGGAAAAAAAAAAAATACATATATCTCTGTGTGTGCATGTACTATATATTTACATTTTTAGCACACAAAAATACATGTATATACAGTTAGAAATAAAAATAAAATCCTAAGCTCCCCCTACTGAATAAATTCCCTCTTTGCCAACAGTACACCAGAGAAACTTTACAACCTGGGTTCTCAATCATGAAGGGGTGGGCGGTTGGACATGCCTTAGTACGCCCCCTCCCTCAGTAACCACCATTAGGCTTTCTTCCCTAAGAGTTAAACAGCCTTTGGAAAGACTTGTTCCACCACCATTTCAACCAGCTTCCTGACTGCCCTCTCTTTTGTAATTTCAACTCAACTGACCAGCATTCCTTCCTTATTAGAGACCACCAACCACAGAATGGCTCTGATCACTCTATGGAGGCTGGACAGAGATGATTTCCATGTCCTCTGCTTCACCTTTTGACATCAAAGGGCCCAAAACTCCACCCTCAGATTATGCTAATACTCCATTTTTTAAACATGTGATTCAAAAACAGGCATGAAGCTCCATTGCGCACGCAAATGTTTCTCCTTTCATAAATATTCATGGCTTCTCCTACAGTTTACTAAATATTTATATTCAACCACCCCACTAAGTGTAAATTTATGATGGTTTTACCCCTCTCTTAAAGTGACTGTCTCTGGCCTTTGCCAGAGGATATGCTTACCAGCCTGCAAGATGGTCAACCTGCAGGCTGCAACCATTTATGGAGAATAAAACTCTCCTTTACAAATTTATGAAACTCATAACTTTTCAGTTGACAGCAAACAGCCTGCAACTTACAATGTTTTGACTAAATTTTTCCATTTTATTATGGTGTGAAAACAATACACATTGAATAGGAATTGTACTTTGAATTTTGATCTTTCCCTGGGCTAGTGATAAGTGTTACTATATTCTCTTGAGTGAACTTAAACATAATAAAAAGTATAG
>NW_012143745.1:1910234-1913678 GCF_000956105.1 Propithecus coquereli | reverse complement strand
GAGATTCCTTGACTTTTTCGTTATTTCTTAATACTTTCCTATCTCAACCCACTTTCTAAGTTAGAGGAGATTCTATAGTCCATTTTTTAACCACTATCAAGTTATGAGCTTCTTGTTTTATTCGTTCTCTTCCCATTTAAAATTTCATGTAGAAAACACCAATCCTGGATTAAGTAATTGTATGTTGGTCCACCTATAAATTCCTGGCCAGAAACTCTAACTATCATTGACGTTGAGCAGCAATCTCTTTATTTCCATAATGAGCAATTTATCATATTTTCCACAGAGGCCATTTTTAAAAATATTACCCTTTTCTAAAACCTTTAGTTTTGAAACCATTCTTGTAATTTTCAGTAGATGAATATATACCCAATTCACAAAAAAATAGTAACTATAAAATTTAAACTAACAACTTCTCTCAATCAAATTTCTTTTGCAATTTGCTTTCTTTCTCTTACTCTTTGACACAATGGGAAAGGAGTCCTATTTCCTGCAAAAACCCATCTGTCCACTTGGGCTCTTCATCCTAAATCCTACCTTTCTTAGGCACTTTCTTTAGTGATAATTCTTTTTTCTTGATCTTCAACTTTCTCCGTTTCTATGCTTTCTCTTGTACGTTAGCATTTCAATATGCCTACCTCTTTTTTTTTTTTAAGCCTAAAAGAAAACAAAGTCACATAACAAAAAGCTCCATTATAACCTATTATCTATCTCACCAATTCCTCCAACCTTCTGTCTCCTTTAGAGTCAAGTCTACCAAACTCACCTGTATAACTTATGTCCTTGATTTCTGACAAAATCCAGCTGCATTGCTTACCTTGATTGTAGTCTGGTTGTTGCTCTTATCACACCACTGAAGCTAATCTTAGTAATGCTAGGTCCAAAAGACGTTTGACATTCTTCATTGTTCCTCGTGTCTCAACAGCAGTTGGGCCAATTGACCCCTCTCATCTGTTAGGGACACATTTTTGCCATTGATGTTGATAACGCTATCTTCCAACATTTTTAGTCTCAATTTTTCATTCTCTATTGGTGGGATTTTTTAATCTGATTTTTCATAAAATATAAATATTACTCAGTGTTGTTTTGTTTTTCCTTTTCCCTTTCTATCCTATATCTTCTATCTGGATGGTGTCTTGTATTCTAATGGCTAGAAATGCCATCTATACGCTGCTGATTCTCCAATTGCTATACTGAGAGGCTTTACTTAACTATGTCTTAAACATGCCAAACTACTCAGCAGCACCTTTCTCTAATCATTCCCTGTTCTTATATTTTCCATCTCAATAAATTGTACAGCTGTGTAGCCTAGTGATCAAACTGAAAATGCATTTTTGCATTTTTTTCTTCTTTTACCCCTTATAGACAAATCGATATGGAGCAGGGACCCTCAGAGGGGTCTGCTGATCTCTCCAAGCATGGAAATGACGGAAAATCTCTAGTCTCTTAGTTTTAGTCAGCTCGATAGCTTTGAAAAGTGAATGGGAATAGCAATGTCTTCCATGTAAACCAGAGTCTTGAGGTGTTTTCGTTCCCTATGGACACAGAAAGATGGCATCTTTTTTTTTTTTTTTTTGAAAGATGGCATCTTAACAAGTGTTCTTGAATTGTTTTCTCAGAAACTCCTACCAGATAGAAAATGCAGATAAGGGGGAACTGAGGAATTGAACTCTGATCACCATTCTTTGTTCTAAATTTCTCTCTGAAGGTCCTGTACAGAGTCTAACTCATCTTAACATTCCTTACCACTAATGGAAGAATCCCTGAATCTACCTACGATGCATAGGTACCCACTACAGGATATCCATCCTACTTTTTTGGGTCAGGCCAATGCATAACCTCCATGTATTCATTTACAGTTCTGCCTGCCTGAAATATACTCCTGCCTTTAAAAACCCTGGCTTGTAAGACATTGCGGAGTTTAGGTCTTAAGCATTAGCTGCCCCTTCTCCTCGCATGGTGCCGTGCAATAAAATTGCGTCCTTCTCCAGCTTCAGCTCCTGGCATAACTATCTGGCTTTGCTGCACCAGGCTAGCTCACCCCAGTTTGATCTGGTAACAAAACAATGACCAATTCCTATATTGCCTAACTCTGTGATAGCTTAAAAAGCTGTTTCTCCCTTTTCATCCCACTGCCACCAACTAAGTTCAAAACATCATCTTTGAGTTCCTAAAATAGCCTCAAAAATTGTCTTTCCATCCACTGTGACTATTGCACATATAGACCTTTTCTAAATAAATTGAAATTATGTTTTTAAAATTAAAATAATTATGTCTTAAGTCTTCATGTCAAAATTGCCTTCAATTCTTCATTGAAAATGTGTTGTTTCTTTTACTTGGTACATGGGATTTTCCCCTTTCCACCACAATCTGTGTTTTTTGGGGGGGTAATTCTAAGTAGTCCTTCATTATAAATGTAGACAGTGCTTTCATGCCTAGTGCCTTTCTAATCTCCCAAAACTTTACATAAGTTACTGAAACACCCTGCATCCAACACTACTATTTTTCCACTGCCTTGTAATTAGCTATATTTTGTGTTATTCACTAGAAACCAATCGAGTGCCCCAAATATGTCCGTCCTTTATCTACTTCAGCCACATATTACATCCCTAGAATAGACTAGTGTCTGCCTTGCAGAACATGAAAAATATTTTTGTTTTATGGTAAATATTTAAGACAGCAAATGGTTAAAATAGGGTAACTAGGTTTTTTGTTCTTCAGTTACAGTTCTGTAAGAAAACTCATGAGCTTAGGTGCATGATAATTCACTAGCTCATCACTAAGAGGTACAACAGAGGGGAAAAATGACACTGAAGTATGTACTCAGGAGAACAAACTTTGATGGGCAGAAGAAAGGTAGCCAGAGGAAAAAGAAAACCATTTAAAGAGAAGAGAGCTGCCATATGTTAAAGATCATGACACTAACTGCATGCTTTTAAAAGATAACATGCTTCTAGGGGCCCATGTTTGACCTCTATTTGGCACTTTATTCTAACATATTACATATTACTTATCTTACACTGTCTCAGATTAACATAACATTTTAAAAAATAGGGCATTCTGGACAAAACTGCCTAAAAGGTTTGCATACTTAATAGTAGCCTTTTGAAGTAGGATGATTTTTTAAAAATGTCTTTTATACATGAGTAAAATGTGCTTCAAAGAAGTTAAAACGACAGGCCCAACATCACATATTAGGTAGGAACAAAACTTTTGATTCAAAGCCAAGTGTACATTTTACTGCCACCAACCTTGAATCTCTACTTTTCAAAAGCCAACATTGTATTATTGCCTTTCCTACTCTACAATTAAATTTTATCTTGAAACACAGACTTTCAAAACCATGTGAAACTATCATATATTAATTTATTCTTAGCTGTTATATTTTAAATATCTATTCTGTTTATTTAGAATTAAAGTAAATAGGTTTTATTATTTTTCTTT
>NW_012143745.1:1908986-1910184 GCF_000956105.1 Propithecus coquereli | reverse complement strand
ACAACACAGAACACATTATGTTCTTAAGATGAACAATAACTAGCCCTCAGTTAAGACAACTTGAAAGCACCATTTGCCACACATAATGCATCCTAGATTCACCTGGTAATTGGAGTGACCACCTGTGTTAGCTAATTGTCTTTAGCCAGAGGAAAAACAAACTTTTCCTATCTTTATGAGGGAAGGTAGTTATGCAACTTGGAGCAAGGAGTCCACTGAAATTAAGCTCAGACCTTTCCACGGCAACTGGGAGATAGAAGCACCATCTCCCTTGTTTAAATATTAAAGAGATGGTTTTTGAGCATTCAAGAAAAAACATTCCTGGGTCATAAAAAGGTGATCTAATTTTCAAAAGGATATATATATATATACACATATATATATACATATATATACATACATTTCCTTGAGAGAAGAAAATGCTTACAATTTTTCTAAAGAATATGCTGCAAGAGAAAGTGAGAGGGAAGAAATCTTCTCTTATTTTCAACAGGGAGAATTAAGCATCTTATTTTCAGTTTATTTGTCCTTACAAGAGGGAAAACACAATCACTTTTAACAATCAGTAAAACACAATCTGTCATTTGTTAAATAACTATATGCAAACAAACACTTATTTTAAAAAGGAGCTTACAGTCCCAGAATAGTGGGGGAATATATAACAACAAATAATAATAATGCATTCTCAAATGCACTACATATATAAAAGTGATGCAGAAATGGCATAAAAGATAGATTATCTCTGCTGAACTCTGGGGAGCCAAGGTCAAGAAAATATTAAGGGGGATTTTTAGCGGTAATGTTTAAATTGAGACTCTAAAAATATCCAGGAATTTGTCATTTGGACATGGAAGAGAATGCTTTTTTTTTTTTTTCGGTGAAGAGCCAAGGGCAAAATCTCAAAAACAAGATTCGATGTGGTCTTACTTTAACAATGCTAAGGTATAAGAGACAGACTAGGAAATAGGTTGATAAGAGCCAAATCAGAAACTGCTTCATATTAAATGCTAAGGATTTAAGATACAGTTATCTAGAAAATAACAATCTATTGAATGTTTTTAAAGCACGAGTAGATTTGGGTTTTGGGTATCCATTGATTGTGAGGAATCTCTTGCTAAAAGAGTTGAATTCCAGAGCTTGCATTTTATATTATTTTTTAACTCTTCAGACAAGGAAGACAACTTCCCTGCTGGTTTTA
>NW_012143745.1:1901865-1905066 GCF_000956105.1 Propithecus coquereli | reverse complement strand
TATTTTTCTTTCAAAGCTGAATTAATTAATTCCCAATATGAAAGCAGTTATTACATCTTATATGATTATCTCAAAAATGTATTAATCAACAACCAAGAATATATTATGATATAAAATTTAAAAGGTGTGTTTAATTCTGGATGAAGAAGAAAATTTGAATATTCTAAGTGCCTAAGACATAATAATATGGCATTGCATACAAATAGGAAAACTATCTCTGCTTTGTACCAAAATTCCAGTAAAGTCAAGCATTTAAAATTTAAAAATTGGAATCTATAAAAGTTCAGAAGAAAATATGAAGTTATGTGTTTATATAAATATACATGTATGTATGTTTTATATGAGTGGTATTCTAGATACGAAGAATCCTTTCTGCCCAGAAACCATAAAGAGAAGCATAAAACTCAATGCCTTCTGTAAGGCAAAATTATTTATTATAAATAAAACTGAAATTAAAGTGAACACCGGACATGTTATGGGGAGGACTGTGATAGCATAAAAAGAACAACATATTTAAACATATAGAAAGGATATTATCTTACAATTCAGAGTCTTTGGGAGATACAGAACATAATTTATAATTAAATAAATGCAAATTAAAAATTACAAGATTTGGCCAGGCTCATGCCTGTAATCTCAGCATTTTGGGAGGCCAAGACGGAAGGACCACTTGAGTCCAGGAATTGAGACCAGCTTGGGCAACATGGTGAGACCCTGTCTCTCTCTTTCTCTAAAAAAAAAAGCTGGGTATGGTGGCATGTGCCTGTAGTCCCAGCTATTTGGGAGGCTGAGGAAGGAGGATCACTTGAGCCCAGGAGTTTGACGTTACAGTGAGCCATGATTGTGCCCCTAAACTGCAGCGTGGGCAACAGAGTAAGGCCCTGTCTCTAAGGGAAAAGGTAAGTGCAAGATTGTATTTTTTCATTTGTCATTATGAGTATCAAAATGATTGATAATTTATACTATGTGATAATGTGTAGAAGTAGATATTCAGATATTCTCTTTTTAAAGTGAGAATGTAAATTGTTTGAATCCATGAGGATACTTGTGTGTTATCTATCAAATTTAAAATGAGCATAATTTTATAGCAGTATATTCCTTTGCAGGAATTTACCGAAAAGCTGTTGTAAACTTTCACAAAATATTGTATATTAAACAACATTCAATATGTCAATAAATATAAGGACAAATGATGGGATTTAACGTCAACATATATATATTATTAAATAAATTATAGAACTTTAATATGATGATAACTAGCTACTTAAAAGAATGAGAACTGTCTCCTCTCTTTCTCCCTTTATAATTCTATTGAAGGAATATTAAAGGTATATGATTAAGTGTGTTAACAGAAAAACTTTAGACAAATTAAACTAACATAGTTTACGTGAGCAAAGACTGATTCATGAATCAGAGAGTACTCAGAATAGGTGCAGAGAGCTCTGCCCCGCAGTGTGAGCAGTAAGTGAGCTTTTATAGGCTAGACACGGAAGTAATTTTATCACCTGATTGGCCACAGCTAGGCATCGGCTTTATATCGACAAGGTATTATAAGGTGTTTGCTGGGTTGGGCATGGTGTGATGAGGTGGCTGTCTGTGACTGAAAGCCTGAGAGCTTTAGTAATGATTACTGTGCAAGGCCAACATGCTCTTCTGGTTCACGTCCTCATCTGTCCCCAGCTGATGTGGTGAAATTTCACTCCCTTGGGTTCGGTTGTTTCTTTTTTTTGAGACAGAGTCTTGCTCTGTTGCCGGGGCTAGAGTGCCAGGGCATCAGCCTAGCTCACTGCAGCCTCAAACTTCTGGGCACAGGCAATCGTATTGCCTCAGTCTCCAAGTAGTTGGGACTACAGGCATGCACCACGACGCCTGGCTAATTTTTTGTACTTTTAGTAGAGACAGGGTCTCGCTCTTGCTCAGGTTGGTCTCAAACTCCTGACCTCAAGAGATCCTCCTGCCTCAGCCTCCCAGAGTGCTAGGATTACAGGAGTGAGTCACTGCACCCCGTCCCGTGGGTTGTTTTTAAGATGTGCCAAAGGAGAGATGGACACTTCTTACCAGCAAAGAAGACTACTCTACTTATCCCATTCACTGGCCCCTTGCCTATGCTCCCACTGGTGCTCTGCATAGACAGGGGTGTGATCCTTTGAAAGTCATCACACACAGTCTCCAGAAAAGTTAAAGAGAAGATTTGCTTGGAAAATATTTTGTTTTCCATTTGTAGTACAAAATCCTAAGTAGCAAATTTATCATGGTTAGAAAATGAATGATGTTTCCTTGCCATTTTCTGTGTACTCTGGGTATGACTTACATTTGTAGTCATCAAAGGAGCACAGTAACAACCTTTGGTAGAGTAAATGGCCATCTGCATTTGCAAGTGGCATGATGGAAGACGCAGTCATGAGTAATGATGTAACCAAAATTAAACAGATAATATGAGGGAACTGTACATGCAAGTTACATATTGTTTTAATAGAAACGGGCTCCAAAGAGTCATGCATTGTTTGTAAGGGCATTGCTACATTTGTCTCTAGGTGGGAGGTATCAGATTATCCAAGAATGGCCATTTAACTATAGAGAACACCAAGAGATAGTTTCTGGACCTAAACAGGAAGAGACGGTACCTAGAAAGTTGTTAAAGTTAACGCAAGAAAAAAAGAGAATACTTTAATAGACTAGTAAACATAAGAAATTGAAGCAGTAACAATAAATCTTACCACATCATATTTCCATATCCTGCCCCTTTCAAAAAACGGTGTCAAGACTTGATGTTTGTACAGTTTTGTCAAACCTATAACCACTTTTATATTCAAAATAATTCAGACAATAGACAAGACTGACCTCTTCATATTTTAAAATTATTATGATTTGACATCAAACCAAAAAATGAAAGAAAGAAAGAAAATTAAATGTCAACCTAGCTATGGACACAGATGCACCCATTATAAGTACATAGTAAATGGGAAACAAAGAAATAGAAAGTCCAACAGCACATTTAATAATAATAATAATAATACACCATGACAATGTAAGGTTTATTCCTGTGATGTAAGAATAATTCCATATTAATATACTAAAGCAAGAAAAAAGGCATTTCATTGATACAGAAACAATTCAATAAGTGGGCATCTTATTAGTATAGAAAATAGACTGTAAAATAACAAGCATATGCAAGTGATAGGCATTTTTTTGTTTTTGGTC
>NW_012143745.1:1899169-1900595 GCF_000956105.1 Propithecus coquereli | reverse complement strand
TAAATTTTATGTCATTATTTGCCATTTTTCATTCAGATTTCTGATAGTTTTCTTACTAAAGGATGTGTCTCTTTCATTAAATTCTCAACACAATAACAATAACAATTCCACTATTCTGTTCTAACCATAGATGAGTCACTATTTCTAAACCACCTTTATTAAGTTCTTATTTTTATGTGACTTTTTAAAAAACAAACATCCACTAATTTTTTCCTAGATCTTTAAGATTTTCTAAAGAAATTACCTTCTGAAAATTTACTTTCTCTGTTTCTTCTTTAGCACATCTTTTCTAATTTTTAATTTTCCTCTTTAGAATTAGGTATATTACTAAACAATCTTTAATTGATCAACTCATTTTACCTTTCTGTGGATAATTTAGCATTTGCTAGCAGACTAATTTTTATGTTATTTAAGGATCAAAAATATTTTAAAATTATTTTTAAACAACGTTATACTACATATGCTTAAATGGAGCAACAGGAGAATTCATTCACAGTAATTAATGATCCATGTTTCAAGTACTTTTTTCAACTTGACAAAGAATATACTAATTAAACTTGTTTTTACTATAAGAGAATTTATTAGTAAAAGCAACCATAAAGATCAAATACATGAATATAAATTATTTAGATAATGCTGTCAATGAAAAATAGATCATAATTAGGAGGAACGTTATCCTTACCTCTTTTTATTAATTTCTAGGATTCCATAATGATTTTTTTTCTGATTTTTTTTAACTTTGGATATGATTCATTCAGCAACTTATTCAATAACCATAGAGAAGAAAAAATCAATAAAGCAGTTAGTTAATTGTATAAAATGATTCCTTGGTGGAAATTTTTTTCTATCTCAGCTACAGAACAGTTGTGCTGCAGATTCTGAGTATTAATAGTTTCATTGTTGCTATACTTAGCTAATATTTTAATCTTTTTTGGTAAGACATAGAAGAGATAAGGCTAGCAGCCTTATTAATTGAAGTCAATGTTTTGGAAAAAGTAAAAATTAACAGACACATTCAATATCATTTTCCTCATACCCTTAATTATTAACTGTAGCAACATGTCAAAATAAAATGGCAACAATAAAATCATAGAGGAAAAACTCATGAAAAAGGAAAGGCAAATAGTGAAGAAATTACCAAAACTGGAATTTGTAGAGATTACTCATGGATGTTCCTTTGAAATGAATATGACTCTTAACAAATTTACTAGTTCAAATGTAATAATGAATGTATTTTGACCATCAAGAATGGTATAGATGTTGGTATTTTAATAGGGATTGCATTGAATCTGTATATCACTTTGGGTAGTATAGACATCTTGACGATGTTGATTCTGCCGACCCACGAGCATGGCATGGTTTTCCACCTGTTTACGTCCTCGGCTATTTCCTTCCTCAATGTTTCATAGTTCCCCCTGTAGAGGTC
>NW_012143745.1:1897371-1898646 GCF_000956105.1 Propithecus coquereli | reverse complement strand
TCCCCACATCTTGTTAATTTACCTTCTGCATATTTCAAAAGTAAGTAAACCCTGTGTGGGCCTCACCCTGCATGGCATATTTTTATTAAGATCATTTTGTAAGAGTCCTAACTGTTCTTGTTTTTACCTATGCCTCAATTTTATCTTTCACATTGCTACAACAATAATTAATCTGAAATTCTAAGTTTATCTGGATCAAAATCACTGTGTTCAAAGCTCAATTCTGCTTTTTACTAGCTGTATAATCGTGATCTTGGGCAAATTATTTAATCATTCTGTGTCTTAGTTTACTTATCTGTACATTGGGCTAACGAAGGACCTACCAGTGGAGTTGTCAAAAGATTAATGAATACACATAAAAAACTTACAACAGTGTCTGGCACATAGGAAAAGTTAGATATCACATTATGTCAGACTCCTGATTATTGGCTTTTAAAAAGTGGAACAGGAGTCTTAAAAAAAAGTTAGCTTTAAGTACATTTTTATATAATCTAGACTTTTTTGATTTAGGGCTGAGATTAATAGGTCATGTGCCATGCCATGAAACTTGTTTCCCAACTAGTCTCCAAATATTTGATTCACCTCGTTTGAAGTTTACCTGACACACTGTTGCCTTGAAGTGGCTACGGAAGTTTTTGGGATTCACTAAACAACAGTAACTATCAGAAAATGAATTCGGGCTTTCTAAATCAACAAAAACAACAACAGGACAATTTCCTAATTGTTCATGGAATCCTTTCCAAGCTCCCCTGCATATCTCAACAGGAGCTTTATCAGCCGGTTCATCTACTTACCTTCAGTTTTTATCTATTCCCTGTTCTATTTTATTTTATTTTATCAACATATACTTTAAAATTGAGCATCTACTCAAAATATGATATTTCTCCTCAATGTCTGGGTTCCCTGCTTTAATGAAAACCTTGAGTTTACTAATTTTCTCTATGACATTTATGCCTGAAGCTGTGTGGAAGAAGATTAATACTTTGCTAGGATATGTTACTCATTTTGGCAAAATCTTTGTCTATATATTTTCTTGGTTCCTGGCTCATTCCCTGATTACCCATCCTACCTAATGCTTGAGTATTTGGATTTGTAATCTCTTATTTAAACATTTTAAAGTACTCTATGAGAGGTAAATGTGTTTCAAAATGGTGAAGTTTTTTCAGTGTTCTTATATATGGTCAATTTTTAAAAATGTTCTATGTGTACTTTAAAAGAAAGTATATTCTCATAAAGTACAGAGATTTATATGCAACAATCCAGTCTTAACTATTT
>NW_012143745.1:1896036-1897321 GCF_000956105.1 Propithecus coquereli | reverse complement strand
CGTTTATCGATTTGCGTATGTTGAACCATCCCTGCATCTCTGGGATGAAGCCCACTTGGTCATGATGGATTATTTTCTTAATAAGCACCTGGATTCGGTTAGCCAAAATTTTGTTGAGAATTTTTGCATCTATATTCATAAGGGATATTGGTCTGTAGTTTTCCTAATTTTTGTGAAACCATGGACAACACTAAAAAATTAGTGTTATTTTCTAATATAAGTTCTGTCATGGAACAAATGCAGTGCAGACAACTTGAAATATCAACAAAGTGTTTGAGAAGGATGTGGCCAATGAATGCACAGTAAGTGGATGTTTGAGAAGTTTCGTTCCGGTGATTTTAATCTTGAAAATGAGTCATGTGGCCAACCTGAGACCAAAGTGCAAAATGATGAGCTGAAAGCCATGGTAGAAGTCAATCCATCTCAACGTATGTGTGAGTTAGCAGCAAGGTTAGATGTTACGATTCCAACAATATTGGACCATTTGAAACAAATCAGCAAGATAAAGAAGCTGGATAGATGAGTACCACATAAATTAAACCAGCATCAGAAGAGAAATCTTCTGGAAGCTTACCTTTCTTTGCTGTCATGCCATAAAGGCAAATCATTTCTTCACTATATTGTGATATATGATGAAAAATGAATTCTTTTTGATAATTGCAAGCATTCAGCACAATGATTGGATAAAGATGAAGTGCCAAAACACACTCCAAAACTGAATATTCATCATAAAAAAACTAATAGTGTTTGTCTGGTGGTCCAGTGCTGGTATTATCCACTACAGCTTCAGGAAACCTGGTCAATTGATCACAACAGATATCTACTGCAACCAATTCGATAAAATGATGAGGATGCCTGTGATTAAGCAGCCAAGATTGGTTAATACAGACAGGCCAATCCTCTTGCAAAACAGTGCTGGAACATATGTCACAAAAACAATGCTGCTCAAACTACAGAAGCTGGACTTAGAAACTCTCTGTCATTGACCATGTTCACCAGACTTTGCACCAACTGACTACCACTTCTTCCAGGCTTTGAATCACTTCTTGCAAGGAAAAATATTCAATTCTCAACAAGCTATGGAAAATGCCTTTCACGATTTCATCACCACTCATTATCCAGATTTTTTCACCGCTGGCATAAAGTACCATTAAGATGGCAAAACTTGTTGATAGTTTAGTTTCATACTTTGATAAATTGTACTGCTTCTTGTTTGAGATAAAATAAACTACACTTTTGATTTGAAATCAGACATTTCATATTTAATGACCAGATAAATTCTACA
>NW_012143745.1:1891771-1892770 GCF_000956105.1 Propithecus coquereli | reverse complement strand
AATTTAAATTATATTTATTCACATAGCAATATTTGTAGTCCTATTCCTCTTGTATTAGTTTTCTATTATTGTGTAACAACTTTTCACGAATTTAGCAGATTAAAAAAAAATACCCATTAGCTCACAGTTCTACCAAAGCCCAGGTATGTCATGCCTGGGTTCTCTGGTCAAAGTCTCATGAAGCAGGAATCAAGTTCTTGGCTTGTCTTTGTTCTCGTCTGGAGATGGAGTCCTCTTCCAAGCTCAGTAAAGTTGCTGGAAAATACAGTTTCTTGCTATCAGGGCCCACTCTCAGCTCCTAGAAGCAGTCCGCATTACTTATCATGTGGCTCCTGACATTTCAAAGCCAGAAATAGAGAATCTCCTTGTGTTGACTCATACTTTGACTCTCTTTCCAGGAAGAGCCCAGTCCCTCTAAGGCTTCACCAGATTAGGTCAGACCCATGGAAAATACTTTCTCAATCTTAAAGTCAGCTGAGTTGGGATCTTAATACCTTATTTACAACTGCAACATTACTTCACAGCAGCACATTAATATTTGATTGAAAAATTAGGAGAAGGTGTGTATATACCAGTGGGTGGGGAATCTTGGGGGTCATCTTAGGGCACTACCCACCATACTCATCTTGGTTTACACTATCCCTATTATGTACTCTCTTATTTGTTTTATGTGTTTTGCTTTATAGTCTATGGATTATTGGCTGGTATTTGGGGATTTGTCTTTTTGCTTTCATTCAGCAATAGGAATGCTGCACTTTCATCTTAACGGAAATATGGATAGGTTGCAAAGTATTTACCAATCTAGCTCTATTGTGGCTTATTTTTTGTCTATATTTTGTCAGGCTTGTGTCTATAGGGTGCCAGACAACAAAAAGATTTAAATGTATATACCTCTTATTTTGTCTCCAGAATCGTTTTGGAATGTGATATAGGTAAATTATTAGTTATTCTTTTAAGATACCATTTTTAAAAAATTGTTAAGATCTAATAGTCTTTTAT
>NW_012143745.1:1890317-1891721 GCF_000956105.1 Propithecus coquereli | reverse complement strand
TTTTCACCAACATCAGTTACTCCGGGACATCTTCATCATTTTTGTCACAACCATTTCCTCATTTATGAGCATGCTTGTCCTCATTGAGTTCCTCCAACTACACATCTAGAGTCTCTTGAGCAGTGGCCATGTCAACAATCCCATGGTCAGCTATTTCTCAACAACTCAATTTACATTTAATTCAAATTTCCTTTCAGCATTATTGCTTTTTATCTCCTTGCTGTACTTTAAATTTATTGGCCAGTTTTCTCTTTCTATTACCCATTTTTTTAAAATTTCACATGAATTTGTCACTGGGAAACAAAAGGATAACACAAGTACATGCTTTACTGTCTGTGTATGAACTAACAAATGCACAGTGGCCAATCACTGAGATATTTGGAAAAAAATGAACTGATTGGTCACTGATGATAATTCCTTCTGTTATTTACTGAGTGATTTCTTGATTGAAGAAATACCAGCAAAATCTGTGCCTTATGTAGTCCTCAGAGTTATTATAGCATAATAGTAGACATTTGGATCATTGTTGGACAACTGGTGCTATTTAACTATCACAACAGTGCAAAATGAGGACTGTGTGTGTGTGTGTGTGTGTGTGTATGTGTGTATAACTCATATACATAGGACATCCCTTCCTATCTGAAACAATTTTGAATATGATATTATGTAATAATAGTTCTAATTATGAGTTAAAAAGCAAGAAATTACTCTTAGTCCTCATGTGTTTGATTGTGGAATAAGAAGAGTTTAGATCAGCATTGTGCAAACTATGACCCAAGGCCAAATCAGGAACATTGCTTTTTTTTTTTTTTTTTTTAATTTTCCACATGCTAAGAATGTTATTGTTTAATTTTTAAATAGTTGGGGGAAAAAGTAAAAAGAAGAATAGTGTTTTTTAATGTGAAAATCATTTGTGATTTAAATTTTAATATCCATAAATAAATTTGGGGGGGTCAATACGTCCATTTCTCTGGTTGCTTTTGCACTACCACAGCAGAATTAAATACTTACAATACTTACAAGAGAAACTCTATGGCCTGTAAAGCCTAAAATATTGCTGCCTGTCCCTTTATAAAAGAAATCTGCCATGCTCTATTTGGAAATAAAGACTTTATTCATGAATTATGTATATACAGATAATATACACACATATGTATATATTTGATTGTATGTATTTAATGTTAGCATATTCAGTAATTCAGTGGATACTAGTAACTATTATATCTTCCTTGTAGACGACACGTTTCTATAGTTATTAAATGGTACTCCTTTTCACCTTTGTGACCTTTCATCTTTAATTTTACTTTATGTAAAACTAATATATCTACCACCATTATTTCCTTTTTGGTCTGTTTATCTGATGGCTATTTTTCTAATCTTTTTTGTTAATGTTGTTATTCTTAC
>NW_012143745.1:1885687-1886952 GCF_000956105.1 Propithecus coquereli | reverse complement strand
TATTAAACCATTTGCAGAAAAAAAAAATCCCACACTGTATGAGGAAATATTTGAAATAGGTCTATTATACAAAGGTTGAGATATTGGCAACTAGTCAATAAAAAAGAAGGGATTGAGCTTGAAGTTTAGAAAAAGCATTGCTTCAGGGAAATTGGGATTACTTGAATAGAGAAGGTGTCCCTTGAAAGTTTGATGGTAAAGGGAAAGAAGGACACAAAAGGTGAAAACAAAGAAGCTGGCAGAAACAAAATAGGATCACAAAAATCAGAAGACACACAAATTCAACTTTTCAAAATGGCCCAATTGATTACAGAAAATATACTTCACTTTGCCAACAAAAGAGAACACTCTTGAACTAAAATATGGAGTTATTAATCCTACCAATTAGCCTATTACTGCTAGTCCAGACAAAAAGGTGGGAAGCAATATAAAACAAATAGTAATGTTAGACAGATGTGTATAAGGCTAATTTAAGAAGAAAATAGGAGACGACAATAAAACCACTTGGTTGATGTGGATATTAGTTTTCACGGCCAGTGTAAGCCAGGTCCAGCATATGGCACATTCCCGTTATTTTTTGATTGCTTCTTAACTTTTTGTGTGGAACAAGATATTCTAGGGTAATCTTGTGTTTTTTCCTGACCAGGCTAAGAAATCGGCCATTTTTCTCCCAAGATGAAAATTGGTTTTTAAAGAGCAACCCAAGGATAGAGGAGCCAAGATGGCAGATAAGACAAGCCGCCAGTCAGAAGGTCTCTGCAAAAAGACGAGTTTTAGAAGAAAGGGAAAAAAAAATAAGCGAGCAGAGAAATACAGATTGGGTGAGGGTCAGAAGGAAGGGTGCCTGAAACTACAGTAGACTCCACGGGAAACGTTGTGGAGGAGAACTGGAAGGAGAAAGATCCCGAGAGGCTTGGAGACCAGTGACAATGGTAGGTGGAGTGGCTAACTTCCCCCTCCCTTGCATCTCGGACTGCTGGTGGGCTCCTGAGTGGCTGGAGAGACTTGTCTACACCAGCCCAGAGATGGCAGCCACCAGTGAGCAGTGGCCTCTTGAGAACTCAGTGCCAGGATCCCAGTCCCCTCGGGGCACCTCCCCAGGCTCAGACCCGAGCCTATCGGCAGACACCATAGTGCTCCATTATCTCTTTCCCCCTCCCTACCCGTGTGTGCCCAGAAAGACAATTTAGCCATCACACAGAGGCAGCTCCAAGGAACTGGACCTTTCCTTTTGGGGCCCTACAGCAGACTGAGGGGTACTCAGA
>NW_012143745.1:1885129-1885630 GCF_000956105.1 Propithecus coquereli | reverse complement strand
AATTAACCTTTAAAAGTTTGATTGTGCTTAGACATATTTTGAATGATTATCATTTATTATCTATTTAGTCATGTGCATGATATTTAAAATCTAAAGTTTTTAAGCAAGAATTACCTCATTTACACTTTGGTAGTAATAATTGTACTGTTATTCTGAAAATTAAACATTATTTCTAAATAGGTTTTAGCATATAAATGTATATGAGGCATATCATAAAATTAATAAAGGGTTTTTTTAACGTGGCTTAAATTTCTCATTCATTTACTGTGCACAGATAGGGTTGAGATAAATAATATCCATTACATGACATTCCAGATAGATTAATAATCAGGGTCTTATATCAAGATACTTTATGTCACTCCATTATCTTATTAATTCTTAATTCCAAACCAGCCAAGTATTGAATGATCCTGTTGATATGGTTTAGATATTTGGACTCTCTAAATCTCTTCGGTTGAAATTTGAACCCAAATGTTGAATGTAGGGCCTGGTGGGAAGTGT
>NW_012143745.1:1882087-1883269 GCF_000956105.1 Propithecus coquereli | reverse complement strand
TGCCCAGAAAGACAATTTAGCCATCACACAGAGGCAGCTCCAAGGAACTGGACCTTTCCTTTTGGGGCCCTACAGCAGACTGAGGGGTACTCAGACTGCGAGTTCCCTACCTGCCAGCCCTCCCAGGTGCTACTTGCCTGGGGACTCCAGGAGAGTGGGGCAAATCCCGAGGTGGAGTGAAATCGATCCAGCTTGGACACTCTGTAGGTGATTCAAGACCAGTACCTCTCCCCCTGGCAGGGTGAGGGATTCATCTCCAGGGTCCAGGGGTAAGGCCTGCAGACCAGACCCCATACACCCAGGTCACGATCGCACTGCCCTGGGGCACGGAGGAGGGATCTGTGAAAGAGCCTACTGAGGAGTGTGTGCCTTCAGGGGCAGATCAGAGTGCCTGACCGGCAACCCTCCTCCTAAAAGAGGGCTGTGCACCCAGCTCAGGCTACGATCCTGGGCAGGGAACCTTCCAGCCCACGTCACAGCCAGGGGAGATACATCGGCCTGAGGCCCCGCTTGCTGGCAGAGGCCTGGAGAGGACACGGAGAGGGAGAGATTGGAGGGGAGCGAGACCTGCTCCAGAGTGCAGGTCTTGGACAGCCCCACACCCCAAGCCCAGACTCTCAGCTGAGTGAAGCCATTTCAGCCCCTCCCGGCAGCTCTGAACAGAAACAAAGAGCAGAACTTGGACCCCTGCTAACAGCAGCTGTGCAGCCTGAGTGCAGGCTTATCTAACCCAGCCCCACCCAGACTCACGCCCGGTCCTGCCCCCACTGAGAGAGAGAATAAGGACAGCTCAGGCTACAATCCTGAGTAGGGAACCTCCCGGCCCACGTCACAGCCAGAGGAGATCCATAGGCCTGAGGTCCCGCTTGCTGGCAGAGGCCTGGGAGAGGCCACGGAGTGGGGGAAAGTGGAGGGGAGCGAGACCTGCCCCAGAGTGCGGGTCTTGGACAGCCCCAGCCCCCAAGCCCAGTCTTTCAGCTGAGTGGACCCATTTCAGCCCCTCCTGGCAGCTTTGCACAGAAACAAAGAGTAGACCTTTGATTCTGCTAGCAGCAGTTGTGGAGCCTGAGGGCAGGCTTGCCCAACCCAGCCCCACCCAGACTCACTCCTCCCACTGAGGGGGAGAATAAGGACACACCTGGAAATCCCAGGGACCCACCCACCACCCAAGGCACAAGGGGG
>NW_012143745.1:1868667-1873510 GCF_000956105.1 Propithecus coquereli | reverse complement strand
AAAAAAAAAAGAGCAACCCAAGAACAGAGATAAACTGAAACAATACATTGCCAACTAAATTACATATCCTTAAACAACTGTTTACAAATATGCAAAAATGTCTCAAGTCAGAAATTCAAAAACTCAGAAAAGACACATATCCAATAGTCCCTATTTAAATATGGAATGAGTTAACACATTTTGAAAAAAAGTTTAAGAATAACAAAATTGTATCAGAAGTAAATGCTACATTACAAGTTTCCTAAGAAATAATAAATCAGACTGGAGTTATAAAAAAAATTAAACATGAAAATGAAGTTAAGAAATAAAGGACATCAGATAGAAAAAGATCTACAAGGCAGGGAAAGATATCTAGTATGTGTGTGTGTGTGTGTGTGTGTGTGTGTGCGTGTGTGTGTGTATCTGGAGTACCTGAAATAATGTTCTTGAAAAAATTATTGGTTAGCCCAAACTTTGCTAAGAATTTTCAGCTCTGAGAGATATACCGGCAAAACTATTTGAAGTTGAAGATAAAAAAAATCTGGACGAGAAGGGGCCAAGATGGCAGACTGCAAGCAGCCTGAACTTCCTGCTCTCAAGGAGCGGATCAAAGGTTGCAGGTAGAGTTTCACCCACAAATGGACTGTCTCAGAGACAGCATGGTGAATCCTTAGAGAAGCAACTGGAGACACCCAAAGTGGGAGGGAAATAGGTGGGGTGACTCACTTGGCAAGATCTGATGGTACCTGGGGGAAGAGTTCATACCTGGGAAGAGTTAGGGGAGAGATCCCTAGGGCTCTGCACACCCCTAGCAGACACTGCAACCAAAATTGTGAGGGGCCTCCCCTACCACAGTAGGTCTCTGATATGATCAGGGAGCTGCTTGGAGACTGTGTAGCACTAATGCCCCTGCAAATGGCCACAGCGGGGTCCCACCAGCTTCTTATCCAAGATTGCTACAAAAGATGCCATTCTGCACTCTCAGCCCCAGAGTCCCTGATCTGCAGAGGGATAAGCTCCTCAGCAACCACCTCCTCATTAAGGCTGGAGGCCAGAGAGGGAGCAGAGAGGACAGGCACTCCTAGATGCACTGTGACTGGGTGCCCATGCACCCCGTCAACCCCCCGCCACACCAATGGCCACCTACCAAGAATCTAAGCAGAGCAGGCACCCACAGGGCCTCAGCATCTGCTGCTGCCATCTTGCCTTCTTGCCATCTCAACAGCACTGCCAGTGCCATCTGAGTAGCACTACAGCAACTGCTGCAGTTGGACTTGGACAGAGGGAGAGCCCCAGACATCATGACACTTCAGAAGGGCACCGCGTATATCTGGGCCCACCTAACATGGGTAGTACAGATACTGTAGCCTGACAAGCCACCTTGATGCTGGCCAAGTTCCCACAATATGCCCGGGCACCAACCAAGGTCTCACCAAGTGCCCAGCTGCCGAGGTCCTGTGACCTGCCCTACTGCTAGCTGCTCTCCCTCAATTCACTAAAGCATCTGGCAAGTTTCTGCAACCTGCCCAGATACCTGCCGAGGTGCTGTGACCAGCCTCCTGCCACTGGCTGCAATCCCATGACATGCCCAGGTGCTCACAAAGGTCCTGTGACCAACCCAGCGTCCACAGCCACTGTTGCAGAGAGGACTGAGCAAAGCAAACTCCCAGGCAACCTGCTTCTGTAGAGAAGGACTCACCCAGTCCCTTTCCCAAGCTTCCCACAGTGGCCTGAAGGCCAACCCCCACTCTGTGGGAACACCCCCCAACACCATCTTGGACTGTGACAATCACAGGGGAATAGGATGATGCAGGAGAGCAGCTGTATTATAGGCTCTTAGTGCGTCTGCCCCTCTCCTACTGGGTCAATCCCCCAGAGTCGGACAGAAAAGTGCTATCTAGGGACCTCTCTTTATTCTCACTAAGTAGGAGAGTTCCCATCAAAGGAAAATAGGTACACCGTAAATCTGAGCTGAAAGAAGAGTTTTCATATAAGAAAACACCGGCAAAAGAATTCTTGCAACATGAAAAAAACCAAGCTAGTTTGACATCCACAAAGGATCACAATAGATCCACAGCAACAGACCCCAAGAAAAAGGAAATTGTCAAAATATCAAAAATGAAATTCAGAATATGGATTGGCAAAGAAGATGAATGGAATTGAAAAGAAAGTTAAAACCCAAAACAAAGAAGCCAAAAAAATATTTCAGGACATGAATGAAAAAAAGGAAAAACTTGCTAAAGAGAGAGACAATATAAGAAAGGATGTAACAGAACTTAAAAAATTGAAAGAGTCATTTAGGGAATTGCAAAATACAGCAGAAAGCTTCAACAACAGGATAGACCAAGCAGAAGAAAATCTCAGAATTTGAAGACATGGCTTTCAAACTAACCCACTCAAAGATGCAGAAAAAAGAATAAAAAGAATGAACAATCACTCAGAGAAATATGGAACTATGTAAAGCGATCCAATATATGAATTATAGGTATTTCACAGAAGAAAAAAAGTGAAAAACATGCAAAACCTATTCAAGGGAATTATTGAGGAAAACTCCCTGGTATCACCAGAGATTCAGATATTCACATACAAGATGTTCTTCAAAGACCGGAAAGATTCATAGCAAATAGGACATCTCCAAGACACACGGTCATCAACCTAGCCAAAGTCAAAATGAAGGAGAGTCTACAAGCTGCAAGATAAAAACAACAAATAACCTACAAAGGAAAACTCATCAGGCTAACAGCAGATTTCTCAGCAGAGACCTTACAAACTAGAAGAGATTGGGATTCAATTTTTAGTCTTCTTAGTCAGAACAGCCACCAGCTAAAAATTTTCTGTCTTGTAAAACTACATTTCATAAATAATGGAGAAACAGAGACTTTTCCAGACAAACAAATACTAAGGGAATTTGTCACTACTAGACCTGCCCTACATGAAATGCTCAAAAGTGCATTATAAATGGAACAGTACAATAGATATACACTAGTGTAAAAGCACCCAAAAGTTAAAGCTCTTGGTTCTTACAAAACAATACCACAAGAGAGATAAGAAAATAAGCTATTATCCAAAGTGATGAACAGAACAGCATCCCACATATCAATACTAACACAGACCCTGAATGGTTTGATTGCACTATTTAAAAGACATAGACTGACTAAATGGATGGAAAAACACAATACAACTATTTTCTGCATGAGGACTTGCATAAATTCAAGGCAAAGAAATGTAAAAAAGTATTCCATGCAAATGGAAACCAAAAGCAAGCAGGTGAAGCCATTGTCATATCAGATCAAACAGACTTTAAATCAGCAATGGTAAAAAAAAAAAAAGACACAGATGGTCATTATATAATGGTAAAGAGAACAATTAAACAAGAAGATGTAACAATCCAAAATATGTTTGCATCTACATAGGAGCTCCAAGATTCATACAGCAAATTCTACTAGATCTAAGAAAAGAAATAAACAATAGCATCTTCATTTCCAGAGACTTCAATGTTCCACTGACTGAATTGGACAGATCATCAAAGGAAGAAATGAATAAACATTGAACTTAAATAGAATTCTAGAAACAATTGACGTAACAGACATTTACAGAACATTCTGTCCAACACCTTCTGAATATACACTCTTCTCATTATCACATGGGACATTTTCCAAGATCGATCATATCTTAGGCCACAAAAAGAATCTCAGAAAATTCAAAAAAACCAAAATCATATCATGTATCTTCTCAGACTACAGTGGAATAAAACTAGAAATCAATTCCAAGAGAAACACTCAAATCTACACAAAGTCATGAAAATTAAACAACCTGCTGATGAGTACATCTTAGGGTTCTTGCAGACATGTTTAGGAACCATTTCAAAGGTAGGATTAGATGTGCAGAAATGTTTAGAAGCCCAAGTAAATAGATTTCCATTCTCCAGCCCATATCGTTTTGAGATCAATTTTCATTTACAGGTTTTCTATATTAATGTTCCCAATAGACTTAATTTTGAAAAAAAAAATCTTCCATACCTAAAACAAACAGAAATTTGTGTTTCAGAATCTTTCTTTTTTTGTAATAGTGAAGTAAAATACACAACATTGATTGAGCCTTTAATGTCTGCTCATAATCATTTCAATATATCATGTGAAAGAAATTCCTTCAATCTTCATTGTAACCCTCAGAAGCAGGCCTTCATTTTTTCAGATGAAGAAATTAAGACTCAAAAATATTAAGTATTTTGCCTAATTGTTTGAAAGAGGAAGATACTGTTTTTGAATCCATATTCCTGATACTTTTATACCAGTTGATACAACAATGTCTGAGATGATAATGCAATAATAACCGAATCTCCATACATCCAGGAAACACAGAACTCCCATTCTAGAGAAACACTCCACTTTCTCATTCTCCTAATAACCTTTTTGACCAGGAGGGGCTGAAACAGTATATAATAGCTCTAGTCACTTTGAATAAGAAAATAAATTGAAGGTGCAGTATTGAGGAGAGGGATTGTAATTCGCTTTCGGTAGAAATTAACGGGGAAAAGGATTTCCTGGAAAGATAAATGAAGAAATAGGACAGATCTGTATCCAAGGTCAAATAGCTAACTAATAATAGAACACTTTATAATAAGCAAATGAAAGTGCTTTAGTGTTGAGCTGAAAAAGGAAAATAAAGAATAAGCCACTAGAAACAAAAGTGAAGAGCTACTCTTATGTGAGTAATAGGAAAATGAATATGAGGGACCAGAGATAGGAAAATTTTTGAATTTTGACCCAAAAATCATTAAGGTAGATTTGGTTTATAGATCAGAGAACTGACAAAGAAATAGTCCAAAAAATTTAAGAGAGGCTGTCCTTGACAGCGGGTGGTA
>NW_012143745.1:1866574-1867942 GCF_000956105.1 Propithecus coquereli | reverse complement strand
GTCTGTGTGTATATGTACATACATACATGCATATATGTATGTATATAAATTGGATAATGAAGTGTCTTTTGTAGAATATACCTGATATGTAGTAAGTGCTAAATATTAAGTTATTTTACACAGTGTCTTACAAATGAAAAGTCAGGCATTCAAAAATAAGAATAAAAAGAAAATATTCAACTATAATGTGCAAGAAAATATAAATTTGGATCTTTCTTTGGAGTCTTTTGAAAAGAGAAAAGTAGTATCTCAACTTAAAATTATCAGAAATAGCACTATTAGGAATAACCATATTTTCAGATTGGAAAAGAAGGAAAGGAATATTGAAGTAAGATGAACTATATAGGTTGAGTAGATTACTGACAAATGGAAATGGTTTCATAGGACTAAATTGAAGGATGATGGCTGGGGGTAAAGAAAAAAAAGAGTGATCTACATGTGATCACTGAAGTATAGATGTTTCTTGACTTACAATGGGGTTACATCCTGATAAATCCATTGTAAGTTGAACATATAAATCAAAAATGGATTCAATACACCTAACCTACCTAACATCATAGCCTAGTCTAACCTACCTTAAAGGTTCTCAGAACACTTAATTGCCCTACAATTGGTCAAAATTATCCAGCACAAAGCCTGATTTATAATAAAGTGTCAAACATCTCATGTGTTACATATTGCTAGCCCAGAAAAAGATCAAAATACAAAATTTGAATTACATTGAAATTGCATCATCATAAAATTGAAAAATCGTAAGTCAAGAATGGTCTGTACAAGAAATTAGAGGAGAGTTAGAGAGAGAGATACACATAATGATGCTAGTAACCATTTATTTAATATGCATGGCACTTTAACACTCCTCTGACCTTGGAGGTAAAGGAGCCAGAAAGTCAGGGAGGCAATCTTGTGTGAAACAGTAACCATGGGGTATGACAGGATCAAATGGTTTCCTGGAGGGGGTACTAAACCAAAAAGAGGAAAGGCATATGCTCCACAATAAGCAGTTGTTGGCTTTTCTTTCAGTTAAGCATAGTCAATATGTTTAAAAACAATGCCTTAAATTAGTTGAAAAACTAATTTTCCCCAGCTGGTGAATCTCAGCAAAATATAACATAACTCTGTTTAGGTTTGCTAAAATAACCTTCATTAAATTAAACAACAATAACAATGGCAAAGTGAGAATGAAAAACCCAATTTACATCTGATATTTGAACCATAAAATTTTTACTTCAAACTTTTAAAGGATCAGTAGTAATTGTTAAAACATTTTGGAAGCTGTACGTCCTTTAGATTGTATGTATTAAGACCTCTATTTCTTTCAGGCACAATCATCTGCACAAATTGGGCTCAAGTCTGCAGGTATGTTTG
>NW_012143745.1:1863653-1865199 GCF_000956105.1 Propithecus coquereli | reverse complement strand
TTAGTGTTTTTGTCTTTCATATATTGAACTTTATAAATAATCCTCAGTGAATACATTTTGAAATATTTTTAATTATGTTGTTTTGGTAAGTTCCTTATAAGGAAGTTTAACACAGCCAAGAGTAGGTACATTTCTAAATCTCCTCCAATGTACTGCCATATGTTAGGTTGGTGTAAAAGTAATTTTGGTTTTAGCATTGTTGAAATTTGTCATTTGATATTGGAATGCATTCCTAAGTAAACGTGGTTATGTTGTACATATAATTTTAACGTGTATTTCTTGCTTTATGTTTTTTTGCTAATGACTTATTATTTGTTGTTTATTTTATATTTATTTTAGACTATGGAAATGATGTTAGACAAAAAGCAAATTTGAGCAATTTTCTTATTTGAGTTCAAAATGGTTCTTAAAGCAGTGGAGACAACTGGCAACATCAACAACACATTTGGCCCAGGAACTGCTAATGAACCTACAGTGCAGTGGTGGTTCAAGAAGTTTTGCAAAGGAGACGAAAGTGTTGAAGATGAGGTGCTCAGTGGCTGGCCATTGGAAGTTGACAGTGACCAATTGAGAGCAATCAATGAAGCTGATCCTCTTACAACTACATGAGACGTTTCTAAAGACCTCAACATTGACCATTTTTTGGGTCGTATGGCATTTGAAGCAAATTGGAAAGGTGAAAAAGCTCGATAAGCCTCATGAGCTGACTGAAAATCAAAAAAATTGTCATTTTGAAATGTCGTCTTCTCTTATTGTACACAAAAACAATGAACAATTTCTTGATCGGATTAGGATGTGAGATGAAAAGTGGATTTTATGTAACAACCAGCATGACCAGCTCAGTGGTTGGACCCAGAAGAAGCTCCAAAGCACTTCCCAAAGCCAAACGTGCACCCAAAAAAAGTCATGGGCCCTGTTTGGTGGTCCGCTGCCAATCTGATCCACTACAGCTTTCTGAATCCCAGTGAAACCATTACATCTGAGAAGTATGCTCAGCAAATCAATGAGATGCACTGAAAACTGCAACACCTACAGCTGGCATTGGTCAACAGAAAGGGCCCAATTCTTATCCATGACAACCCCTGATTGCACATTGCACAACCAATGCTTCAAAAGTTGAACGAATTGGGCTATGAAGTTTTTGCCTAATCCGCCATATTGACCTGACCTTTTGCCAACCGACTACCACTTCTTCAAGCATCTTGACAACTTTTTGCAGGGAAAACACTTCCACAACCAGCAGGGTGCAGAAAATACTTTCCAAGAGTTCGTTAAATCCCAAAGTATGGATATTTATGCTATAGGAATAAACAAACTTATTTCTCATTGTAAAAAATGTGTTGATTGTAATGGTTCCTATTTCGATTAATAAAGATGTGGTTGAGCATAACTATAATGATTTAAAATTCATGGTCTGAAGCCACAATTACTTCTCTGCCAACCTAATAATTTCCTAAAGAATTTCTACCAATTTAAACAAACTTCAGCTTTTTCCATTATTCTGAACTGCATTTTAATACAGAAAACAGATAAAACTTGAGAATTT
>NW_012143745.1:1857838-1860103 GCF_000956105.1 Propithecus coquereli | reverse complement strand
ATTTTCTTGCTGATTTCCTCAAATAAATTTTTAAATCACCTTGTCTATATGTGTACAAATCCCAACTTGAATTTTGTTTGGAAGTGTGTTAAATCTACAAATCAATTTAGACAGAGTTGTCATCTTTACTAGCTGAGTCCTCCAATGCATGAACACAGTAAATTGATAACTTTCTAACCAACATTTTTATTTTACCAAATGTACACACATATAATAAATGTACAGAACATATAAATCATACTATTTATCTTCATCATTTTAACAATTTGATGCAAATTTGAGTGACTCGAAAATGCTTGTATTCATAATAACAACATAACTTACATTCTGTAAATAATTTAATATACTTTATAGTTGCTTAGTTTGTGGTTCTAAAAATGTCAGCCAATGGAACTAAAAGTGAAAACGAGTTTCAAAAAAAAAAGGAAAAGAAGATTTTAAAAAAGAAGCTAGGTAGCCTGAGCACCGTTAAACACAGATCCTGTATGTGTGTTAAAAAAGTTTAGTGTGCTTGGATTCAAAGGAATCTTAGTCCAAATTCCTCCTTTTAAAGATGATCTGAACACAAGATAAATTTAAAGACTTCCCTACAGTCAATAAGAATTCACTGTAAGAGCTAGAACAAACTCTTAATTCATATGACTGTGTTGTCCTCTTTAAAGTTTAGAAGCACTTCCTTATTATACAGCTTGTATGGAAACAGACAACACATCTAAGTAGCAGTCCAAACCTCACAGAAAAGTGAGTATTGTGAAATTTCATCAGAAAGAGAACGAATTAATTTCAAGGTCACTTTAAAGATGTTTGGTGTCTAGAAGAGCATAGTTCTAAAATAATAGCTTAATTTTCTGTACAAAGAATGGTTGCTCTGTTCAAAGTATTCGGTCTTTATGAAGACAAATGAGACATCTAATTTTTCTAGACTGCCATGGGGCAAGGCAAATTTAAATGTACCTTATAAAAACCAACAGGATGTTTCCGTTTTAGAAAAAGTGACTTTCTTTTTAATTAAATAGAGTAGTTTTAATCTGTAGTTTGTTCATTTTCATAATTGTCTAAAGTCACCTCTTAATCTTGAGAAAGACATAGAAACTTAAAGGACAAAAATTAAAAAGCTAGAAAGCAGAAACTGTTCCAAGGCTTAATTTATATTCCTAAGCACTTTCCAGGTTTTGCAGAAAATTGGCTAATATCTATATGCTGTTGAGTTGTGGTAATCTTGCAATACAAACTATATTCTGAGGAGGCAGAATGAGTGTAGAAGAGAAATTTCTGAATATCAATGCTTGTTTAGTGAGCTTGGACTATATCAATTTGCCAGGCATTGTGTTGGAAATTTTCCATCTGCCCCTGCAGGTGCAAACTCTTTTCTTCCCAATGTTCTGTTTCTGGTAAGTTGAGCTTTGTGGCCTTCATGACAGAGATCCATTGTTCCTTCTCTTCTTCTTGGATCCAGCCAACACAGGAGAAAATTGATGGAAGAGAGAGTGTCTTCAAGATATTTATTTCTTTGACTCCCTTCCTGTGTGCTGCAGGCTGGCTTAAACCTTTCCATGGAAGTTCTCACCTCCTGTCAGATAGTAATCTCCACACAAACCTCTGTCCTTACAGTCCTCTCTGCCACCTGGATATAACTGCTCCCTCTCATCACACCTTCAAGTCTAGGAATGGTACCAGGATATCACTAATTTGGGGAATTGCATTATTGCTTAGGGTTTTCCCACTGTTCAAACCTTGTAGATGTTAACTTTTATTAAACTGTTCCCCAAATTATACCAATTTGAGTGTCATCCCTTTCTGCTAGGACTTTGACTAACATAATGCCATTTTAAAATAGCATGTAAAATTTGATATAAGCAAAAGCATATTTGCAAACTATATAGAAATTATTAAATATGATAATAAAATGAATATCTGTGAAGCCAACATTTAATTGGCACAAGAAATAGACCATTGTTACTACCATTACACCTATGTAGATATAACTTGCATCTTCTCTGCTGTCTCCACCCAAAAGTCATCACTATCTGAAATTTGAACAGCTTTATCACATACATGTCATATATATATATAAACAAATTGTTTTTCTTTGCTTAATATTGAGGTTTCTACAAATGATATCATACTCTATTAACAACTTGCTTTATTTCACTAATTTTTATTTTCAAAGACTTTTCCATATTGTTGCATGTAGTTTTTTTTGTTTGTTTCTATTTGAAGTACTATTGTCAAATTCATAGAAATGTCCATGTACAAGTTATCTAG
>NW_012143745.1:1857307-1857788 GCF_000956105.1 Propithecus coquereli | reverse complement strand
ATATTGTGAATAAATATCCTTTGTCAAATACATGATTTTTTACATTTCCTACTAGGAAATGGCTTACCTTTTTATTCTCTTAACAGTACCTTTTGCAGAGCAAGTATTTTTAATTTTAATGAGATCCAATTTAACAAATTTACTTTTATGGAATGTGCTTTTAGTGTCATGTCTAACAAGTCTACTTAAGCCCAATTCACAAGTTTTTACAAGTTTTTACATTTTCTTCTAGAAATTAGAATTATTATACAGTTTACATTTAGACTTATGATCCATTTTTGATTATTTATTAAGTATGAAGTTTAGGTTGAGATTCATATTGTTTCATGTGGATATACATTTTAAAAGATGATACTTTTCTGTTTAATTGCTTTTGCACCTTTGTCAAAACTTAATTCATCATTGTGTACTTCTATTTCTGGACAGTCTCTTCCATGCCATTGATCTGTATGTCTATCCCTTCATTAATAAATGACCGTTA
>NW_012143745.1:1853784-1855139 GCF_000956105.1 Propithecus coquereli | reverse complement strand
AGATATGAGCACATTGCCAGAAGAAAGATTTTTAGCAAAATTAGAAAGAGCATGAGTAGATGGTCTCCAAAAGGGTTCTCCAAACCCTTCCCAATGGCGAAGATAAAATAAAATGAAGCTTCTTGAAAATAAACATAATGGAAACTCTATTGACTTACCACATCCTAGAGGGAGATAATTCATACCAGAAAATTAGGACATCATATATAAGCATTTAGAGAAAAGGGCAGAGTAAGTTCTGGGCAATGATACAGCATCATGTCAAAGACATGATGATTTCTTTCAAATACATTCATCAGAATGTTTCAGAGTAAGAATTTTAAAAATGCCACTGTGAGATCGTCTGTCTTTTTCTCTTTCGGTGTTTTTGTTTTGTTTTGAGACAGAATCTTGCACTGTCACCTTGGGTAGAGTGCATTGATATCATCATAGCTCAGTGCTACCTGAAACTCCTGGACTCAAGCTATCCTCCTGCTTCCGCTTCCCCAGTAGCTGGGACTACAGGCCTGGGCCACAATGTCTGGCTAATTTTCTAGTTTTAGCAGAGATTGGGTCACATTCCTGCTCAGGCTGGTGTCTAACTTCTGAAATCAAGCAATCCTCCCGCCTCGGCCTCCCAGAGTGCTAGGATTACAGGCGTGAGCCACCACGCCCTGCCAAACTTTTTCTGTGTTTTTTAATATCTCTCTTTCTCAATTATAAAAGAGGTAGAAGACAGGAAGTAGAGCATTCTAATTGATTTCTGTTCTTTTCTCACCTGGAAAATATCTAATATTCACATATTAAAAATAAATCAACTATGCGAATGCTTAGGTACTAGTCACAATATGAAAACAGATATTTCTTGAGACTTAACATATTCAAATACATAAACTTACCAGATTTATGTAGGACATTGAAAATTCAAAGGAAGATGAATTTTCACAATATATAATTTGGAGTTAAATAAAATCTAAAACAATTAGATAAAAATAATTACTAAATAATCTCCAGGATTTAAGTTAAATCAAAAGCAACCAAAAGCAACTTCTCTTGATTTCATTCAATTGTCATGCTCTCAAGTGTATGAAAGCCTTCACTGGGAAATGCTAAAATAAGGATCTTTTTATTTCTAAAAACTTTTCATGATCAGGAAACTAGAGTGTGTGTGGAATTGATTCTTATATTTTTTGAATCCTAATATCCTTCTTAATTTTAATTTTAAACCTCAATGATACTAATTTTGGTCAGGAGAGAGGAAACAGTTAAAAATACTATACATGAAAATAACAAAGCACAAGAAATATTTTAAAAACTTTACTTATCAAATTCACTAGGACATTTATTTGAATAAGAATAAGACATAATATAGTCTG
>NW_012143745.1:1852361-1853734 GCF_000956105.1 Propithecus coquereli | reverse complement strand
CTCATTTACCTTGTAATAATAAATATGACACAAGATATTACCATCTGATGGCAGGTACAGCTGAAGTGACTGGCAACAGATTTTATGTGAACAGTGGATCAGAATTGGGGGAATGATATTTTTCATAATTGCCTCCCAGAAATTGTTATGATATTGGCCCAAGGGAAGAGCTTAATATCAAAATGCATTGCTAAATACCTGAAATTATAACTTCTTGTATCATAAAGTGGAAAAAAAAGCTACTCTTGAAATAAAATGTAAAAGAAACCATAAATGATTTGTTTTTCCATTCAGAATTAAATGACCCATTTATTTTTCAATTATATCCATAGAATGATTTTTTTTAAATTCCACAGAAATAATTTTCTTTCTGATCATAATGGCTATTGGATATTAGTAAAAAGCAAGAGCCTTTTAATTTCTGATTTTTCAAGAAATTAGAGGTGAAGTAAAGTGAAAACAATGGTGTCTCTGTTCATTTTAAATGCATTGCAGTGTCTAAGGAACTACATTAACCTATATTATTACATCTATCCATGGCTCGTGTGGCAAGAATTAGGATTTTACACTTTAGCCCTACTGTGTGAAAACTTTTCCATCCAAATTTGTTCAGAAAAATTAAATAAAAAAAGGAAAAGAAAGACTATACTATGCAGGACCAATTTGGATTATTGCAAAAATATAACAAAGATTGATTAAGCATATAAATATACTTGGTAAATATATTACATACAGCATATAGTTGATAATTCAATTGATATTGTACATGATAATAATGTTAGTTCTGCTAGTCATTAGGTCACACCTATGCCTCTCAAATGATGTGAGAATGAATGACAGTTCCTCTCTCCATTTAAATATATCGCTCATTGACTGAATTAGTCCTTAAGAACTCAATAACGTAGATTTATTCCCATGAGATTAACTACTCCAGGGTGATACAAAGTTGTCTGCATTTTCTACATCCTGTATTTACCATGTTATTTTGCAGCATAACACATTAGATTGTCCATAGGCTCCTATAAATGCCAAGAGATTATTTCATCGTTTATATACTCAAAAAATATGTTTAAGTGCCTATAATAAACCAGACATTGTTCAACACTTGATAATACAGCAATAATTCAGAAAAATAAAGTTTTTACCTTCATGGAGATTATATTCTAGTGTTGAAAACATAACAATTCAATAAATAAGTAATGTATTTTCAGATAGCAAGAATTCTGTAAAGAAAACAAAGCAAAGGGATAGACAGTGATAAAGAAGAGTTGCACTTGAGATTGTCCAGTTCTTTCTTGTATTCCAGTACCTAATACAGTATCAGTTCAAATTAGGAATTTGTTTTTAAAACAGTTCAGTTAGAAAATGCTAGA
>NW_012143745.1:1848665-1851450 GCF_000956105.1 Propithecus coquereli | reverse complement strand
CTGTGTGGGAAAGAAAATGTATAACATATTCAAGGAGGTACACAAGAACTTTGAGGGCACTAGAAGTGAAATAGGAGGTCAGGAAGGTCTAAAAGTGAAAAATAGAGCCCAGTGGGTTGGAAGACATTAAAATGTGCTGATGATTTTAAATGCTATTAAATATTGATCCTAAGTATCAATAATCTATAATTATAGTACTAGAACATATTTTATTTCAATATTTTTCCTAGATTATCACAGTTTTGTACCATCTTAATATTATTCATAAATTATTTAGTATAAATTATGTTGAGAACAGGAGCAAGTTGATTCAGACTTTTACCCTTAGATATATTTTCTGCATACTACAGACATTTCTATATATAAGACATAACACAGGTCTGCACAATATGCTTGCTCAAAGTAATTTATATCTGGATGAGACATAAAATTCTGGCATACATAAATTAAAAATCCATCTATTTTGATGGCTTTTTTGCCAACTTATACATACTAAAATGACCATCTTTCTAGTAAATTATCTTCAGTAAGTAGTAAAGTTCACATTTGAAAGGAGAACCAAAGAACTCTGTATGGCAATTCTTTTAATATATCAGAAAACAGATGTCTTTAATGTGTGTTGTTTTACTTGATAAAATGAGAATTGGGAATTGTCACTATTGATTGATGGTCTTGCTATCAAACTCCTGACAGGCTACAGCAATGTTAAATAACTTCAAACTTTTTTCATAGAGTTCTAGAGGTGAAGTACAATAAAAAAAATGTTACTTTAAATAAGTGCCTTAGGACAGAAAAGCCTCCTACAAATTTTAAACCTGGAAGCTTGTAGTCATGCTAAGAACTACAGCAAAATATAAGCCCTTGTATATTTCTTTGTAACAGGGCTTCTTACACCGTGAACTTCAGACCCTTCCAATTTAAAAGGGACTTGCAGAAACAGAACAAGGCCTAAAGACTATAGGAACATAACTCCTGATTCCACTGCCTTTCTAAAAGCAGATTAAGATTTATAATAACTGTAGTCCAATATTACTTAGTTTTGTGACTACTGATTGAGTTTGTAGTTTTTAAGCATACAACTCTAGGATTTATTTGTGTTCTTCAGATATTTTTTTCAATGTTTAGAGGCTTTTATGTGAAGGACATTATATCATTTTCCTCAAAATCATTATTACACGGACAGTTCAGACTGGGAAATGTAAAACTTACTCTCTACAGTGAAAATGGGCCATAAAAGAACTTCATGTTCTCAAAACACCTCTTCAACCTTTATGCTGGTATAAAGAATTTAACACATATTTTTATGATGTTGGCTAAAAATTTAAAACCTACCAGGGCTCCTCGATGTATGAAAATAGTACCGATAATTGTTAAACTTTATTAGTAAATCATAACTTATTGGGAATTTCTTTTTCACACCATTTCTTGGTAACTTTTTAAAAATAGAAATGGAGGTCAGAATCACTGCAAAAAATAAGAAAAGGTAATATATGGAGGACAGAGGATAAAGAGTAAGAGACAAAGACTTCACACACAAAGAAGAATTTGAGCACATTAACAATTCTAATGTAGAATGTCATATTATGTTTTATTTTTCTCTTATACCTATGTAATTCTCTTTTATTTCTGAACATCAAGTCTCTCTGTTTCTTTAGTCCACATATGGGGTGGCAGATTTTCACCCTCCACAAATCTCAAGCTTAGTTTATGATACCAGCAATCCAAAAACAGGACCTCAGTGTGATATCCTGGGACATCAGTTTTTCTGAGTGCTCTAAGAATGTAAAATTTTCACCTACTTTGGAGAACTTTTGGCAGTATCTTACAAAGCTAAACATGTTTACATTCAAATTCAAGCAGTTTTACTTCTATGTATATACCCAACAGGAAAGAACACTAAAAGGCATGTACAAGATGCTCAGAGCAGCATTATTCATAAATGATCAAAATTGGAAACCACCAAGTATTCATTAACAATAGAATGAATAAATATATTGGACTGTATTCATATAGTGAAATACTATTTTACAATGCAAATGAATGAACTTCTGCTATACGCCAAAACAATTCTATGAACATAATACTGGCAAAAGAAATGAGACACAAGAATGGACATGATTTGTATCCATTTTTAGTTTGTTTAAAAGAGGAAAAATTAGGGTGTTAGAAGCAGGATAGTGGCCACAAGAAATAGCCACAAGAAAGACTTCGAGGCCAGTTTGACTCTATTGTAAGAAACAGAAAAGCAGCTCTCGACATCCAAGCCAGCCTTGGTACTATCAACTTTTACACATTTAGAGTTAGTATTAATAAAAGGCATTGATTTTTCCTCAGCAAAGTTATGCAGAAAGGCATGACTTCTGAGGGGATATGTAATATTGAAATAAAAAATATGTGACCTGTGTGAATGCTTAGGTACCATGCACTAGGATATGTCAAGAAGCTTTCCAAAACTGTCTTCCATAAGAGTCCTTTTAATATTTGGCATCATTTTGAAATCCGTAGCTTATTAATGAGAATTTATAGGCAAAATCTTTAGTGAGATAAGTTGGGCATAACTATTACCACTTACAAAAAGTAATCATACAGGTTAGCAGGTTGTTTAGAAACAGATGTTTAGAAAGTACATAAAAGCAGCACACTTTTATTATTTTTGATTTATAAAGACTTGAGTTATAACAAATAAATTAACAAATTATTCCGTTGTTTTGGGAAAATAATGTCAATTGTAATTTTAATAGCAGCAAGAGATACAAGGTAGAAAGGTCTTGGGTATAACATTAGA
>NW_012143745.1:1843254-1847147 GCF_000956105.1 Propithecus coquereli | reverse complement strand
TGAGAACCCTTAAAGATATAATGTTACATGCAAATATCAATATGATATATATATTTAAAACAATGGTTACACCTGTGTAAAATTATATTTATATATGGACTACGAAAGTGGAAGACACAAAAATCAAAATGATTTGTTAAAAGAGTATAATTTAATGTTTTCCCCATTTTTTATGATTTCTTCTGGTTTTGCACTAGTCTTTTGTCAAAAAAAAAAACCAGCACAATGTATTGAAATATACAGTGTTTAAACTATATGTTGTGTTAGTAGAGATGAAAACAGCATTATTCTCCTTGTACAATAAGTACATCTCCAATAGAAGAACTCTTGGGTGGCTAGGGGTATTGTCAGTCAGCAGTAATATTTTAAATCTTTTTTCTTTTTTTTTTTCTGAGCAGTAGGTCTCAATAAGGGGCTTAAACTATTTAGGAAACCATGTTGCAAGCAGGTGTGCTGTCATCTAGGCTCTGTTGTTCCATTTCTAGAGCACGGGCAGAGTACATTCAGCATAATTCCTAAGGGTCCTAGGATTTTCAGAATGGTCAATGCACATTGGCTTTAACTTAAAGTCACTAGCTGCATTAGCCTCTAACAAGAGTCAGCCTGTCTTTTGAATCTTTGAAGCCAGGCATTGACTTCTCTTTAACTATGAAAGTCCTGCATAGCATATTTTTCTGATATAAGGTTATTTTATCTACATTAAAATTCTGTTCTTTATCATAGTCACCTTCAACAATTAGCTAGATCTGGATAACTTGCCTCAGCTTCTCATCGGCACTTGCTGCTTCACCTTGTACTTTTATGTTATGAAGTTGGCTTCCTTTCTTAAACCTCATGAATCAACCTCTGGTAGCACTAAACTGTTTTTCTGCAGCTTCCTCGCGTCTCTCAGCCTTCAAGAATTGAGGAGAGTTAGAGGTTTGCTCCGTATTAGCTTTTGGCTTAATGTAATGATATGGCTGGTTTGATCATCTATCTAGATCACTGAAACTTTCTCCATATCAGCAATAAGGCTGTTTTTCTTTCTTATTTGTGTGTTCACTGGACTAGCACTTTTAATTTCCTTTAAGAACTTTTCCTTTGCATTCACAACTTGGCTAACTGTTTGGTTCAGGAGTCCTAGCTTTTGGCCTACCTCAGCTTTTGACATGCCTTCCTCACTATGCTTAATCATTTCTAGCTTTTGATTTAAGATGAGTGACATGTGACTCTTCCTTTCCCTGAACATTGAGAGGCCTTTGCAGGGTTATTAATTGACCTAATTTCAATATTGTTGTGTCTGAGGGAAGAGGGAGGTCCAGGGAGATGGAGAAAGGGAGCAGAATGGCTGGTCACTAGAGCAGTCAGAACACACACATTTATCCATTAAGTTTGCCATTTCATATGTGTGCAGTTTGTGGCACCTTAAAATGATTCCAATAGTAACATCAAAGATCAATGATCACAGATCACCACAACAAATATAATAGTAATGAAAAAATTTAAATATTGCAATAATTACCAAAATGTGACACAGAGACATGAAGTGAGCACATGCTTTTGGAAAAATGGTGCCAACAGATTTGCTCAAAGCAAGGTTGCCACGAACCTTCAATGTGTAAAAAATGCAGTATCTGTGACATGCAATAAAGCAAACTGCAATAAAACAAATTATGTCTGTTTCTTCATGCAGTTTAAAATGGTGAAAAAGCAGAGAGCTTAAAAATTATGGAAATCATCAGCTGAATTCCCAGTGAGCAACTGCTATTGCTGTGAAAACTGGTTTTTAAGTCCCTGGCTAACACCACAGGGAATTTTAATTAAACACTATATTACTGAATATAGAGAATTTTTTATTGCTTTTTTCACTTATTTGAAAAAACATCATATTTCATAATGACTAAAAGCCAGTGATTTTAATACATGCCATTATTTTATGTAAACAGTAAGAAAATTTGTAGTCAACGAAATGACAATATCATTATTTGATGTATCCTGAGTTCAGAGCATTCAAAGGTGAAGAAAATATTCATTTTAGGATCAACTGAATTCAATAAAATTATTCCAAATCCAAAAAAAACAAAAATGTAAAAAAATATATCATTGTATTAATGCCTACACAAATAACTAGGCTCAAGCTAGTGTGCCTGCTTCTTTCCTAGAAGATATGGAGTCAAACTCAATTCTTGCTTCATTAATGCCTTCCTAAATTACTCCCTATTTGCTTTATAATTTGTCATATCATTTTAATTCTGTAATTAAGAGCATATTACTTTTTAACTTTTTAAATTTCTGTTGTAATTTAGTGTTTAAGTATTAATAAGCAATATATATAAAATTCTAATTTGTAAATATCTAAGAATTAATCAAGAATTCACTTTGTATAAAGCATTTTCTAAACAATGTGAGAAATACAAAAATGAGTGGGGCATGGCTCCTCTTCTCAGGGAAATTACATTGTAACAGTTTGAATAGTACTCGGTCTTAAGTAACTGTTGGACCAAGTATGATTTGTGCGCAAAAGAGTTATATATTGGACAGCAATAAACATTTGTTAGAAAACATTTCAGATGGCTAATTTGTGGTTTGTTTTGGTTTAGGTTAGTGACAATAAATTATTTATCAAAAAATTGCTATTTTAAAATAAAATTAAGCAATATGAAATAGAATGGGGGAAAACCCTCCTTAAATATTAAAAATGTGATTGTGGCCAAGTAATTTCATCTTTCGGTGCTTCAGGATTTTCAGGATTGTACTGGGGAAAATAAGCAAAATAATTCACTGGATGTATCTAATTTGCCATTAAAAAGCTTTAAAGCTGTATTGCCACTGTTTGTAAATGCAATGTGTTGCTATTCCAATTTTGTTTCATATTTTTTATTTCTATATTTTTTCCTTTGCACGTAAGTGTTGAGCTTCCGTGATCTTTTGGTTTTTGTTTGTTTGTTTGTTTTTCTCAATGTCAATCAATAGAAATATGGTATCAAAGCATGAACTCTAGGTCTTTATGAACTTCTGATAACATAAAACTACATAAGACAAGAAGAAAGTTTCATCTATTCCCAAAGATGTAGAAAATAACATAATATAATTTAATATAATCATTATATAATTATATAATAATTTAATATAATTTTCAGCATAATTTAAAAAATACATTTTTCTTGAAAATACTATTTCATAAGAAGAAAACTCAAGGTAACCTGTACTTCAGAGATTGTTGTTATATCCTTTGTGAATGTAACATAGTAATTCTAAAATCCTATGATTCTCTCTGGTGAATAATATATCAAGTTTTGATATATGTATGGTGCTTTCTCTAAGCTCTGTAATGTCTACACTTGATCTATTTGGCTATCATTGTAAAAAGCAAATTATTTTAGTTTGAAGATGAGTCTTTCATTTCTTATTCTTCCTCAAAATTAATTTGGCTTCACTTGCCTGCTCTCTATCATAGTTGTTTTAGCTTATTGAGTTGTGGAAAAATTATCCTTGCAATTTGAATAAAATTGAATTTCACTCAGATTATTTGGGAAGAATAGTCATGTTTATGTCATTTAGTACCATTTTTACTGATTAAGTTATAATTCTATATTTTTCATATGTGCACGTTGCTTATGAATTAGAAGAAAAACATCAGTGAAGGAAATTTAAATTGTTAAGTAATTTAGCCGTTAGTATGAAAAACAAATGTGTTTCTGGTCCGCATCATAGCAAAAAGTAATTTGACAAGGATTAAAAACCTAAGAATTGCAAAATGTTTTTTTAAAGAAGAAAAAGTAATTATTTCTTTATAGCATTGAAGAAAGCAGTTAAAATTACTAAAAAGGCACAAAATATACATAGAAATATTGATAAACTTCATCATATGGTGTACAAGAAGACAGCATTAACAAAGGAATAATAAGTCACAG
>NW_012143745.1:1840633-1841064 GCF_000956105.1 Propithecus coquereli | reverse complement strand
TGGCACAGCAGTTATCCACCTGAGCAATTAGCTTACAACCACAATTGAAATAAATTAACTGAAAACATTTTGTACACAATACATCATTATTTGGCAAAAAATCCAATAGGAAACTAACCAAATCTTAAATACTACGAAATACTTAATCAAAATCAATCAATTTAATTTTATTTTGTTTTATACAACTTTTAAATATAGACATGAATTCAATGTAGCAGGAACAGAAATTGTAAAAAAGGTTTAGTGATAACTATTTTTTTTTATTTATTATTCCAAGGTTTTGTGGGAGTACAAATATTGTAGTTACACTTTATGTCTTTGCCTCGCCCAAAGGCATGCCCTTCCTCCCTTTAGTGCTACCCGTGTCCTTTAGTTGTAGATTTGCCCCCCATCCCCCTAATCCCTAGAGAGTATTTCTGCCATGTGATCAA
>NW_012143745.1:1834531-1839953 GCF_000956105.1 Propithecus coquereli | reverse complement strand
GCAACCTCTGTGGAAAAGAATTTGGAGATACCTCAGAGAGCTAAAAATAGAAATACCATTCGATCCAGCAATAGCACTATTAGGCATCTACCCAAAAGAACACAAAACATTCTACAATAAAGTAATAACTATTAATGTGCTGGATGTATTAACAGAAGTTTTGAAAAACAATAATTTGATCTAGTTATACAACTATCTCATCAGATATTTCAAATAGAAAAATCAGTTATGTTAATCTCAATAATAGTTTAATGATTTCATTTAATATATGTAATCAAAATGAAATTTGAAAGTTTATTGTGCTGAAGCTCCATCAATACATGAGTGGATTAATAAAATGTGGTCTATGTATACCATGGAGTTCCACTCAGCCACAAAAAACAATGGTGATCTAGCACCTCTTGTATTATCCTGGATAGAGCTGGAACCCATTCTAAGTGAAGTATCTCAAGAATGGAAAAACAAGCACCACATGTACTCACCATCAAATTGGTATTAACTGATCAAGACTTAAGTGCACATAAAGTAATTACATTCATTAGGTGCTGGGCAGATGGGAGGGGAGAAAAGGGGATGGGTATATTCACACCTAATGGGTGCAGTGCACACTGTCTGGGGGATGGACACACTTGTAGCTGTGACTTGGATGGGGAAAAGGCAATATATGCAACATAAAAATTTGTACCCCCGTAATATTCTGAGATTAAAAAAAAAGTTCAGTTAGACTATGAGAACAGGAACTGGAGGGTGCATTTGTAACTGAGAGGCAATAAACTGATAATTGGCACAGCAAGAAATCAAAAATGACTTTAAAGTGTTCATTTAAAAAAGCATTATAAGCCCTGGGTTAGATACTAGTAAAAACAATATCATTGGAAAACTGTACAGTGTTGCAGGAGGAGAGGAATGAAAAGGAAAGAAATAGGTTAAATAAACTGTACTTATGGAGAATATGCCTAGGAACACAGGGTCCAGGTAGCAGGTGGAAAACATCTTTCATTTGTATAGAATTTAAGAATTTCATAGTTATGTGTTATCTCATTTTGATTCTCACAACCAACCTATGATGTTGAGTCACTGATATTATTACCAATTTATAAATGAGGTAACTATGGCCCAGCAACATTAACAGAAATACCCAGACTCCCAAAGCTAGTGAACATCAAAAAATGCAGTTTCAAATTCTTAGAAATGCATGGCTAGCACTATGGTACTTAACTTGGCCTTGACCATGCAATTAGACTAGAGCTGTTTCAGAGTCCCATTACCTGGAAACATATTGCAAATTGCAAATGAATCTACCAACAAACCGTTAAGAGTGAACTCTACAAGTCTAGCCATCTTTGTAATTTATTGGGACAACAGCTACTTTTCTCCTCTGCAATTATTCTGTAATCATGTGCCTACTACGCAAGACGCTAGGTAGCCACTTAAGATATAGTAATAATCAAAACAAATAAAAATACCTGCCTCATGAAGTTTATATTTTTTTTGTGTGAAACAGAAAACAAACAATAAATGTAACAAATTTACATCTTATATTTTATAAAATATAAAAGGTGAGAAGTACTTTGGGAGAATAAAATCAGAATAGCATAATTGAGAGTTAGGAGTTGAGTGATAATTATAAATAGGAAACTATCACTATCTATAAATAGAATGTGGCATTTAATCAAAACATTGAAAGAGCTGAAGGAGTTATCTGTGAGGATTCTTGGGACTGGGGAGCATTTCAGGTAGAGAGAATAGCCAGTACACACATTTCAAAGGGGAGCATGCCAGGAATGTGTGAGGAAAAAATGAGCCAAGGGCAGACAAGTAGGAAATGACCTTACAGAGTAATAATATGTAGTGCACTCTTGAAGAGCATATTGGCAAAGTTCAAGAAATTTTTACTCTACTTGAAATTTATCCACTTGAATAAATTTCTGAGAGGAAAAGTACAGACTAATATTATGTTTCTTCTGAATTCAGTGAGTCTAGAGAATACTTTAACTGAAGAAATATAAAAGGTTGAGATTACTTATTATACCAAGAGCAGATGTCTTACTGACACTGTAAATTTAAGTTGGAAGAAAAGTGTAATAGAATTATTTTCATTCCACTGTGCATATTCCAATATCTACTAATGATTGCTATGTGACATTTAGTTTTTGGTCAGAAAATATGTTAAAATTTTGCTAAATAAGAATCATATTTACAAAATAAGAATTGCAGTTAATTTTCTCAGTGAATAATCTAAGTTATAAAACGTTGAGCCATCATCAACAATAAAATGGAAACAAAAGCTTGGAATTGGTAATAAAACCAAACAGAAGGTTATATATTCCATGGACCACAGGGAAATAAAGTTAAAAGGTCAGCATGGTACATTTGGAATGGAGACAAATTTTAATAAACTCTAGAATATGGAACTCTTAAATAATGCAGAGAAAATATGTTAGAGGTCTTTTCAGACTTTCAGATTTTTCTTCACCATAACATTACAACACTTTTAAAGAATGTTGCTTTTTCTATTTTGGATACTGATTTTTTTAAACAAGACAGAAATTGTGTGGATATATAGAATATCTTGTTCATCAAATTCAGGGATCTATAAAAATTCATCTGGTTCTGAATTAAGGAGGTAGAATTTTTCTTCCTCTTTGGTTATTTACTCAGATAAGAATATATTCTTTTAAAATAACATTAGAAAATGATTTGATTATTGTTTCCTTATAAATAAAATGCTATTTTTGAAGTCTACTTTTCATAGATAAATATTTAATAATAACATAGTTTCTTAATTTTTTCCCTTACCATGATGCCTATGATTTATGTAGCAGTGCATATCTATTTAGTTTCCCTAAACACAAGCATGTAGATAGCCTAGTATATATTACCACCTAATGAAAGAAGAAATACTTGCAAAAGACACATAGTGTTAACATCAATTTATATCACAGTTCTTAGTTATTCTCTAACACAACACTGATTATTTGACCTGTAGTTATAAACAATTTCATGCAGTGATATAATTTTCCATATAAGAAAAGAGTTGTTTATACAGACAATACATGTAACTAGTACCTAAAGAGAAAACAATGTAAAATTTTGTAACTTAAAAATGTTCATTGATGTAAAAAAGTATTCATTCACATTAGCATTAAATCCAGAAACTATTAATTGTGTTTTAATGCTTTCTTTACTTTTCATAAAAAATAAAGGCCTAGATTAATCAGGCAATTCCTGTGGTTATACCTGTTGAATTATTCACTTATAAAAAGATGTCTGTCTCTAATTTCTTGAATAAACTTATTTCTCAACCTAACAAACAATTCTCACTTCATTACTGTTCTTAGAGTTGGTCCACATTAATGAAGTTAGCAAAAATAGCTTCCAAAGAAGACAGAAAACCAAAATGGTATAAATTGCTCATATATGGTAACAATGAGAAGGAATTATATTAGCTATGATTTGAGTGAAACAACAGCAATTAATTTTGATATTGTTTATCAAACCCTGTGCATGGAATACTGTAAAGTCCTTGTGTTAGTTGGGTCATTTGGAAGCAGACATTAAGATAGAGTTAGAATTGCAAGAGATTTATTGGTAGATGTCTGTGAAAATAAATGGAGACAGAAATAGGATTGGGCAGGGGAGGCCCTTGGACCTAGAAGCAGATCTGATACCTGGTAAAGGAAAAGGGCAGGTCAAGATTTGGCAAGGAGAGTCTCAGATCTAATTCTCTCATTTATAGCATAATGGTATATTTAAATATTTCAGATATATTTTCTACTACTGAATTTTTGAACTCGTCTCTGTAAAGATAGTGCGTGTATGTGTATGTGTGTGTTTCACTTGCTAGTTTTTTAAATTGGACTTCTAAATTTATTCATTTAATTCACTTTCTGAATTCATTATTTTTCTCAATTTCTCAATACCATCTGGACATCAAAGGTAACATCACTTTCACTAACCTTGGCTATCTTACTTTGGATACAATACCAGAAATTAGGTCTACGATGATTAGACTTAGTGTTACTGATCTTGACTTTGACTTTTTCATGCCACATCTCCTATATGATTTTTAACAAAAACAGATTTATTATACATTTTACAGAAATAGTAATCTAGTTAAGGGTTTAATTTGTATCATTGCCAGAAGACTGTATTATACATTTTCTGAATAAAATATTATATTTAGTCATTGTGTTCTAATTAACACAACATTAATATTTTATTGCATTTGTTTATTCTTCCTTGTAACTTTGGTAGGTTTGACATTGGTAATGCTTCTGAATCCCCTGCTTTAATTATATTTTGGCTTATTGTTTGTTTGTATTTCTAGAATAATAAAGTTTTGTTTGTTTTTGGCTATTCATGATAAAAATATAACTACATATATTTTGATTATTCTCTTTTATTGACAAACTATGGAATATAAAATAAAACAATAGTAGAATTAATATAAGTGGAGCCCACTTTATTTTTCCAAAAATAAATAGAAATATTTGAATAATTGCTCATTTTCTGTTGAAAGAGTTAATACTCAAATAAGTGTTAACTATGATATATACAATGGAACTGCATACGTATTTAGTGACTCACCTCAAATACCCACTGCATAACAGGAAGTGCTGGGGTAGAGAAGGGCCAGGCCAGTAGGTCCTAAAATATTTACTGTAAACTGGGTCATAGGGCGCCTTTAATTGTGATTTTAGTATTTGAAATCCAAAGGCAGACCCTAGAGGATATATTCTAGGGGCAGGCAAGGTATAATAAAATGTATTCTCTGCTGAGAAATACATCAGGTACGTCAAAAAATCATTTGAGACTAAAATCAATGTGAGGAGGTGAAGTATTTGGGAAACTGAGAGTGAGGAGGCGGCATGACAGGCAAGTGGTGAGGAATAATGCCAGAGATCTAGTACAGATAGCAGGTCAGTTTTTATTTGCTTATAGAATGAATTTATCTGAAAACCTCAAATTTAGTTTAAAGAATTGGAAATAATTTAAATGACAAAAGAAGGCATGATTCAGATTAATTTGCAACTGTTGCCACTTTCTGTCAATACACTGATTTTCTTAAAATATCTTTTTCATCAGATTAATTATTTTACTGAATTGTTCAGATATTTTTAATAGTATTATTCAAATTTGAAAGAAAACAGAGTTAATACTTGCGGTGTTTTAGCAAAAAGAGATCAAAATCACTAGGAAAATGAAAGACAATAATCTCCTTTTTCTACTTACTCCTGTTATTCAAATAGTGTGTACATGGTAATACAGGAAGCAATTTCTCTTGAACATTTTACTACATTTATCCCATGGTGAAACAGTATAAATGGAGAATTTTTTTGGTTCTGTACACGTAACTCCCACAGCATAGATTTACTATAGTCCAATGTAATAGCCACTAGCCCCACGTGGCTACTTATTT
>NW_012143745.1:1832631-1833440 GCF_000956105.1 Propithecus coquereli | reverse complement strand
TTATTAATTTCTTTTTAAATAAAAAGAAAAATGGGAGATATAACTTCATGTTATCAAGATAGACATTTATCTTTCTTAATGACAGGGAATTTGAATAAAGAGTAGATTTATGTGGTAAACATCCTGTCTTCCCTGTAAATTTAAAGCAATAATTTCCATCAGGCCATTCTACCTGGGTTAGCATTAACATTAGTGGACATCACTAGCATGTCAGCCATATCGAATGTCATCAGAGCATGATATCCTTAACCAGATTAACTTAAAAATCCAGTCATACCATGGAAATATTTTTATTAAGAAAATATGCACAATTACAAAGATGTGGAAACAATCCAAGTGTCCATCAATATATGAGTAGATTAATAAAATGTGGTGTATGTATACCATGGAGTACTATTCAGCTACAAAAAACAATGGTGATCTAGCACCTCTTGTATTATCCTGGATAGAGCCGGAACCCATTCTACTAAGTGAAGTATCCCAAGAATGGACGAATAAGCACCACATGTACTCACCATCAAATTGTCTTTAACTGATCAACACCTAAGTGCACATTAAAGGAATAACGTTCATCGGGTGTCAGGCAGATGGAAGGGAGGAGAAGGGAATGGATATATTCACACCTAATGGGTACAGTGCACACTGTCTGGGGGATGGAGATGCTTATAACTGTGACTCGGGTGGGTCAAAGGCAATATATGCAACATAAACATTTATACCCCCATAATATGCTGAAATTAAAAAAAGGATATAAACTACATTCAAAAAAAAAAGAAAATATATTCCATTTGTAAATTATAATTTGTCTT
>NW_012143745.1:1830109-1830540 GCF_000956105.1 Propithecus coquereli | reverse complement strand
GTGTGTGTGTGTGTGTGTGTGTGTATTTATGTGTGATGTGAATGTGTAAATGAGGGAGAAAGAGAATGGAAAGAATGAAATCAAGGGCTCAGATAATGTCATCTCCCTATTGCTACAAAAGTAAAAGACAGAAGGCTAAATAGACTTTTTTAAGTTGTTAGTTTTCATCTGATAGCTTTCATTTCTGTTGTGAATGATAGTGATTTTATTTGCTGATGATGTGCAAGAGGAAAACGTTTGAGAAGTTTGTAAAAAATTGAAAATAGTGTGGGAGAGCAAGATTACCGGAAAATATTGTGTGATTAATAGACAGTGCTGAATAAGCAGTTGAGGTCTTTGATCATGAAGTTATACATGGCACTCAGTGTGTTATTTTGTGAAATTTTTTCTCCAAGCTCAGAGCCTCTGGAGAAGACACATAAAAGTAAAAA
>NW_012143745.1:1814892-1816474 GCF_000956105.1 Propithecus coquereli | reverse complement strand
GTAAGAAATAAAGATATGGAAAATAGACAAAACTCTCTCATAGCTAATTTCTATTTGAAATTTAAGAGTTAATCTAACAATAAGCTGAAATATCTCCAAAATAATGTGACTAGTTTTACTGTCAAAAATTTTCCAGAATTAATTATTAATTATCCTACCTAACAAATTGACTACAGTAGAAGAACTGTTTCTCAGTATTTCAGGGATTTAAAATCAGTCTTTTCTGTCCTTTCAAATTGTTTGGACTTAGACCATGCATACTAAACTTGTTACACATTGAAGTATATGAACAAATTACTCTTGTATTAATTCATAATTAAAAGAGAACTATGAAGTTGACAAATATTTTGTATTGTCCTAGTCATTGTATTTTTCTAAGAACTATTAATTCATGATGGAATAAAGATGCACACACAAATGGACACACACACACAAAATGCATAATGCATAAGATAAGCATGGGATAAATATAAAATGCAAGAGTTAGTAATATTATTCACATGTTTAATGCTTTCACTCTGATTTCTCTAAAACAAAATTTCATGTATATTATTAATACTAATTGTTAGCAAATTGTTTTATCTGGATAGTGATATACAGGCTCCGGTATGTACCCTATTAATATATCCCCTTTCTGATTGACATAATTCTTCTTTAAATATGTCAGTATCATCTCTAAAGTAATGAGAAAATCTTGCACTTTTGACTTTTGAATGGGAAAACATTTTTCCTTAATACTTATCTCATATATTTACTATATAACAACTATATATAATATATTAACATACAGGATATTATAAGATATTATATATTTATTTAATAGCTTAAGTAGATTTTGTGTCCATTATGGTCACCCTCTGTGTGCAATTCTAACAAATTCTCAGTCCACATTTCCTTGCCTTGGTCCCTAAATATCCTCTTCCTCTCTTCTACATGCAACTTTCAGCTTCATTCCTCATCTCTAATCTCAACCTTAGCATCATTCGGGTATCTTCTTATGCTTGTGCTTTTTCTGTTGGCTTCTCCCTCAAAGTCTCATCCCACTTCTCATAAAAATCTAGGTATACCTATACATCTCATATGCTTAAACCAAATTATTGTATCAGCTATCCTATACCAAAGAAAACTCCAATGTGCTCTGGAAGGAGGAAGCTAAATGTCCCACATTAACTTTGGAGGAAAATATGTAACAACACGTCAATCCTCCACTTCCCATATAAACGTGGATGTGTCTACTGACTGTCTCTAGTTGGATTTCAGAATGCATATTCTAGGGAAAGAAATGTTATAGTTATCATTAACATTTTGAGTATGTCCTAGAAGAAATAGAGTATTCTTTTTGCATGCCTTACTCGGATGTAATATAATATGGTTGTTAAGTGTTCTGGTTTTAGATTCAGACATTTCAAATTCTGCCTACTTATCATAACCTGTCCGATCATTACAAATCTCAGTTTCTTCAAGTTCAAAATAATAATATTACCTAACTCTTATAGGATGTTGAGATAATGTCTGTACAGTAGCTGACAGAATACCTCTTCTCTTAATGGTAAATTTTTATTGTTATTTATCAAATACATAA
>NW_012143745.1:1811673-1813729 GCF_000956105.1 Propithecus coquereli | reverse complement strand
TTGGTTTTACCAATGAGAAAAAATATAAATCTGAAACTTATCACATCCTTAATCAAAGATTTCCCTGAGAGAGAAGCAGGATTGACTACATAATTTGGGGGCCCAATGCAAACTAAAAATTTAGTACCCCCTTTTCAATTATTATTTTAAAAATTAAGACAGCCATAGAAGAGCCTTAAAGTAAGCAGAGAGCCTTTTTTTTTTCTTTTAAGACAGGAATGTTGTTTGTCACCCAAGTTGGAGTGCAGTGATGTTATAATAGCTCACTGAAGCCTCAAACTCATGGGCTAAAGTGATTCTCCTGCCCCAGTTGAGTAGCTGGGACTAAGAGCCCATATATGCCACCATACCTGGCTAATATTTTACTTTTTAAATTTTTTCTAGAAACAGGGTCTCACTATGTTGCCCAGTTTCCTACCTTGGCCTCCCACAGTGCTGGGATTACAGGCGAGTGTGAGCCACCACACCCAGCTACAGATCTCTTTTAAGTGTGGGCTCCTATGTGACTTTGCAGCCCATGCCCTTGAAGCCTGCCTTAGTACAGACCTCAAGGAGCCTCAGGGGAGTGCATTGTTTCTGAGTTGAGGATCTTGGATAATGACAATGATGAGGTAGCCACTGGATCTTGGTAGGCCTCCAAGATTATTAAATCTGGCTCTCACAAAATACTATTAAAATAAAACTGCTGATGAGACAAACCTAAATTTATTCTAATTATGACATACGAGAGCGTGTGCTTGAGAGAGTCTTTGTAAAATCTTGAAATGGGAGAGAGTGAAGTTAGAATATTTATAAATTTCAGAGTCTGGTTTAGGATTGTCTTTAAATTCAGAAACTTTAGGGGGACTTGGTAGTGATTATGACATAATAATATTTGAAATGGTTATGAGTGAGGATTTTGAGGCAAGAGTTCCAAAAAGTCTTAGGAATCAATCAAATATAAATAATGTAATGGCATCATTTGAAGAGATGAACATTTTGTTATTCATTCAAATGGGTTTTTCAGGAAGTTCTAGGAATGAACAATGAAGTTGTAACTTTTATCTTATTGTTCAAGAGTAATGCTTTAATAGTAAAGTCAAGTTAATGAAAGCAGCAATGCAGTGTAATATAATAGCAAAATCATGCTAACATAGACAGTATTAAGCTATGTCTGTGGGGTTTTGTTTTTCAAAAATAAAATCTAAGCTCAATATAACTGAAAAATATTATTACTAAACAGAATTCAGAAATTTCTCCCAATACAGGGAACAAATACAGTTTCTTGTCTCACAACCAAAATTGAAGAAAGTACAGAAATAAAATGGAAACAGATTTCAATAACCATTGAGAGAGAAAGAGAGAGAGAGACTTAGAAAAAAACCTTGGGAGACTGAAGACTGCCTTGAAAATTTACTTTTCCCCTGATTTGCTGAGGATAATTATTGCCTGTCTCTTCGTTGCAGCAAAATACCAGCAGCCATCCAACCAGCACATAATATGATAGGAGGAGCATAATAGCTCTGCTTGAGTCAGGGAGTCATTAACACATAGGCAGACAAGACATACTTGAGCTTTTATTTTTCTAATCACTTTCTTTCCAAACTCCCTGGATGGCTTGAGTGAAAGACACTCTCTCCCCATTTCTGTTTGATGCTAAGGTTTTAAAAGTAGAGATCCTGACCAGCAGAATTTTGTGCTGTGAATGATAGTAATCAAGAGTTTTCCTATTCAGCTATAAGAAGCAATGGTGATACAGCACCTCTTGTATTCTCCTAGATAGAGCTGGAACCCATTCTACTAAGTGAAGTATCCCAAGAATGGAAAAATAAGCACCACATGTATTCACCAGCAAATTGGTTCCACTGATCAACACCTAAGTGCACATGTAAGAATAACATTTATTGGGTGTTGGGTAGGTGGGTGGGAGGAGGAGGGGATGGGTATATGCATACATAATGAGTGTAATGCACGCCATCCGGGGGATGGACAGGCTTGAAGCTCTGACTTGGTGGGGGAGGGAGGTAAGGGCAACATACGTAACCTAAATATCTGTACCCCCATAATATGCTGAAAT
>NW_012143745.1:1806069-1807604 GCF_000956105.1 Propithecus coquereli | reverse complement strand
TTGTTGAGTAAGTTCCTTCCATATCCAGTTTTTTGAGAGTTTTTATCATGACGTTATATGAATTTAACTGAATGTTTTTTCAGCAACAATTGAAATGATCATATAGTTTTTGTCCTTCATTCTGTTGATAGGACGTATCATACTGATTGATTTGCATATGTTGAATCATCTTTGCATCCCTGGGATGAATACCACTTGATCATGATGAATAATCTTTTTAATCTGTGGTTGAATTTGGTTTGCTAGTATTTTGTTGAAGATTTTTGCATCTGTGTTCATCAGAGATATTGGCCTATGGTTTTCTTCTTGTGTCTTTTTCTGGGTTTGGTATCAGTGCAAAATAGGCCTCATGGAATAAGTTTGAGAATATTCCCTTATTCTCGATATTTTGAAATAGTTTAAGTAGAATTAGTTATAGTACTTTGAATGGTTTGTAGAATTCAGCAGTGAAGCCATCGGGTCCTGCGCTTTTCATTGACGGGAGATTTTCATTACTGCTTTACCTCATTACTTGTTATTGGTTTATTCAGGTTTTAGAATTCTTCCTAGTTCAATCTTGATAGGTTGTATGTGTGTAGAATTTTTTTTTCACTTCTTCTAGGTTTTCCAATTTATTAACATATAGTTGCTCATAGTAGTCTGTACTGATCCTTTAAATTTTTGCAGTATCAGTTGTATTTCCTCCTTTTTCATCTCTGATTTTATTTATTTGTGTTTCCTTTCTTTTTTTGGTAGTTACTCTAGCTAAAGGTATGTTAATTTTGTTTACATTTTTGAAAAGCCAACTTTTCATTTCATCAATCTTTTGTATTGTTTCATTGGTTTCAATTTTATTTATTTCTGCTGTAATCTTTATTAATTCTTTTCTTCTACTAATTTTGGGTTTAGTGTTCTATTGTTTTTGTGGTTTTTTGAATTCATTGTTTGGTTGTTTTTTGAAATTTTCCTACTTTTTTGACATAGGCACTTATTGCTATAACACTTCCTCTTCATGATATGTTGTGTTTTTGTTTTAATTTTTTTCAAGAACTCTTTTAATTTCCTTCTTAATCTCTGCATTGACCCACTGGTCACTTAGGAGCATATTGTTTAATTTCCTTGTGTTTTTATATTTTCCAATGTTCCTCTTGTTATTGATTTCTAGTTTTATTCCATTTTGGACAGAGAAAGTAGTTGATAAAATTTCAATTTTTTTTTCAATTTTTAAAACTTGTTTTATGGCTTAAATATGGTATATCCTTAAGAACGATCTATGAGCTGAGCAGAAGGGCACACATTCTATAGCTGTTGGACAAAAAAGTCTATAAATATCTATTAGGTCCATTTGGTCTATGATGCAAATTAAGTCCAATATTTCTTTGTTAATTTTCTATCTGGATGATCTATCCAATGCTGGAAGTGGAGTGTTGAGCTCTCCAACAATTACTGTATTGTACTGAGATCTATCTTTCTTTTTTAAGTCTGATAATATTTGCTTTATATATTAATATATCTGGGTACTCCTGTGTTGGGTGCATATATATTTAGAATTGTTA
>NW_012143745.1:1804616-1806019 GCF_000956105.1 Propithecus coquereli | reverse complement strand
TATAGTAAGTAATCTGCAGTCCTACTCTAGGTAGAAATGTATATATTCATACCTGATTTTGAGTACTCTCCAAGATATATTGCTAAGATTTATCAATTTTCACTCAAACAGTAATGTAAGGAAGACTTGTATATACAAGTTTTAAAGTATAATAATATTTAAATTAATGAAATTTTATTTTTTTATGAACAAGATTACATGGGCTTACAGGGGATTGAACATGACTTCAAGGAAGATATTTAATTTCCTTCTATAAAAAGCGATCCTTTTTATGTGATTCTTTCTGTGTATTAGGGAATGCATTTTCATCTATTACTTCATGACAAACTTCAATATTTCAGAAATAAAGGATTGCTTCATCTCAGAATAATTTTGTACCTCCAGAAAGAATACATATTCCTAGAACACAAATAAAAATTTAAGGATGAAAATAGAAGCACAAAACAATAAAGCAATATTTTTGAGGTTCTTGGAGGAATTAAATTTCTGTTTAGAAAATAAAGTTACCTTGTTACATAAATTGTGTGCTTCGAGATGGTACATATAACCAATATTTTATAATAAATGGCTTAAGTAGCTGAATTATAGGTATAATAAATCTGCTTTCATGGGTTATAATGTTTCAGGAACCATAAGTTTAAGATCTTTAGTGAGGAGAAACCAGACACCACTATATTACTTTAAAGTTTTATTTTACATAACCATACATAGTAAACCTGACGTTTTCATCTCAGAATCAGTGTTTGGAATAGTAAGAACTTTTCTTTATGTAGTAGTAGCCTTAAGAATTCCTGTGGACTGATGCAGCGACATGGCTGATTAGAGACAGATGACACTCATCCCCCCCCAACCAACAAGGACTAAGGCAATGAATAAATAGCTAAAATTTGACTAAAGTGTAAAGGGGAGAGTTCTGGAGTGTGGCAGAGGAGTGGGGACATACCTGTGGTGATTGGGAGTCCAGGAAGGAAGCACCTGGCCTCTGCAGCCCCAGCACCCATGACAGCCGCATTCTGGGAGTTTGAGGTGGGAGGATGGCCTGAGCTCAGGAATTCGAGACCAGCCTGAGCAAGAGCGAGATCCCATCTTTACCAAAAATAGAAAATAATTAGCCAGGCCTTGTGGCGCGCCTGTAGTCCCAGCTATTAGGGAGGCTGAGGAAGAAGGATGGCCCAGGACTTTCAGGTTGCAGTGAGCTATGATGATGCCACTGCACTCCACCCAAAGTGATAGTGCAAGACTTGGTCTCCAAGAAAAAAAAGAAAGAAAAAAGAAAGAAAAAAGAAATCCTGCCATTCACCACAACATGGATGGAATTAGAGGACACTATGTTAAATATAATAAAATAAACCAGGAATAGAAAGTTAAACACTGCATGTTCTTACTCACATGGGGAAGCTACA
>NW_012143745.1:1802570-1804566 GCF_000956105.1 Propithecus coquereli | reverse complement strand
TTATTATTACTTTGAATAAACTTTCTAACCAAGTCTCTCTCTCTATCTCATTTTTAAGGCCAATAATTCTTAGATTTGCCATTTTAGGACTTTTTCTAGATCTTGTATGCATGTTTCATTATTTTTTATTCTTTTTTTCTTTTTTTCTCTTCTAACTGTGTATTTTCAAATACTTTGTCTTCAGATCATTATTTCTTTCTTCTACTACATCAATTCTGCTAAGAGATTCTGATGCATTTCTCTGTTTTTTACTTAAATTCTTAAGCTACAGAATTTCTGCTTGATTTTTTTTATTATTATTTCAATCTTTCTAAAAAATTTTCCTGATAGGCTTCTGAATTCCTTTGTGTGTTGTCTTGAAGTTCATTAAGCTACTTCAAGACAGCTATTTTGAATTCTTTGCCTGAATGTTCACATATCTCCATCACTCCATGATTGGTCTCTGGTACCTTATTTAGTTTGATTGTCCTGTCATGTTTTCCTGGATTGTCTTGATGCTTGTGGATGTTTATTGAAATCTGGGTATAGACTTAAGGTATTTATTTTTATCTTCACACTCTGGGTTTGTTTGAACCCATTCTTCTTGAGAAGGCTTTCCAGATATCCAAAGGGAATTAAATATTGTGATTTAAGTCTTGGTCACTGTAGCCATATCAGCACTGGGTTTGGCACAAGCCCAGTATTGCTGCAATCTTTGCAGTCTCTCAGTGGTTCTGCCTTTGTAGAATTGGGTAAGATACGGCAGAATTCCCTGGATTATGAAGCAAATTGTCTCCCTCTCTTCCTTTGCTCCCTGTGCTGAGCTGCTGGAGTTGGAGGAGTAGTGTGTGGGCACTCCCTAGTGGCCACCAGTGCCAGGTCCCGTCTGAAACCAGATCAGTCTCACCCACAGTCCATGGTGCCTATTGCCTGGCTCTCTCTCATGTTTATTCAAAGTCCAAGGACTCTTTAGTCAGCAAGAAGAAGAAACCTCTGCCAGGACTTGGTACTTCCCTTCAAGACAACATGGCTTCTTCTGGCCCAGGGTAGATTCAGTAATACCATCCAGGAAATAAGGCCTGTACTGATGGGCTTGAGGAGTCTGCTTGGTACTTTATTTTACTGTGGCTGGGCTGGTACCCAAGTGATAAAACGTAGTCCTCTGAGGTCTTCCCTTTCCTTTTCCCAAGTGAAAGAAAACTCTCCCTGAGTTACACTCTCTGCATTTGGGGGAGGGGTACACAGGCACCGGCTTGGCCACCATCCATGGTGTTTCACTGGGTCATGGGCACTCCAAGTACACTCTCTCTGAGTATGCACAGCTGCAAGAATTGCCCAAGGACTGCAGCCTTTTTGTCCTGACTGCCACACAAATTTAGTCCAGGTCACAAGCTGCTTTTTGCCAGCCAGTGGTGGGGCTGTCCTTAACTCAGGTTGCAGCGGGGAAGATTTCCCTCCAGTCTGTCTAGTCTAAATCCTCCCTCAGTGGGTACTGGCAGAACACTGCCCTATGCTGTGTTCCCATGTGCCGATGTGGCCCTAAGTTACAATGCAAAGATCCACAGTCACTTCACTCTCCCTCCCTGGGTGCACAGATTCCCTCTCCACTCAATGTATTGGCTGGCGCTGTCATTGATTAAGGGATGGGTGGAATAGGCAATGCAACATTGTGTTTTCTATCTCTCCAGTGTCTCTTTCCTTGATGTACTGCTAAAACCAGGTAGTATGATCACTCACCTGATTTTTGGTTCTTGTCAAGTTGCTTGTGTGGATAGCTGTTGAATTTGGTGTTTGCATATGGACAATCACGGGAGGTTACTATTCAAACTTCTTGCTACAATCCTCAGGATTCTTTTCTTGAGTTCCCTTTCTTCTAATTATTGATGTATACAAATGCTACTGATTTTTGTATGCTAATTTTTGATCCTTCAACTTTACTGAATTTGTCTGCATGCTCTCACTCATATGTGAGAGCTAAATATGTTGATTCCATGACAGGAGAGAAGAGAATAGAGTG
>NW_012143745.1:1800666-1802520 GCF_000956105.1 Propithecus coquereli | reverse complement strand
TACTTATAGTAAGAACAATTTTAGTTAGAGTACTATGATAATAAGGAAAACAAATACAAGATCTTGTATAAAAGATTTGAGAAGTAAAGGGCATACAATATCTAAATATTCATAATAAAATACTGAACAAAGTAAAATAAAAGAAAAAATGGGTATACTGTATAAATAAAACCAAAATTTAAATTCTAGATATATCAAAATAAAGGAAAGCAGAAATTAAATTGAAAAAATAATGGATGAATACATGTTTTTATGAAGGAAGACAGTAATAATTTAAAATTTTTACAATATCACAATGGGGCCATAAATATGCATATGTGTTAAGACCTGGGGCAAACATCATAAAAATGAAATAGATAGGAATGGGGAAAAATAAAATTCAGGAATTGAAAAATATAAAGTAACATAGCATAACTAATTGCCCATATTATAAATGTATATGAATATAACCTACTCATTAAAAGAGTCTCACCTCTAAAGACAATATATAATTATACGTTGTCTATAGAAAGCCTTCAGATACAGAGATTTTAAAAATAGAATGATAGTATTAAACAAATTGTAGGCAAATATGAACCAAAAAAATGAGGTGTAAATTTTAATATCTATAAAAATAGAATTATAATCCAAAGTTTTATATGGAAATATATATATGGACAGAGAGAGTGACATAAAAGATATATAGAAATAGGAGCCATATTTGTCATGAATATATGCATATTATGAGACATCTTAGCATATATTCAGTAATAAATGAGAGAAATGATCACTCAAGACTGAAGGTGGTAATTTTAAAGCACCACTCTCAAAAACTGATACATTAAGTACATAAAAACATGCAGCTAAAAAAGACTAAAACACTTAACATAATGATGTTCAGTTTCATCTATGTTGCAGCAAATGACAGGATTTCATGTTTGTATGGCTAAATATAATAGTATTCATGGTGTATATATGGCACATTTCCTTCATCCATTCATTCATTAATGAGCAGTTAGATTGACTCAGTATATTGGCTATCGTGAATAATGCTTCAGTAAACATGTGAATGTAGAAATCTCTTCTGTGTACTGATGTCCTTTGTTTTGGATATATGCCCTGCAGGGCATTGCTGGATCATAAGATAGAGGAACCTCCATACTTTTTTCCATAGTAGCTGTACTAATTTACATTCCAACAAGAGGTGTACTAGCTTTCTCTTTTCTCCTCATCCTTGCCAGCATCTATTATGTTTTGTCTTTTTGATATCGCTGTTTTAACAGGGTGATCGTAAAAACCTCATTGTTGTTTTTATTGATATTTTCATGATGATCCGTGATATTGAGCATATTTTTCATATACCTGTTGGCCATTTATATGTCCTCTTTTGATAAATGTCTGTTCATATTCTTTTGCTCATTTTTAATTGGTTTATTTGATTATTTTCCTATTGAGGTGTGGAAGCTCCTTATATATTCTAGCTATTAATCCCTCATCAGATGGGTATTTGTAAATATTTTTTCCCATTCTGTGGGTTGTCTCTCCACTTTGTTGATTTTTTTTTCCTTTGCTGTGCAGAGCTTTTTAGCTTGATATGATCCCATTTGTCCAATCTTACTTTGGATGCCTGTGCCTCGGGAGTATTAATCAAAAAGTCCTTGCCCAGAAAAATATGTGAATGTTTCTTCAATGTTTTCTTTTAGTACTTTAATAGTTTCAGGTCTTATATTTAAATATTTAATCCATTTTGATTTAATTTTTGTGTATGGTCAGAAATGAGGGTCTGATTTCCTTCTTCTGCATATGGATATCCAGTTTTCCCAGCACCTTATATTATACTTTTCCCATTGTATGTTCTTGGCAACTTTGTTGACG
>NW_012143745.1:1788915-1789289 GCF_000956105.1 Propithecus coquereli | reverse complement strand
AAAGATTTCTTGAAAAAGACCATAAAAGCACAGGCAACAAAGCAAAAATAGTCAAATGGGATTACATCAAGCTAAAAAGCTTCTTCACAACCAAAGAAACAATCAATAAAATGAAAGAACAACCTGTATAATGGGAGAAAGTATTTAAAATCATATATTAATTTCTGAGACAATAATACAATAATTTTTAAATAACAGCAAAAGCATAACATAAAAATATACATTAAAAAGAAGTAACTGCATGTTAAAAAGCAATATCTTTTAAAAATAGTAAATTTATCACCTTAAACTATAATAAAAATCTAAGAAATTATCAAAAAATACAGCATACACTGTGAAGGCGGTGATGAGTATGGAAACCAACTACGGTTACA
>NW_012143745.1:1784427-1785406 GCF_000956105.1 Propithecus coquereli | reverse complement strand
AAAAAAAAAAAAAAAAGAGTTTTTCTTGGGTACTTGAGCCCCTTCCTAGACTTATCAGGACCATCAGAGAATTATGGAAGAAGAGTACCCAAACCCCCAGTGAATGGGCCAGCCTTTGGGCAATCTAAAGTATCTGTTTAAGAAGAAGGAAAAACAAAAATGCTGATATTCTTCTGCTATTCTTTCTTTGGTTATTTGTTCTGTCTATAGGATGAAGAGAAAAGTCCTTAGTGAAGATTTCCTCTCTTGCTAATCTGTCTTGTTGCTGGGTTTGTCATACTCCTGTATAAAATTTACCTTCCCACACTCTGAATTTGCAGAAGTCAGTCTCTCAGATCACCTACAGGGTGTGACTAATACTCTGTACTCAGAGGTCCCATGTTTCTTTCTTGTCCAGGCCTGTATCAGACATTATGTACAAGACAACAGTAAGGACATACAGTCCTACCAGTGTATTAGATACCAAGCAGGGTAAACTCTCTCTTATCAGATATTCTCCATCTCACCTTGTCAATCCTCATGGTTGTAGTTATTGCTTATGCCCTTTTTTAACTTGTAATCTGTTACATTCTTTATTTTTGCAAATCTACTGCTAAAGCTTTGCAATGCCATATACAAGGGAAAAGCTTCCATCCAAAACATCATCTCAATTCAGCTGGAGGTAGCTTGGTAACTACATTACCCCTCCTCCCATAGATATGGAAGGGTAAAATTGACAGTGGGGAATATGTAGCAGAAGGAACAGCCTGAAAACAGGTAAAATGTTTTGTAAGGTGTCTCTTTAACGTCCCCCCTCAACACACACACTCTTTTGGGGTGTTAAAACCTGCATCCCTGTCTGAGGCCAGTAATCAGAGGGTCAGGGGAGTGTTCTTTCTTCTTTGTACCATAGGAGATAGCTCAAGGGAGCTGTCTGGGCAGAGGTCAGGAGATTGTCTTCACTGGAGATGCTATAGTTAAACAGCAACAGCCTGGAGTT
>NW_012143745.1:1783235-1784377 GCF_000956105.1 Propithecus coquereli | reverse complement strand
GTTTTTTAATATTATTTAAAGTGTCATAATAGATCTAGTAGATAATAAAAACTTCTCTGGAGTTTTCAAGATAGAAATGGATGTCTTCTATGTGAATACAGTATTCTTAAAAATATGGATGGCTACGCAAAATTAAAAGGAAAATCAGGATGAAAATCCAGATGGATTGTGTTAAATAAGAATGCTGTTCAGATCTTTAGGAAAACCAAACTATGATTTATAGAGCTATATCATTTTGTTGCTCCTTAGTTATCATCATTGTGCAAACATTTGTGATATTTCTCTAATCTTGTGATAACATGTTAGGTTGTCTACTACATCGCTTATTCCAGCGCAGATTTGATTAAATTTCTTCTTGTCATTATTGCGTCTTTTTTCTCTCACCAGTATTCTTTCTTTCCTTTTCTTTCTTTTGTTCATTTGTTTGTTTTTTGTTCTTTCTTTCTTTTCCATTTTCCATTTATTTTTCTTTCATTTATTTATTCAACTCGGGCAAATCTTAATTTCTGTTGTATTTTCTTCATGTCATGCACCAAAAATACAGCAATTATAACTAAAAACTATTTACATGAAAAATGTATTTCATAAGTAAAATATATGCCCATGAAAACCACAAATTCATAGACTTAAAATAATTTCTTCAATCGCATCTGTTTTCCTGAAAACTCCTATCTTCTTTGCTCAAGTTAGTAATCTCATTTTCTGACGCCTTATATTTTTTTCCTTTTACAAAGTGCATTTTTTAATGGCTTCTAATTATCTTCATCTTAATTTTTTGTTTATTGGTAATGGTAATCTGTGGTTTAAAAGAAATAATATAATTTATCCTATTTTCCACTGTGGAAAGAAAAAAAATAACTGAAAATATGTGAGATCTTTGATAGCAAAATATTGGGAAAACATAAGTTATATTTCTAGATTTTTTAAGAAGATATGAAAATGCACATTAAATAACTTTCTATATTAGGCTTCATCTATATTGTAATCCTAGAAAAAAATCTTTGTTAATTGTTTCCCCCTTAGGGAGATCTTTCTACTCTTTCATGCTTTTTTGTAGTATTACAGAAGTTGTACTATTTGGTCTACAAAGTCTATCATGGATTAGAATGTTCTCATTTGTAATGTTATTTATAATTTAAAAT
>NW_012143745.1:1782195-1783185 GCF_000956105.1 Propithecus coquereli | reverse complement strand
AAAAAGACCTAAGCAATACAATTACTTGAAATGACCTATATATTCTTAGATTTCAATACCAACAAACTATGAATACATATTTTTCTCTAAGAACACATAAAATCTTACAGAAATAGATCATGTTTTATGACAAAAATTAAGCCTGAATAAAGTTCAAAAGATTAATATTGCATATATGAGTTTTTTCCTTAAATTTATAGTTGACATGTAATTGTACATGTTTATGGGGTGCAATATAAAGCTTGAATGCATGTATACATAGTATAATGATAAAATCATGTTAATTACTATATATTTCACTTTAAATATTTATTATTTCTTTGCGGGGACAACATTGAAAATCTTATCTTCTAGGTATCTTGAAATATAAAACACATTGTTATTGGCTATAATCACCTATAACACCAAAACTTGTTATTCCTGTGTAACTGTAACTTTGTAGCCATTGACCAACCTTTCCAAGTCCCTCCCTCTCTCCCCAGCCTTTGTTAATCACTATTCTACTCTCTACATCTATGAAATAAACTTTTTTAGATTCCATACATTAGTGTGATCATGTAGTGTTTGTATTTCTGTGCCTGGCTTATTTCACTTAATATAATGTCCTCCAGGTTCATTCATGTCGTTGCAGAGGGCTTCATTCTGTTTTACGGATGAATAGTAGTCCATTGTGCATGTGTGACACACACACACATATATACACCACATTTTCTTTATCCATTCATCTATAGATAGGTATTTAGATTGATTGTATAGCTTGGCTATTGAGAATAGCATTGCAATAAACATGAGTGTGGTAATGTCTTTTCAACATACTGATTCCTTTCCTTTAGGTTAGATTATTGGTTCATACGGTAGTTGTATTTTTCATTTTTGGGGGAACATTATGCTGTTTTCCATAATTACTGTACTAATTTAGATTCTCACCAACAGTGTGTAAGTGTTCCCTTTTCTCCACATCCTAACTAGTATTTGTTTTGTTTTTTTTTT
>NW_012143745.1:1777006-1778950 GCF_000956105.1 Propithecus coquereli | reverse complement strand
CAAAACACGTTTAATACTAATTCATGGAGCAACAACAAATGATAAGAAAATTTACCATAACTGATGTGACTTTATTTAAACAAATAAAATAGCATACTCCAGAATTAATATGATGTCATGAAAGAATATAGATGGTTATACTTTCGGAGTCTTACCTGTGATACAGACTATTTTTCCCCAAGACAGATGATGCATTAAGAATCAGAAATCCAAAGGGCACAGAAATAACTATACATTTTGGCAGAAACATGGTCCCTACTGTTGGCAGCAAAGGCATCCAGCTGGGGTCTAGATTAATTTATTTATTGGTTAAGTGCTTTATACTATGTCAAATGATTGACAATTTGGAAAATCATATCACTTATCCACCCAGCTGGCACACAGGAGATGATTACAGGAGATGATTCATAATTATAACAAAACACTAACTGGTAAGTTATTAAATGCCTTTCTTAGATGCACAAAGTAAACTCAACATTTTTTTACATAAAGAATTTCCTGCAGTACAGATGCATTCAAATATTAACAATATGTAATTCACAGTGACTAAATTATCCACAGTAATTAAATATATAAATGTAAGTCAATGAGATAGGCACACGTACGTAATTCATGCATGTTAAATGAGGTATGACTAAGAAAATAGGGCTGATTTTTATTAAACATACCAATACTCATAGGTCCAAAAAGTCACATCTTCTTTGTATGGAAACACTCATTCTTGAGAGATTATAAACTCTATTCACTTACAATTTCTCTTGAAGCCATAGAAGGGAAGAGTTATTGATATATGTACCAATATTTCTCTAAGCTTCATTTCACAAGCTGTTATTGGTCAATTGGATGGTGATAAGGATATTCTACATAACACCTTGTTTTGGACACTGAACAGAGATGTACCCCTCATGTAAAAATTTGGTTCAGAAGTCAATGCTGATGACTTCACACAAACAGGAAGAGAGCATGAAGAGTTATACTATATTCATAATGAGGCATTCTGTTGAGGCCTGGGCAGGTTTCCAAGTTGACCCAAAAATGACTTTCAAGGAGGTAAAAAAAAATGGGTTGGGTTTTACAGTGGTTATAAAGTGAAGACAGGATGAGGTTTTCTGTTTCGAAGGGTTAGGATTTCCAGAACTTAAATTTCCTGCTAGCACCATAGGGAAGGAATACCCAAGTATTTACAGATGTGGGGCAGAGGGAAAGAGAGATTTGTTGGGCTTGAAATTTGTCAGTTGTCAAATATCAAATATGGACTCAAACTCTTCATTGTGTGCCTTCTGTTTAATTACAAAAATTCTGACATAAACAATGTTAATGGGTGTTTTGAACCTGTTATATGCAAACTCATTATAAAATGCTTATAATGGGAAGTGAAGATTTTCTCATATTTAAAGTTCTCATGTGATAAAGAAACAAGTAGAAGAAAGTGCAGTTTTCCCTTGATGTACTAGAATATAAAACCCATAGGGAGTATAAATAGGTAATAAGTTAATAGAATTATTAATAACACTCAGCAAGGGGAGAGTTTTATAACGTGAAAGAATAAGAAAATTGTCTTTACTAACCCCATTTAAGTAATTATAATTTTTATGTGCTTTACAATATGTAGCTGAATATTGTGCAAAAGGCAGATAGATGCTCTCTGGAATGACCACTACCCAAAATGTTGTATTTATTATCCAGGTGGTATTATTTGTATGAATTAAGTTACAGACCAGGAAATGTAATCTTTCTTAAAACTGCAAAATCTATCATCTAATGAGCTTATTTTTATTTTGTCCAGCTATGTCCATATATTTAAGTCAAAAAAGAATTCTTTTTCTGAATTAGTGTTAATCTTCAGAAATACAAAAGTTAAACTATAATAACTGCCAACAGATGTTAAAATGATGTCATAATGTTTACTGCTAAAAGATCAAATTGCTTATTTGTTAGTGTTAT
>NW_012143745.1:1764449-1764821 GCF_000956105.1 Propithecus coquereli | reverse complement strand
TTTTAAATAATGGCCATTCTGATAGATATAAAGTAACATCTCATTGTGGTTTTAATTTGCATTTTTCTAATGATTAGTGATGTTTTAGTATTTTTTCATGTTTTTTGGCCATTTGTATATCTTCTTTTGAAAAATAATGAGCCTTTTGTCCACATTTGAATGAGACTATTTAGTTTATTTGGTTTTTTTTTTTTTTCCTTGCTGATTTGTTAGAGTTCCTTGCAGGTTCTGGTTATTAGTCCTTTGCAGGATGTATAGTTTGAGAATAGTTCTTCCAATATATGACCATGGGATTTTTTTTCATTTATTTGAGGAATCTATGGTTTCATCAGTGTTTTGTAGTTCTCCTTGAAGAGATTTTTCACTTCCTTG
>NW_012143745.1:1763875-1764399 GCF_000956105.1 Propithecus coquereli | reverse complement strand
GCAACATTTTCAACTTTCACCATTCAGTATGATGTTGGCTGTATATTTGTCATATACAGCTTTTATTATTTTGAGGTATGTTCCTTCTATACCTTGTTTGCTGAGGATTTTTATTATGAAGTTATGCTAGATTTTATCAAATGCTTTTTCTACATCTATTTAGATGACAATATGTTTTTTGTTTTTAATTCTCTTTATGTGGTAAATCACATTTATTGATTTGTGTTTGTTGATCCATCCTTGTATCCCTCGGCTGAAACTCTCTTAATCATGATGAATTATCCTTTTGATATGCTGCTAGATTCAGTTTGCTAGTATTTTTTTTTTGAGCATTTTTGCATCTATGTTGATGAGGGATATTGCCCTGAGGTTTACTTTTTTTGTTGTGTATCAAAAAGATTATGGCTTCATAGATGGAATTAGGGAGAATTTCTACTTTCTTAATCTTTTGGAGTTTTAGAAGGATTGGTACAAGTTCTTGGTAGGTCTGGTAGAATTCAGCTGTGAATAAATCTAGTCCTGTA
>NW_012143745.1:1762896-1763294 GCF_000956105.1 Propithecus coquereli | reverse complement strand
TTAGATACACAAATACTTAACATTGTGTTACAAGTGCCTATAATATCCAGTACAGTAACATGCTGTATAGATTTATAGCCTAGGAACAATAGGCTGTACCATACAGCTAAGGTGAATAGTAGGCTATATTATCTAGGTTTGTGAAGTACACGCTATGATGTTTGCACAACAATGAAATCATCAAACAATGCATTTCTCAGAATGTATCCTTATTGTTAAGCAACACATGATTGTATATATGTTTATAGTTAAAATTATTTCTTCTTGATCAATGAAATTTTATCAAACTTAATATCTTTCTTTTTTGTTGTATAATAATGTATTTTATACCAACTATTACTTGACGTGATATTAATAGAACCTTTACAGCTTATTGTTAAGTTTCAGTGTTTGCAATT
>NW_012143745.1:1762392-1762846 GCF_000956105.1 Propithecus coquereli | reverse complement strand
ATTATAAGTAAAAATGGTATTCAAATACCTATATATTTATACTCTCTATATTCAGTACATATTCTTAAGGCAACTGAATTTCTGTTGCTAAGCGTTTCTCCCTATTTTTGAAATTGATTTCCTTTGCAAAGGAGAAATGTGGAGCTCACTTGAAGAAAATCTATGCCTTTGGGGCATTTTATAATGAATGACTTGCCTTTTTTTGTGAAAGTGTTTGTACTATTTTGAGAAATGAATATACAGTAGGATGGTTACCAGCAGTTCACTTTGTTGTAATTTCTGAAAAGCAGTTTCCTGTGTTTCAGAGAATAATTGATTTTTTTTAAATAGTACTCCCTTAGCTGCAGGACTTATTTTATACATTTTTTACTGCTTTTAAAACATATGCTTAATTAACTTTTGCAGCAGTGAACACAATTAAATTACAGTCATATTTTAAAATTTTAGTCTAATA
>NW_012143745.1:1758763-1759042 GCF_000956105.1 Propithecus coquereli | reverse complement strand
CACAGTGAAATAAAACTAGATATTGATTCCAAAAGGAACTCTCAAAACTACACAAATTAATGGAAATTAAACAACCTGCTGGTGAATGATCTTTGGATCAACAAGAAAATCAAGATAAAAATCAAGAAATGTTCTGAATTGAATGATAATGAAAACACAAGTTATCAAAATATCTGATATTCAGCCAAAGCAGTGCTAAGAGGAAAATTTTTTTTTTAATATTTTTATTTCAACATATTACAGGGGTACAAATGTTCGGTTACATATATTGCCCTTGCC
>NW_012143745.1:1756541-1757899 GCF_000956105.1 Propithecus coquereli | reverse complement strand
TTCAAACTGCAGGAAACTAAAGAAAAAGAAAAATTCTGAAAGAAGCCAGAAGGAAGAAAAACAAATCCTTAACTATGGTTAATAATTACATTGGAATTCTATTCAGAAACCAGGCAAGAAGAATTTCTATGGAGTGAATTGAAGAATAAAAAAGGTGGAATGGATAGAAAAGATTTACTAACATGGTACATAGTAATCTAACAAATCAGAAATCACTTTATATATAAATGGTCTAAATTTATCAATTACACGATAGGGACTGACAGTGGGCAGAAAAGCAAGACCCAATTATATGTTGTCTCCAAGACACCCACTTTAAATATAAATGCAAACATAGCTTAAAAGTAAGGGGATGGTGAAATACATGCCATTGTAACCCTAATCATATGAAAGTAGAAGTAGCTATGTTAATTTCAAATAAAGCTGGCAGGTTTCGGAAAAAACAAAATTATAAAGAAGGACATTACATAAATCAAAAAAGGTCTACTCTCCAAGACATGCTAATCCTTAATGTATATGTACCAAACAATGACAGAGCATCAAAATATGAGGCAAAAATTGATAGAACTGTTACAGGCTGAGTCGTGTTCCCTAAAAATTCATATGTTAAAGTCCTAGCTGTCAGTAGCTTAGAATGTGACTATATTTAAAGATAGGATCTTTAAAAGGTCATTTTGAGTTAAGATCATGTAATTAGGTTGGGCCCTAATCCAATATACCTGTTATTCTTATAAAAAGAGGAGATTAGGACATAGACTAGCACAGAAAAAAGACCACGTGAAGATACAAGGAGGCAGTGACCATCTGCAAGCCACAGTGACCATCTGCAAGCCAAAGAGAAAAGTCTCAGAAGAAGTTAACTCTACCAACACCTTGATCTCAGTCTTCTAGCCTCCAGAATTGTGTGAAAATAAGTTTCTGTTGCTTAAGCCACTCAGTATGTGGTATGCTATTGGAATAGCCCTAGAAAACTAATACAAATTAGGAGGTATAGTCAAATCCATTATTACAGTTGGAGACTTAAATACTCCTCTTTCGGAAATTGACAGATTCAGCAAACAGAATATCCCATAAGGGTGTAGTTGAACTAAACAGAACCACCAATTAGAACTAACTCACATTTATAAAACACTTCATGCAACCACAGCAGACTGCATATTCTTCTCAAACTCCCATGGAACAATGGCCAAGATAGACCACATTCAAGACTTTAAAACACATCAACAAATTTGAAAGTATAGAAATTATATAAAGAATGCTCTCAGGCCACAGTGGAAATAAACTAGAAATCCATAACAGAAAGATAGCTGGAAAATCTCAAAATACTTGGAGATTAAACAAAACATTTCTAAATAATA
>NW_012143745.1:1755381-1756491 GCF_000956105.1 Propithecus coquereli | reverse complement strand
CTTACTTTATAAAAAAAATCCTATCATATTTGACATCTTGAATAACAGTTACATACACACTGAGAAGGAGCCATGAATCAAATTTCAATCCATATATATTCCAGACAATGTTTTACAATTATGTTTAGATTTCATATTTGAAATATTCAAATTGTTTAGTCATTCACTTATCACTTATTCTAGTATATGACATTAATGAAAACTTGACTATGTTGCATTTATATATCTATTGTTTAATTTCTGTTCTTATTGCTGACCATTTGGATAGTTACAGTAAAACTCACATTTTTGTCAATCCATTCCAACACTACTGTTATTGTGAGATTTTGATATAGCCAGTAAAAGATGTGAGCACCAGAAATAGAATTCCCAATTTTGGTTTCTGCTCCAACATGTATTGAGTTCAGAAGTTGTCACTCCCAAACTTATGACAAAAATAAAAATTGAACAAACTAAAAATCAATATTTTTCTTTATATCATCAGACAAATGAGTTAACAAGATAAGCTGATGTCCTGAAACTAGAGAGACAGAAGAATATAGAGAATCACAGTATACAGAAAGTGAAAGCCCCCTGCTGGTTAGGGTTTACTTCTAATCAGCAGGGACACTTAAACAGTAATTAACTAATTTCTGGAGACTTAGCATGAATTATTCTGAGAGTTAAAATTTCTGGAGGAACCAGTCATAGGGGTGCTTTCACATTTGCATAAATTTTATATCCATCAGATTCTCAGTGATGATCAGAAAAAAATATTCTTCTGTTTTGACAGGGTGAGGGTAAAAACAACCATTGTGAAATATGCCCAAAGCATGCTGTTCTCAGTAAAAAAAGACCTTCTCTCAGCAGAAACTGCTTTACATGAGCCTTATATAATGCAGGAGAAGGGCAATTATATAACTTGAGCCATTCCAGCCTCCTTGTCACACATATGGGAGGGAAAAGAAGATACTAAAAAACTCCTCTGAATGGCATAGCACAGAGATTCCTGCCCAACAAAAAAATCCAGCATTTAATAAGATTACCAAAAGTTTCCCCTCTCCAATACTTTACCACCACATTTACAGTACTTCATTATAATTAATGGTGAACTACAACTGAAGGAGCTGC
>NW_012143745.1:1744055-1745162 GCF_000956105.1 Propithecus coquereli | reverse complement strand
AAAAAAAAAGAAAAATAAATTTGTGAAGTCTTTGCTGAAGCTATTACAGCAGGTGTGAAAACCTTGCACTTTTTGCAAAATGCATTTTTATCTGATATTGAAAATGTCTCTTTTGTATGAGTGTAGAATTGCCACTAAGTAAGTCATACCTATAAATTCTAATATGGTTTGAGATAAAGCAGTCATTATATGACAACTGAAAGATCTAAAGCTGGAGAATTTAATGTCAGCAAGGGATGGATTGATAATTTTAGAAAGAGATTTGGCTTAAAAAATATCAAGATAACAGGAGAAGCAGTTTTTGCTGACTAAGAGGTGGCAAATGAGTTTCTAGACCTGATAAGAAAATCATTGATAAGAAAGGATATCTGCATGAACAGACTTTTAATGCTGATGAAAGTGCCCTATTCTGGAAAAAAAAAATGCCACAAGGGACATTTATCACTAAAAAAGAGGAGTGAGTAACAGGATTTAAGACAGGAAGGGATAGGCTAACTCTATTGTTTTGTTTAAATGCAGTCGGTCTTATGATCAGGACTGCCTTTATCTATAAAGCTGCTAACTCTCAAGCCTTGAAGAGAAAAGATTAACACAAGTTGCCAGTCTTTTGGTTCTACAACAAAAAGGCCTAGACAAGGAGAACACTTTTTCTGGATTGGTTCCATCAATGTTTTGTCTCTGAATTTAAGAAGTAAGGGACTTTCTTTTAAAGTTCTTTTGATATTGGACAATGCCCTTGGCCACTCAGAACTACATGAGTTTAACACTGAATGTGTCAAAATGGTTTACTTACCTTCAACACAGCATCTGTAATTCAGCCTCTAGATCAGGGGTCCTAAGTACCTTTAAGGCTGATTATATGCAGTGCTCTATGGAAAGGACTGTCAACGCTTTGGAAAAGAACCCAGACAGAATATGGTGAAAGTCTAGAATAGTTACACTATTGAAGATACTATCAGTGATATAGAAAAAGTTGTGAAAGCCATTAAATTTGAAACAATGAATTCCTACTGGAGAAAACTATGTCCAGATGTGACTCATGACTCATAGGATTTACAAGAGAGCCAGTTGAGAAAATCATGAAAAAGACTGTGGATATGGCAAAAA
>NW_012143745.1:1743150-1744005 GCF_000956105.1 Propithecus coquereli | reverse complement strand
TTTGGCAATATTAGGTACTTCATGAAGTTTGAAAGGATGTTGAGTGAATAAATTAATAAATATATTTATTGAATCTGAAGGTGCTCAAAATTGGGATAATCTTGGGGAAAAATTGAATTTCTGTTAGCACCACCATATGACAATGGGAAATTGTCACTATTCAATTTACCAACATAATAAGCACTACTAATTTCAACCATCTATTCATTTATGCAGTATTTTAGGCACTTGGGGATAAAGTGGAAAAATACTGAAACCCTTGCCCTCATGGAGGTTATATTCTCACATATAGAGAGACACACGCAATTAATAAGTGATATAGAGTTAGATGGTGTTAAGTAGTAGGAAATATCAATACTTAAGAGTATTCCTGCCTGACCCTTAGACTGCGGTCTTTATTATACTCTGTTAAATATTACTTCACACCTTTCCTCCTTCACCCTTACTAAAGTTTACTGAGTTAAATTTTTATTTGTGTAATTATTTTAATAAGGTCTGTCTCACCCATTTTGTTCCAGATTCCATGAGAGTAGAAACCAATAGTTCACTTTTTTCATTATTTTATGCTCATTACTTAGCAGTGCTTCTCACATAATAATAAAAAACCAATAAACATTCATTCAATAATAAATAAATGAATTAATAAATGCTTGAATTGGCAGATTTATTTAATCCTCAACTCTGTGATATCAGAATAATTAACAAAGGATTGCATATGATAAAACTAAGATTAACAATGGTTAAATAAATTATTCAAAGCATTTGTATGAGAGGACCAGCAAGAAAATGTGACTGTTCTTCATATAAACATGACTCATTTTTTCCATACCACATATATTTGCTATGTTAAAGAAA
>NW_012143745.1:1741293-1741585 GCF_000956105.1 Propithecus coquereli | reverse complement strand
ATGGATTGTGGAGAAATTTCAGAACTAATACACACCACACCAGAGGAATGAACAGAAGATGACTTGATGGAGATGAGTGCTTCTGAACCAGTGCCAGACATGAAGAAAAAGACATACAAGAATCAGTTCCAGAAAATGAATTGACATTAAACAATCTGGGAGAAGGGTTCTAATTAATCAAGACCGATTTTGACTTCTTTTATAACATGGATCCTTTTATGATATAGGCATCAAAGCTAAAGCAAATGGTAGAAGAATGATTGATATCATATAAAAACATTTTTAGAGAAAT
>NW_012143745.1:1727275-1729007 GCF_000956105.1 Propithecus coquereli | reverse complement strand
TTGAAAGTGTACATTCATCCTCCAATTACTAGATCAGATACATTTTTTCCCCTAAAAAGCATTCCCAAAACTTCCTTGGCAGACTTAGATGTTTCTTTTGTGTTTTCATTTACTTGACATAAACTGGCTCTATGGTTTGTAAATATATTACAATTATATCTGTGTCTATCTTAGAACAAGACCATGTAGAAGATATTCTGGCTTTTTATATCTTTAATAACAGTGTTCTGCTTGATAACCTTTGAATGAATGAATAAATGTAGGGAAATATCCACTTATCCTGAACATCTATTCTAGTATGCAATACAGTATTGCTGACTATAGTCATATCGCTTGCACAGTTTTAAATTTTTTTCTAGCTTTACTGAGCTATAATCAACAAATACAACTATGTAATTTTAAGGTGTACAATGAGATGACTTGATATATGTATACATTAGGAAATGATTACCACATCAGGTTAGTTAACATATTTATCACCTCACTTAGTTATGTTTTTTTTTTATGATGAGAGCATTTAATATCTACTTTCTTAAAAAAATTTCAAGTATACAATACAGAATTGTTTCAAGCAAACAATACAGTCCGTTAGTGACCATACATTAGAACCCTGGAACTTCCATCTTACAACTCAAAGTTTGTACACTTTGACCAACTTCTTCCCATTTCTCCCACCCTCTAGCCCCTAGCAACCAGCATTCTACTTTCAGTTTCTGTTAAGTTTGACTTCTTTAGATTGCACACATGAGATTACAGTATTGTCTTTCTCTCATTTATTTCATTTAGCATACTGCTCTCAAGACCTATTCATATTGTTGTAAAGGGCAAGAATTCCCTCTTTTTATGGCCAAATAACATTTCATTACAAATGTATATAACAACATTTCTTAATCCATTTATCTGTTGGTGGATACTTAGGTTGTTTTCACATCATGGCTGTTGTGAATGACGTTACAATGAGCATGGGAGTACATATCCCTTTGAGATGATGATTTCATTTCTTTCAGATATGTAACCAAATGTGGGATTGCTGCATTATACAGTAGGTCTAGTTTTATTTTTTGATGACCATCCACACTCTTTTCCGTAATGACTATACCAATTTAAATTCCCACCAACAGAGCACATGGTTCCCTTTTCTCTGCATTCTCACTGATCTTCGTTATCTCTTGTCTGTTTGGTAATAGACAATCCAACAGATGTGAGATTCATTGCAGTTTTAATATACATTTCCCTGATGATTAATAATGTTGAGCATTTTTTTAGATATCTGTTGGACATTTGTATGTTCTCTTTAGAAAAATATCTATTCAGGTCCTTTGCCCATTTTTAAATCAAGTTATTTGTGGGGGTTGTGTGTGTATGTGTGTGTGTGTGTGTGAGATGGATTTGTATGAGTTACTTACATATTTTGGATGTTAATCCCTTGTCAGGTATATCATTTGCAGATATTTTCTCTCATTACATAGGTTTTTTTTTTTTTTTTTTGACTGTTTCCTGTGCTCCACAGAAGCTTTTTTAATAGTTCAATGTAGTTCCACTTACTGATTTTGGCTTTTTTTGCTTTTTTTTTTTTTGTGTCATCTCAAAAAAATCATTGCCAAGACTAAAAGGAGCTTTTTCTATATGTTTTCTTCAAGGAGTTTTATGGCTGCACATCTTACATTTAAATCTTTAATCCATTTTGAGTTAATTTTTGTAAGTGATGTGAGATAGGGGTCCCATTTTATTC
>NW_012143745.1:1725797-1727225 GCF_000956105.1 Propithecus coquereli | reverse complement strand
GTATAAGATCATTCAGAAACTAGGCTACAACAAGGGATGTAATCAAACCTTCCACCGAATTTCCTTCCTGCTTTCTCATTTCACTGAAGCAATTCAGTTCACTGAGTGTCATTAAGTAAAATGGAGCTCAAAAGTCAGAGCAATTACCAGGGAAATGTTGAGAAGATTTAAATTTATCCTGAAATGAGACCCTGGTCCTGATGTTACACTATATGTCAATTTAATGTTTCCAATTTAGCAGCTGCCCCTCAGCAAACAAAATATAAAATCAACCGTTTACCTTTAGGTTTCAGCACAACTCCTGACAATTACTTTACTTCATCTGTGTCGACCTAAAGGACTTTAACAACGTATATTGAAGTCCAGAGCCACCTGGAGTTTAATCACATGGATTTTAAGCAACTATTATGTGGGTCTAGCATCTAATCTTTGTAAATCAGCAGTTTCCTCTTAAGACTTTACTCGAAGTATCATGATTAACCCTGAATTCTGGGTGTCTATTCCAATTCTCCACATGGGCTCCTATTAAACCAGTTCTTTGTATGTGTCTAAGTGTAAGAATGTGTGTACATTATAAACAGTAAATTGTTCTCAGCAGCTGCGAACAGGTGGTAAGAAATTCAAAGGATAGGGCTACTGGGACATTAGCCTTAAATGGAACTTCAAAGACAACTGCTATTCAAATTAACTAGAAGAATCAAAGAGAATTCTCATCCTCTTCCTTCATTTTAGCATTGGTCAAGATTGTTAAGGTCATTCAGAGGCAGTCATTGTTCAAAATTCATTAATCTGCTTTATATTAATAATAGCTATTACCGTTATTTAGATTTCTGGTTCTAAACCTGGCTTTCCATAAGTTTCTTTGAGATTGCAATGTGAAATACAGATTCTTGACCTTTATCGCCAGAGGTTCTTCTTCAATTTTAGAAAGCATCACCATCGAATACCATGCAAATTAGATACAGGGTTTTTATGCACTTTGAATTTTACAGACTCAGGATTCCAAAATACTTAGTTTTTACTTATTTATTTATTTATTTTTCTTTTTATTTCAGGATATCATGGGGGTACAAACATTTTGGTTACATATTATGACTTTGCCTCACCCGAGCCAGGATTAGAGGCGTGCCCTTCCCCCATACAGTGCTCACCGCATCCATTAGTTGTGAGTTTACCCACCCCCATCCCTCCAACCCCCAATGAATATTACTACCATGTGAGCACCTTAGTGTTGATCAGTTAGTTCCAATTTGATGGCAAGTACATGTGGTACTTATTCTTCCATTCTTGTGATACCTCACTTCAGAGGATGGGCTCAAGCTCTATCCAGGATAATGTAAGAGGGGCTAGATCATCATTGTTTTTTGTGATCGAGTAGTATTCCATTGTATACATATATCATATTTTATTAATCCACTCATGTATTGA
>NW_012143745.1:1723880-1725710 GCF_000956105.1 Propithecus coquereli | reverse complement strand
TCTCAAGCAGATGTCCTTGTAGGGCTACTTTCTCAGCAAAAAAAAAGAGTGGCTTAAGAAAACATTTTCAATCACAGTCCAGGGAAAAAGGAAGCTCATTTCTGCCAAAGGTTCTGGATAGAGAAACAAAGAAGTTGCAAAAGGCAAGAATTTTCAGGTACCTTGAGCTTTAGGGGACATATATCTTCTATCGACTTTTTTTCTAAGTCTCCAAAATATCTGGTCCTACACAGTCATCTGCATAATCTCTCTTATCCTCTAAGACATTATTTTCTTTGAAAATCATATAAAGTCTATTCCTAACACTTTTGGAGGCTTATTACAAGTAAGCACCTATGCTACATCTTGGGTGTAAAAAATACTGTAAGACATGCCATCTTTTTTTCAGAGTGCATAGGCTATAAAGTATCTTTATCTTTTTATCATAGCTTTCTTTCCTGTAACAGTTAGAAAACTGAAATGAAAGATAAATGTATTTGCAGATACATTATGTTTTACCTTTCCCCAAATATTTTATTCCTTTTAGGGTCATGCCCTAAATCAGTAAATTTCACCTGTCTTTTTTATGGAAAATTATGTTATCAAATTAAAATTTACAAGTAATTGTTAGTCTTTTTTAATGTATCATCATTCGGAGTTTCTTTTTGTCTAGAGCTGGTATTTGAGAGGTGTGTTACTGTTTGGTGGGTTTTCTGATTTTCACATTCAGAATGACACTTTGATTTCCAGTGAGTCCTTCCAGTATAGTTTCTTGTTTCTGCAATTCAGGCCCTTTAATATCCTGAGTATCAGTGACTGTCTAATGCATAAGATAATTTAATATATTCAAAGCCCTTGGAATTTTCTATCCCTTTTTCCTCCCTATACCTTGAAAGATAGTGTCATCTGTCATTTGTGTTCTGACAGATAGTCTGTTTTCTTAATTGGGTTTGAGTTTCACTTTACAACATATACTTAAGTTATGCAACTTAATTGAGAGGCTAATTTATTTATTCTTTACCAAAAAAAAAAAAAAACACCTCATTCTGCTCACAGTAACTCAATTAACATTGCCAACCAAAAATGGATTATATCCGTAGATACTTTCAGAGTAATATATTATCAACCTGTAGTTCTAAATGGTTTCTGAAATTAGCCTAGTTATAAAATGCATTGGGATTTTACAGATTCTAATTGTTATAATTAAAAAAGATAACATTCTGGATATGTAGAAATGAAAAAAATAACTGGCACTTAACTGATTACACATGGAAATACATATGTCTAATGAAGAGATTTCATTTTACCTTTATGGATATGCATCTCACTGTATTGCACTGTGCAATTTTCACCACCAACTCTTGGACTTTGAACAAGTCATCTTGATGTATATGTGTATCCAAATGATTTTGTGCAGAATGAGATCATGATTCAGTGACTTCATTTTATACACAGCTTATGGATTCCACAGCTCACAGCTTGCCTGGTTCTTATGCTTAGAACAGTTTGCTTTTTTCTGGTGGCTTAGCAACTCACTGGTGTAGTTGTTGGCTTGCTTTTTATCGTCTGTTTAATATAAAAATTTCAGCTAGTATTGGAGCTTTAAATATAAGCATGAGAATGAAGTATTTACTGAACCTTAAATTTCTGGTAACCTACTTTTAACGTCTTCCTATAAAAGGTTTTAAAATATAAATTTTAATCTGAATGGAAAGATTAGAGCAGAAATTGTATTAACACTTAATACTTTAACCAAATGATCAGAAGCAATATATAAATTATGATCATTAAGAAAACAATATGCATCAGTGTATAAAATTTCTCAGCTTGCAAGATTTAAAATAATAAATC
>NW_012143745.1:1722495-1723830 GCF_000956105.1 Propithecus coquereli | reverse complement strand
AAAGTACTTGTCAACTCTTCAATGTGTGATCATTTTTAATGTGGAAAAATACTAATTATTATTAAATATATTTGAATCGAGGTTTTCTGTTAAATGTAGGTAAATAATTCTGACCTGATAAATTAGAATTGTGAATTGATAACTCAAGAAAAAGTAAAAAAGTTTTCTGCAAAGATGATGTTTACATAGAGTGGGTGGACTATTATTAATGACCTACGTAATGTGCAGAATTTGAAAACATCTTCGTCCCTAAAAATTTTCATGCTATCACTTCTTTTGTAGAAACCTCAATCTAACTTATATTATTCAGTTTATAAAACTTGACGTTTATCATTTAAAAAATTTGGGCACCGTGGTTGTTAAGCATAACTCTGTAATTTCATTAGTTTTATGGAGTAAGCACCAGGCAAAGGCCTGGAGAGATGTGATGCGGGACAGATAAACTGTGATGGGTAATAACAAGAAAAAAGCAGGTCTGGGACACGAAGTACATTTAACAGAATGACTTAAAGGGCAAAGGCAGTCTGAAAGCACTGACCAACTGGGAAGATAGTAAAAAAGATACAAAAAAGGAATGACGGATGAGGTCAAATCATTTTTACCTTTCCAAGAACCATTTCTGTCTGACAAATTGCTTATCGTATTCAGAATTTTTCTCCAAATATTTTCTGATGCTCTGCTGCTGTATTTTTAGCTTTTTTATGCAAAACTATTGTTCAAGGAAACTCATGAATTTTAACTTATAAAATAATTCCACAAACTGCTGGGTTAATGAAGGTTATTAATTATTGTTTTCATGAGAAGATATAAAGTAATTTTTAAATGTAAAAATTATCACTTAAAGGTAGCATTTCTGCAGCTAGGAAACCTATAGTTAAACTTTATTTTCATTCTATAAAGGTGGTGCACTTCGTATTTAGGCTTAATCAACCACAGCAATATATCTTATCATGGATGTTTTTACTTGTAATAGCAATGGTAAATGGATATTTCTATTTCTATTTCTAGTATTTATTCTTAACGAGAGAGATTATTAAGGATTTTGTTCCTTTTTTCCCTACACTTTCATTTGAAAGTCTAATGTGTTTGTATAACGGATGGAAAAATAGCTTACAGTTAAATGCAAATCAAATCTTTGATCCAAAACAACGCGAAGTCAACTCTCACTTTCAAAACTGTAAACTCTTTGATCATGCTTGCAAATATGACATTGAAAAACTATATCAAACACATATACAGATGTTTCTTACATCTAAAAAACTGCTTGATTTGGAAAACTGGAACATATTTAATAAATTAATGTTATCGCTTTAATCTATAAAGTGAAAGGTATAC
>NW_012143745.1:1718593-1719885 GCF_000956105.1 Propithecus coquereli | reverse complement strand
GCCTTGAAGAATTAGATGTTTGCAGGTGAGAGAAACAGGATACAAACATAAAATGAGGAAAGATAAAAAGAGCATTATAGTTTTGGATTAGAACAAGAAGTATCATAATTAACCCAAAATAACATAATATGATATAACTTGTATGTTGCTATATAATCTAAATCCTAAGGATGGAGGGGGAAAAAACTAGCATCTAGATCTTGATTTCTAAATATTATTCTCCACCAGGAGGAACCAGATCTCTTAGAGAAATGACATATTGGGGAAGTATAAAAGGCACATACACAAAATTGTTCTGCTAGTAAGTGTTTAAGAAAGAGGAGATGTTTATAACACACCGAAGCTAGTTTTGTTTCTCATTGGCCATAATTTGTAAATATAGGTGGAGTACATAAGAATGTTCCTTTTATTATTTTTGCAATTGTCTGTGTATCTGAAAATTTTTCAGATAAAAACCTTGAAAAACTATAAAAATTCTTAAATGAGTTAAGACCATTTTCATTTACTGATTTATGTTATATTTACTATATTTCTTTTTCAAAGTTATCGTTCTACTACTTTTTATATTTTCATGGTATTTTTATCTAATTTTTCAATTTTTGCTCTATTGGTAGCTTTATAGTAATATCTTTTATAATGCTTGTACTTCATTTTATCCTTACTTAAACTTCTAATATTGGATTTTTATAATATAATTTGACTTTCTTCTTATTAACTATGCAAAAATAATTTGTGTTTTTTCCACTTTCCATATTCTCCCTTTTTCCCCCTCCTCTCTTTAGTCGTTATAGTTCTAATTTGTAAAAATACATATCTCCATATTATTCTCTTACACATTTAACCAGTTTCATTTTTGCTTTAAATTAAAACAATTAAATATATTCATTGTCAAACATCACATTTTTTGCTTGTTTTCTCAGCCATTAATGTGTTGCTTAAAGCATATCCTCTAGTATAGTGAAATGTCTATACTAGAATTCAAGACCATAGCTCTTCTTTAGCTACCAAATGTTTAAAACTCTTTCTATAAGATTGATACTTGTAGTTTAAAATCAGATAGTGATACCTCCAGCTTTGTCTTTTTTCCTATTAATACCTTAACTATTGAAGTATTTTTGTGGTCGCATGTGAATTGCTACTTCTATGAAAAAGGACACTATAATTTCATAAGGATTTCATTGAATCTGTATATTATTTTGGGTAGTATATTTTAACAATATTAATTCATTCAATCCATGAAAATGGGGTATATTTCTATTTATTTGTATCTTCTTCAATATCATTAATGAATG
>NW_012143745.1:1715658-1716958 GCF_000956105.1 Propithecus coquereli | reverse complement strand
GAATTGAGTAAAAGTTATTTACAGTAGCAAGTTACACAAAAAACAGTAGTCACATCATATTAATGCATTAACAAAGATGAATTTAATACATATGAATGAAAGCCAAACTTTCCAAGATAAACAACTGTGTGAAATCAAATTCTCTTTGATTATTCACAATTTTGAAGAAAAGCACAGGACATCTTTAAAATACCTTACTTTTTGAAAACCAGAACATTCACCTCAAAACTGAGCATTTAGACATCTCAATGACAATATTGTTTGTTGATAACCGAAAGTAACTTAATATAAAAATTTCACAGGAAACTGATGATCCTTAGAACCTCTAGTTTTGTTTAAGTAACTTCATCCTCTAAACCAGTATCTATAAAACTGAACATCTATAAGGAGAAAGTCGTTGCAATTACAAACTGTACTGTTTAACACCATTTGGCTACAGCACAAATGACATACATTCAACTCCAGCAGCTTACCAAATCCTCACTTATGCTTCTTATATGACAAGGTGTCCATCTTAAAGTAGGTGGTCCAGAGTTGGTGGGCAACTTCTCAGTGTTGGAAATATTTTAGCCTCCCAATTTCTTTCTGCTCCAACATTATTAACAGTGTCATTTATTTCTACGGCATTGGAATTGTTCCTGCAGCTTCAGCTTCTTCTCTCACCAGTAAAATGTGAAATGCTAAAATTTAAAGAAAAAAATGTCTTTGGCTTTTTATTCCCAAGAAAATTAAAACAACAAAATTAAGCAACAGCAATAACGACCTTACCTTGAAAGCCTCAAAAAGGATTGTCTTTTAACTTACTGACCATATTGGGTCACGTTATCACCATCAGGTGAAAGAGGTTAGGGAAAATGAAGAAAGACGAAAGTGAGAATGGATGTAGCTGCACCCTGTCTGGTTGCAGGGGGAGACTGACTGTCTCCGGTAGTATGAGGGCTGGACAGCAGCAGGGCGTCTGGCTCTGCCTTCTTCTGTTGGCTGCCTACTTGAGAAATCTGGTTTCAATATAACTTATAGTAAACACCTATGCCACATTTTTTGAAATTGGAAAAATATTGGTTCCCAGGTTTTCTTGGAGTTATCCCAGCACCTGTTACCTCTTGCTGGGATCTGGTACTTGGACTGGGCTAATTATAGGTTCTTCCGAATAGGAAATTGTGAGATTTGAAAAGGAAAAGGAAGGGAAAACAAATAACCTAGTGGTCTACCAAGTGGTTGACAGCTTTCTCAATGCCTACCAACTCTGACCTGAGGCTTGGTGTTGGTTGGCAGGGCCTGCCTCAGGACTCCTGGATTT
>NW_012143745.1:1712575-1715608 GCF_000956105.1 Propithecus coquereli | reverse complement strand
TCAAGTGATCATCTCACCTTGGCCTCCCAGAGTACTAGGATTACAGGCATGAGCCACCACACCTGGATGACTTTTGACAATTAAATTATGTCTTGGTGTAGACTTGTTTGAATGCAACACATTTGGAAACTTTTGGGTCCCATGAATCTGGATATCCATCGCTCTCTCCACATTTTTTAGGATTTTCAACCATTGTTTCTTTAAATAGACAGTCTGTCTCTTTCTTCTCTGAGATTTTCACAATATGTATATTGCTTCACTTGATGGTGTTTCATAAGATGTATAGGCTTTCTTTATATTCTTTTTCATTTCTGTTTCTATTTGTTCTTCTGACCGGATCATTTCAAATGATCTGTCTTTGAATTCACTGACACTTCTGCTTAATCAAGTCTGCTGTTTCACCTCTCTAATGAATTTTTCAGTTCAGTCATTTTATTCTTCATCTCTAGGATTTCTTTTTTATGGTTTTATTTCTTTGTCAAATTCCTCATTTTTACATGTATTGGTTTCATCATTTCACGTAATTTTCTATCCATGTTTAGTCTAGTTCACTAAACTTATTTAAGAGGATTATTCTCAATTTTTGTTTAAGAAATATTCATTTCTTCATTGTCAATTTTTGGAGCTTTATTAGTTTCCTTTTATGGTGTCATGCTTTTCTGATTCTTCATGATTATATCCTTGAATTGTTGTCTTCCCATTTGGGAAGGCAATCATCTTTCCAGACTTTATAGCTTCATTTTGACAGGAAAAAATTTTCACTAGTCAATTCATCCTAGGATTCTGACTGCCATCTGGTAACATCTGTGGCTAGGCAAGGCTCTCTGTTAATTTCTCCAGCTGAGCAGGGCTGCTGCCTATGCTCCATGATCAAATGTGTTCACTGACTGAGCTCCATATTCAGGGGAAATCACTTGCTAAGCTCCATGATTGCTTCTGGTTGTGTAGGAGTACTGCCTATGCTTTCAAGTCAGGCAGCCTGTTGGCTGAACACAATCAAGTAAGCCACAGGGTGGGCTCTGAAATTTCCCCTGGTCTACTCAGATCTTAGGCTGTGCCCCCTGAACAGGTGGTGCTGCTGGGTGGACTCCATATTTTGTCAGGGCTACAGGTTTGGCTATGCAATTGGTTGTAACATCAGACTGAGCTCCATGGTTGGATGGAACCTCAGACTAAGGTCTGTGACAGAGCAGCACTGTTGAGTATTAACAGTTGGTAGGGATTGCTGTCTTGATTCCTACTTGGCTTGGGTCGCTGGCTATGCTTCATATTCTGGTGGGCTTGTGTTCTGGGCTCCCTTCTCAGGTGGGATTCAGGCTCTTCCACAGTTGGGTGGGGTTGCTGGCTGGGTTCTGTGACTAGGCAAAGTTGAAGGGTGTGCTCTGTGGTCTGCAGGCTAGCTAGCCTTGTGGGGCTGCAGGCTATATTCTGTGATTGAGTAGTCACTTTGTGGACTCCCTGCCCAGGCATAGTTATAAGCTTTGCTCAGCAATTGAATGGGGTTATGGGCTGGGCTCCACAATTGGTAGGGAATATAGTCTGGATTCTGCAGCCAGGCCAGGTTGCTAGCTGGGTTCTTTGATTGTGTGGGCCCAGGCTGTGCCTCACAGTTGAACAGAGTGACTGGCTTGGTTTTCTGCCTGGGTAGGGTTATATAACAGGTTCCCAGATTAGGTGGGGTCACCGTTCAGGCTCCTAGTGAGGAGTGGCTAGAGGATATGCTTTAAAATTAGGGGGGTTATGGGATTAGCTCTCTGCCTCAGTCAGGCCTTAGACTGGGCTCTACAGCTCAGACCAGGCTGCTAGTTAGGGACCCAAGCTGGGAAGAACTGTTGAGTGTGATTCATGATCTGACAGTGCCACCAACTTAGCTACGTGTGTGTGGATGAAGCCCCTGATTGGTTTCTATGTTCAGACATTGCTTCCAGCAAGAACATGATGCCACCACCAAGACCCAGTGCTGGTTAATGTAAGCCCTGCCCCTCTACTTTGTTTCTAGCTGAACTAAAGTAGTCTAGCCCTGCTGATTCCCACAGTCTTCCCTGTAGGGCAAGGCAGAAGTAGGCCTCCCAGGAAGTGCCTTAGAGTGCTGGAGAAGCTGGATATCTTTCTCGGGTTCTCTTTTTCCTACTGGAAAAACTATGGGCCTAAGAAAACCTTCTCAGTGTGGTGCTGTGCTGGCCTGAGGACAGGGCAATGTGAACAAAGTGAAATTGCTCTTGTGACACTTTTATGTGGCTTTTCTTAGTTTTTGTGGTCCAAGAGGGTGCTTCTACCTCACCCTCATTTACTGGGATTTTTACATAGGCCATTTTTGTCTGTGGATAGTTTCTAGGTAAACTCTCTGTGAGGTAGACCAAAGCCAGGGACCTCCTATTCTACCATCTTGCTGAAATTATTATGCTCTAATGGGAATGCTTCTGAAACTTCTCCAATTTGTAGTTTTTGTTAGGATCGTTATCATTCAACTGGGAATTCTCTCAAGCAGACATGCAGACAGTTTAATGGCATTCAATGAATCCCAGAAAAAAATTTAGCCTTTATTGATTTTCCATTTTACCTCCTTCCAAGACAGGAGAAGATCCAAATCATCGTATTTTGCTTTTTTTAACCTGACGTCTCTTGGTCTATGACTCTTAACTTATTACTGCCTATAGTCTGGCTTTCAGTTGTTATATACAACTGTTAGTCCTGTAAACTTTGGAGGGAAGAAGAGAGAGATGTCCCTGCAGCTGTGATGAGATCGCCACAAAGTGATGGGAAAGACTGAAGACAGAAGCTGAGGTAGGGGTGCCTGCTCCCCACTGATGCTGCCACTTCCCAGGGCTGAAAGTGCCTGTGAGTCTGTGTCCTCAGGATTGTAGAGCCCAGAGCACAGCACTGACCCCTGTTGCAGAGGCGTAACACTGAGACATGGCTGGTTGAGGTGGTGAGACTGGATTCTGCATTGCTAAGTGAAAAAGCTGCTGAACAATATTGTCTACATTAAGCCCTTGTTTGTATGAAATAAATAAATAAATGAGTATAGTGGTA
>NW_012143745.1:1710594-1712400 GCF_000956105.1 Propithecus coquereli | reverse complement strand
TTGATTTTTAGTTTCATACCATTGTAGCCAGGAAAGATATTTGGTATAATTTAAATCTTTTTAAATTTGTTAAAACTTATTTTGTGGCCTAACATATGATCTATCCTAAAGAATGCTCCATGTGTGCTTGAAAATAATGTGTTTTCTGCTGTTGCTGGATGGATATTCTATACATCTGTTACAATCATTCGATCTATAATGTTGTTCAAATCTGCTTACTTACTGATTTTCCATCTGTGTGATATTTGCACTGTTGATATCAGGTATAGATGCTGCCTATTATTATGGTATTGCTGTGTATTTCTCCTTTCAGTTCTTGTTAGTATTTGCTACATATGTTTAGATGCTTCGATATTTGGTGACTAAATATTTATAATTCCTGTATCTCTTTGATGAATTGACACTTTTATCATTAAATAACGACCTTCTGTTTCTTTAGTAACTACTTTTGTCTTAAAGCCCATTTTGTCTCATATAAATATAGCCACTCTGAATTTCTTTTTCTTAACATTTGCATGGAATATCTTTTTGAAGCCTTTAACTTTCGTCCTATGTGTGTCTGTAAAGCTAAAGTGAATGTTTTATAGGCAGCAAATCATTGGATCTTGGTTTTTGAATTCATTCAGCCACTGTATGTCTTTTGATTGGGAAATTAATCTATTGATGCACAGATTAATTAACTTACTATTTGACATTTTTAAAATTTTCTGTTTTGTAATTGCTCTGTTTCTTTCTTCCTCTCTTGCTCTCTTTCTTTGTAATTTGATTATTTTAGTGGCAGTGTACTTTGATTCCTTTCTCTTAATATTTCCTATATCTATTACAGGTTTTTCCTCTGTGGTTGCTAAGAGATTTACACAAAATATCTGATCAGTATAACATTCTATTTTAGGTTGATAACTTTACTTTGCATATAAAAACTATACTTTTGCTTCTCTCCTCCCACAATATTTTAGGTAACTGATGTTATAATTACATCCTTTTATTATATATTATAAGCTAATTACTGTAGTTATGGTTATTTTTAACTTTTATACCTGAGTTGAAAGTGATTTATATTCCATCATTACAATATTAGGTAATACTGACTTTGGTTATATATTTACATTTACTGATAAATTTTATATATTCATATTTTCTTATGTTGTTTATTAGTGTTATTTCATTTCTACTTCAAGAACTTCTTTTAGCATTTTTTATAAGGCATGTCTAGGAGTGACAAACTCTCTCCACTGTTGTTTGGGTAGTATTTATTACTTCTTCATTTCTGAAGGACAGCTTTGATAGGTATGGTGATTTCGATTGATAGTTTTAGTTGTTTTTGTTCAATAATTTGAATATATCATCTTATCCTTTCCTGGTCTGCAAGATCTCTGTTGAAAAATCCACTTATAGTCTAAGGGGAGGTTTCTTTGTAGGTGACACATCACTTTCCTATTTCTACTTTCGATGGTCTCTGTTTCTCTTTGACTTTTGATTTTTTTGTTTTTTGAGGCAGAGTCTTGCTCTGCTGCCCACGTTAGAGTGTAGTGGCCTCACCATAGCTCACTGCAACCTCCAACTCCTGGGCTCAAGCAATTCTACTCCCTCAGCCTCCCAAGTAGCTGGGACTACAAGTGTACACCATGATGCCTGGCTAATTTCTTCTATTTTTAGTAGAGATGGTGTTGGTGTTTCGCTTTTGCTCACAGCTGGTCTTGAACTCCAGACTTCAAGTGATCATCTCACCTTGGCCTCCCAGAGTACTAGGATTACAGGCATGAGCCACCACACCTGGATGACTTTTGACAATTAAATTATGTCTTG
>NW_012143745.1:1701586-1702664 GCF_000956105.1 Propithecus coquereli | reverse complement strand
CAATGTGCATTGTCTATCTCATCATTCAATGTGTCTGCTCCCTCATCATTCCTCCAGAATGGAAAGGATCTGTATTTGCTTTGTACATAGTTGTATCCCAAACATCCAGATAGATAGAGGCTGAATAGATATAAAGTAATGCCTGAATAAATAATTAAAATAACTCATCTTAGCTGATATATTAAGGCTTTCATTATTTTAAGTGTCATCAAAACCTATTAGTATACTAAATATTAATATAAATTTATGCACATACTTGGGGTAAATATGGGGGATATATTTCAAACAAAACGTTTTTGGCATCAGCTTTTGTCTTACATTAGTTAAACAAACAAAAATATTCTCCTTAAAAGAGTTTAAAAGAGACACTGAGGTTACATTTTATCTTGCAAATCACATACCTGTGTTTCTTCATTGTTTTCTTTTTCTTCTTTTTTGTTAAGCACACTAAAATGCTGAGATATGTATTATTCACCAAACTCAGAAACACATTCAAGGTAATCTTAAACATTCTCTCCAGACTGAATAGAATGTTATACTCTCAATAGATTTTATAGTTTTCAATTTTCCTTCACAAACCCTAAGTAATCTCCATTTCTCAAAGCCTAATGTATTTCAATGTATGCCATCTGTAACTCAATTTCTCCTTCTTCAAAATTGCTGAAGTCTACTTAAATCCCAATATCTTTGCAATTGCTGGAAATTTTTCTTCGATCTTGCTATCATTTTAAGCCCACAATTTCAGCCTTGAAAGGATAATTTGTTGTAGCCAAAATATGCTGTGACTTCTGCCTCTGTTATAATTCTGCTTTAGAGTCTGGTTGTTCCCCTTTTTATTTCTATTTTAATTTAATCAACTTCATGAAATAAGTAAGAGGCCATAGGAAAAAATCTTTTAAATTTGTAAGTATCTAAAACCACAATCTACATTGAGCTTTTGATACAGCATACCTCCTAATTCTTATTTTTTGAGTATTATTAAGAAAATTAAACTAAATAATGGAAGAATCCTGAGGGATAGGAACAATTAAAAATTTCATATTTTCATTATCTCATATACAAAGAAAAATGTTTTTAA
>NW_012143745.1:1689007-1690441 GCF_000956105.1 Propithecus coquereli | reverse complement strand
AAAAAAATAGAAATAACCACACTTCTTTCAAAATATTAAGCGGGTACAAAAGTTTTTGTTACATGGATACCTTTTATGATGTTTAAGTCAGGGCTTTTGGTGTGCAAATCACCTAAATAGTCAGTCAAAGCCTCTCTCCTGTCCTTTCCCACCTGTGGATGCCTCCCCCAGGTACCTTACAATCTTGCACAGTGGTTGCCCTGCCATCTTCTCCTTACCTCTGAGTATTCCCCATCACTTCTCTGGTGATTTACAATGCTCTTTCCAAGAAGGTGTATCCTTAGGTGGGCATCCACTTGCAACTTTCTATCCTGTCCTTGAGGGTAGTGTGTGTGGGCTGCTTCTAGTCCACCATCTTGCCCTCCCCCCTTTATACTTATTGAATTGCAACTTTTATATGATGAAGAATCTATGACTATTGGGCATCTAATATATGCCATGCACTGTGCTGGCTTCTTGAGATATAAGAGATATTAAACAGATAAAGTATTTAACCTAATTAAGTCACTATGCCTCTCCTGAATAGTTTTTTTCACTTGGACAATATGGCACAGAAGGAAGAGTCTTAATTGCAACAGGTAAAAAACACAACTTACAGTTTTACTTTTACAGCAGCTTTAGTTTGCCCAAAAAGAAGGTAATGATAAATATATACACATGATGAACTGGTTCATCTTTTTAAGGCTTGCTTAACCTGAAATATTTATATGCATTATCAATATACAAAGCTATATTCTTTGAAAAAAATACAATTCATTGGAATTACCTTCCAAATAATCTAGAAAGAATATAGTTTTTAACAAATTATAAGTCTATACATCATTTAGCCTTTGGATTTCTTTTTATCTGCTTATTAAGTAAATGGAAAGATTAAAATAGATGAACTTCATTCCCACAGTTTTATACATGCTGCTGTGCTCGAAATGTTTACCTATAATTAGAACTACTACAAGCAATTGTTCAACTACAGAAGGAAAAAAAAAGAGGGAGGAGATATTTCTTTGATTAAAATTCTTCCTTTTTATTCATGATGACAGATCTTTGTGACATGAATAAAAAATTAAATGGATTTTAGTCAAAAAGTTATTTATATCAATGCTCCCCAAATACATCAGAGTGACAAAGCCAAACATTATTCTTTCCACCTCTCATCATTTTATAATTTTTCTAGTAAATGGATAAGCACAGCAGAGAGAATTAGATCAACGTAGGAGAAAATAAATCAATGTCATCAATGGAAAAGTAGCTAAATACATGATCAAATTATTGACCGTTGATTTTCCAATTATGTAAAACATTTTCAAGGTAATGTTTATATCAGGTCAGATTTCATGTATAAAATAAATTTTTATTTACCTTTAAAGGAAACATTATAAAGAATTATAAATGGTGATGACTTTTTATTTTTAACATACATAAATTTGTTCAATATTC
>NW_012143745.1:1687922-1688957 GCF_000956105.1 Propithecus coquereli | reverse complement strand
TTTACTAATATGCAATATCTACTTGAATATAAAATATCTGTCTACACTATGTATAATACATGAGCTTTCATATCTATTTAATGTACAATATCTACTTCTTTGTTACCTGATTGATGCCAAGGTAAATGTTGAGTGTGTGTCCCTGTATTTGTATGTATTTAGCAGTTCATTCTGCCATCCTAAATATTCAACATTATACACTATAAGCTATGATTTGGCTCACACAATGGAATCAATTGACATTTTACAGTTCAATTCATAGATTGTGGGAAGTGCAATACACCGTAATATAAAATAAATCTCATAAATGTATCCTGCAAATTTAGATTTTATGGCATATGTTTGAAGAGGAAGTTTATTTATAGAAAAATAGGCATCACAGACTTGATTTTAAATGCGACACAGAGTTTCCTTCATGTTAACTTCAATGTAACATTCTCAGAGGATCTCATACTGCCAAACAAAAGTATTAAATACTCAATAAAATTATGATTTGCTCTACTGGTTTTGTAAATAAAATATTGTGCCTTGCTAAAAGGTTTGTGGAGATCAGTAAGAGCTAATATAGCAAAATGTAAAATCAAGTGCATAACTAGCTAAACAAAATCCTTTATAAGAGTATATAAATTTATGCAAGAAGCATAGATTATGAGGTTGTTTGTTTTACCATAAAAAATGGCAATTTGAAAATTGTCATGGTAAAGAATGAAAGGCTATATTTAGTTGTTTTAGTTTTTCTCAAAGGGGGAAAAAAGGCATGATATAAATTGAAAATGGTGGCAGAACAAAGCTAAATAGCTTAAGAACACAGGCCTAAGGTGTAACAATTAGGCACAATTCATTATTGTTTAAAATTGGTCACTCTGTCAAGATACTATACTCCAGTGAATTCAATGTATTTTATTATATTAGGCCCACAAGCCTATTTCATCATCTTATTGTTTGATTTTAAAATATGCTGGTATTATATATTTCAATCTTCCAAAATTCCTGTTTTCTATAATTTAATATTGCATTCTTATGTAGAACCATGCT
>NW_012143745.1:1676451-1677989 GCF_000956105.1 Propithecus coquereli | reverse complement strand
TTTTGGAAGTAGCTATTGTCATATCCTCAAGCTCAGAGATTTTTTTTCAGCAGGGTCCAGTCAACTAATGAGCTCATCAAAGGTATTCTTTATTTTTGTTGTAACATTGAAGTGTTTGATACAATTTTTAAATCATTAACATTTCTTTTTGGATTCTTCATAGACTATTCATCTCTCTGCTTACTTTGCCCATCTTGCATGTTCTTGTATGTTTTCCACTTTTTTCAATAAAGCCCTAGCATATTAATCAGCCTGATAAGTCCAACTTTCCTGCCATTTCTGACTGTGAATCTGATGCATGTTCCCTCTTTTTAAACTGTGGAGTTTTTTTTCTTTGCATTTTTAATATGTCCTGTAATTTTTTGCTGAAAGGGTAACATGATGTGCTGGGTAGAAGGCAAAGACAATATATGTAACCTAAACATTTGTATTCCTGTAATATGCTGAAATAAAAAAAAAATTAAGAAAAAAGCCTTCAGTAATATAGAGGTAAGGTGTAGGGAAGGGAAGGTGTTTTATACTCCTATGACTATGTCATTCTTTTGGTGAGCTGTGTCTCTGAACTGTAAACTTTATCAGTGTTCCTTAGTATTTCTTTCTGTCTTAAGTGGGACAGGATGAATATAGGGGGCTGGATTTGGGTATTTCCCTTTTTCCAAGTTGGTTAGCACTAATTAAACCCCATCAGGTTAGGCTCTGGTAAAATAATTTCTTCTGAGAGCAGCCCTTGTTAAGAAGAGCAAGATGTTCTGATATAGTACAAAATGGTTTCTTTTCCCCACCCCCTGCAAAAAGCTCAAGGTGATTTCTCTTACATTCCCTGTAAGGACTTGGTAGAGGTCCTGGGTGTAAAACTCAGGAAAGTATGAGATCCTACCATGACTCAATCCCGCTGGAGTTTTTAACACTTAGATTTATCCACATTAAGCCCCCAGCAATTTGTCCATATAGTTCAGGGTTCCTTACTCCAGTTCTGCATTGTCTGAAGGTTTCTGCTAGTGAGTTTCTGCTCTTGTAAATTGTGATGCTATATCTCCATCTGTCTCTCTCTCTCCAATTTCTATGGCAGCAGTTTGTCCTGTGACCTTAATTTTCTACAGGATCTAAGAAGAGCTGATGATTTTTCAATTTCTTCAGCTTTTTACTTGTTGTTAGTACAGACTGACAGCCTCTAAGATCCTTAATGCCAACCAGAAACTCAATATCTACCTTCTTTCTGATAAATCAGACAACCTGATGACAATAGTGCTCTGTGATATGAAGACCTAGCCTGTTGTAGCAAATAATAGCTTTCCATTTTAAAGGGACCGTGAGTTCTCATGTTTGTTAAAGTTCACCCAACTCCAACATGCATTCTCTTGGGTCTAATTTTTTCTCTTACTTCTGGCAAACCAATAAGCACTCTTCTATTTTCCTTCCATTGGTACCTCATGACAGAAAGGTGATTTTTACCACCTGTTAGTAGGCACATGGTGAAAGTGTCTGATGCAAATTTTATTTTATTTTATTTTTTGAGACAGAGTCTCACTCTATTGCCC
>NW_012143745.1:1662871-1663531 GCF_000956105.1 Propithecus coquereli | reverse complement strand
GATATTTCAATTCTATGGCTATAACTATGGTTTTATGGTTTTGGGGAGGTTGCTTTATATCTTTGAGGCTTATTTTTAGATTTACACTAAGTAAAAGTTTTTATAACTTTCTGTGGATTAGTCTTTTCATCACTTTAAAATCTACCTCTCTATATTTAATAATGATTGCATGATAGTAAGTGTAGCTCTACCAGCTTGTATTTGATAAAGGTGGGTGTGGCATCTTTTCAATATCTTTAGTTTTAATTTTTTTCTTTATATTTAAATTGTGTTTCTTTTAATCAAATTTACATTTTGCTATATTTATGAGTCAGACAAAGTTTGCTTTATAGCTGGAGTTTCTATATCATTTAAATTTAATGAAATTACTGAAGTATATGTTTTTAAATTACTAGAATTTGTTTTCTGTTGGTCCCACATGTTCTTTGTTCATTTTTGCTTCACTTTCTTGCTTTCTTTTCATTTAATCTACTATATTTTATTGTTTCATTACTCCTCTCTACTACCTTGTTAGCTACCTATCATTTCACTCTTCTTTTATTAATTCAGCTATGAATTATAGCATGTACCCTTGACTAATTAAAGCATAGTATAAATTAATACTTGTATGATATCCTTTACAATGTTAGGATTCTTTAAAATTTACTGTTCAACCATAAT
>NW_012143745.1:1661854-1662821 GCF_000956105.1 Propithecus coquereli | reverse complement strand
AGAAATTTGTATCGTATTAAAGAAAGCAAAACAGGCTGAAATGGAAATGTAGAAGAGTATACTAGAACAAACACAACTCTTACCTTGCAAAAGAAGGTAAGAAGAAATGAGAAGATATCTTTGGCTATGGTTGGAGACGGGATCGAATTTTAAAACTGGGGGTGAGGGTGGAGATTTTTTTACATGTCTTTCATGTGGGGGCTGGTTGTTCTCTGATAGTGAGAATTTGTTTATATTTGTGGTGGGGGGGTTCAGTGTTTTGAGGAGAGTAGGAATAGTTGACTTAGATCTTATATATATTTGAAGGGTAAACTTACTATGGAAATATTTGAGTATTAAATAAGGGGTCATATTTAATGTTATTAATTCTCCTAATTGTGTGATTTTCTTAAACAAGGGCTAGAACCCTGGGTAGCGTCAGATGTAGTAAAAGAAAGCGGTTAGAATGATCCAATGTTAACATTTTCTGGCTCAAGATATCAATAGAAAATGAGGCTAAGACATTTCACATATCAGCAAAAATAATTGAAATCATGAATCACATAAACTATAGTATATAAAAAGAGAAGCAAATTGAGAAGGAGAAAAATGCAAATAAAAATTGGCTAGAGATATCAATGAGGTCAGCTGATTACTGTGAAGGAAAAAATAAACCAATTATTCAAGAAAATTTGAAATATGGAAGTTTGTGATAAACAAAGTGAAACAATTGTCTGGGATTATCCCAGATGATAAGAGACAAGAATTTGAATGCAAGTAGTTTATACGGATGGTATGTACACACAGTCATAGGATTGGAAAATGAGACAAATAAGGGATGGAAACAAAAATAAAGTGAGTTATCTAGAAGTTAATCCTGTGAGCAACTGGAAAGTAACCATACTGGGAACTTCAGAAGATCATGTAGAACGTATCTCATAGTTAACATGCCTCAGAAACAAGGGACTTGAGTGTCTCTATCTATCCT
>NW_012143745.1:1660467-1661463 GCF_000956105.1 Propithecus coquereli | reverse complement strand
TATAATCTAAATACTTGAAGATAAAAGAAGAACTTCTATTGTTCTAAGTGATAATGCTAATGAGGTTAAGAGGAAATATTTGTGCAGGACTTTAAACTAAGATTTTTAAACTTTATATTAAGAAAATTAGAGGCTGTTGGATGTATTTAAACAAGTGAGGAACTTGTCAAGTTTTCAATTTTAAAATTTCAGTTGGGTGCAAAGTAGTAAATCGATTGAGGCATGATAAGAGTAACAGCAGAGGAAGAGGCTAAGAAGCTTTTAACTAACTTAAGAGAAAACAGATGGTGGACACTGGCAATGTAGAAAAGTGGATAAGAGACGCATAGGAGTTACTGTAACAGACTTCTGACTGATTAGAAAATTTGGGAAAGGACACTAGATAAGGAAGAGTCAGGAATGATTTCAAAATGACTTAACTATGGATAGAGGAAAGTGGTGATATTAATTCTCTAATCCTCATAGGCATGCCAAAAAAAGGTGGAGGTGATGTTTTGAGGTATTGTCAAAATTCAAATGGAGATTCAGATGTAGATACTTGAGTGAATATATGAGTTGGCTTTCAGTAGAAGGGATTGTGCCAGATGTATAAAATCTTCACATATAGAGAGTACATGAGACTAGCCGAGATATTCTTTTCTGGAAAGTGGAAGACAGTCAACAAAATCAAATGGCGTTGTCAGGTAAATTAAGATACAGACTGACAAATGACCATTAAGTTTAAAAATGGGAAGAGGATTGCTGACCTTAGAAAGACCTTTGGAGCTTATGAGGTCAGAAAATGAATATATATGTGATGACGGTTGAGATAGAAGAAATAAATAAAGAGTTCAAATGTGAACAATCCACTATAATTTTATGCTGTGAGGATAATAAAAGAGAATGGTGTATCTGAGAGGGTCAGAGTGAAAGAAAATTTGTTTCATTTTTTTCTTCCAAGTATTTTCCATGTGAGTGTGAGCCACACATGGACATATTTAAATGCTGATAAGACAG
>NW_012143745.1:1660060-1660417 GCF_000956105.1 Propithecus coquereli | reverse complement strand
ATTAAATGGGTGTTACCTCTTTTCCTTTCCTGATGTTTTCTTTCTGTAAAGCAAAGATTGGTAGTGTAAGTTTGGGCATTAGCCATCATTTTAACTCATTCAGTATTAGGGAAATATAACGACTTCTCTTCTTGGTAGATGTATTAAATAATAGATGCATTTAACTCAGATTTATGCTTCTTAGGCACCTACCACCCCATAAGGACCAAACTTTTCTTATGCTCCTGTGTGCTGTAATATTTGTAGAGCTTCTGATCTGACGCTGTATGAGCTGAGATGTCTCTCTAAATCTGTAACTCAGGCCTGTTTGGCTTTTATATTCAGCTACATCCTCCAACTTAGCTTTAATTGGTAGCA
>NW_012143745.1:1656795-1658236 GCF_000956105.1 Propithecus coquereli | reverse complement strand
CACTTTTGCTTCTTATTCTGTTCACACTTGTATCTTCTAGCTTAACCTCATGATGCTTCTTTCTTTTTGCTTTTGTGATATTTAATTGAATTATTAACTCATGAAAATGTTTAGAGCTGACTTGGAATTTTATCTCTCCAAAAGTATTTGCGTTTGTTTCTGCCAGACAAATGAAAACAGAAACTAATCTGGATCATGCTCAATAAAATTTTCTGCCTGAATTCCTACATACTGCAACCTACCCGCCCTGGGAAGGTATGAATCTGAGATGAAATATGTGAAGGCCAATTCATGATCATGGATTTTTAGTGGGGCATTATCCTTCTTAACCAAGTAGCAAGGTCTAAATTAGCAAATTGCTTGCTCATCCTTTATTTTTCACCTATAAATTTAAGGTATGACTTCTCTGGGGTTCCTGCTTTATTCTGAGAAGCACTGTCACCCTTCTAACTTGGGCTAGATCCAGGGGTAGGGAACCTTTTCATGTTGGAAGGCTGCATTAATTTAGCTATCATCAAATAAGGCCACGTTCAAGAAACTTCAATTAGATATACTCTAAAATGTACATTATTTTGTAAAAATCTAACTACTATGTACTTAATAATTTCAAAAAATGAAAACTATTTGTTAATTTTAAAGATAAAAAACCTTTTAATGACTTGCCTGTGTCTGCTTTTTGATGTAAAGCATTCTAATATTTGGTTGCAGCACAGAGATCAGCAGTTTCAGTTGATCCTCTAGCTGGATATCAGCCATTTGTGACCTTAAGGGCATCTTGATTTGTATTAGTTGGAGAATGTAGATTCACAACAATAAGTGGTTGAAAAGCAAGAAAGCATTTTTCAGGCATGTTGCCGAAAGCATGAATATTATACTGCATTTTTCCTTATTTCAATTGGATCTTTCTTAGCATCAAACAATGACTTTAAAATGTCATCTACTCAGAGTTCAGGCAATTCTATCTGTAGTTCTTTAAGTGCCTTGGTGATATCAACTAGGTAGGGCTGAAATGCTAATTTGAGTGTGATGCCATGATTCTCAAAGCCAGTGAACCTTTCACTATATTCTCCAATTAACAGGTCTATAACAGCTCTATGTTGTTCAGATGATTCCCATGTATTATCCTGCTCATCAATGACCTTTCCTAACTGGGGAAAATGTTCATCTGAAATTTGCTTTTGAAAAAGTGGTTTGAAAGAAGATAGCTTTTTTCAAACTGCTTGGATTTTTTGCCACATATCATATATAGACTTAGTTTTTTGTTTTTGTGTTTTTTTAAATTTCAATCTACATTTTTTTTATTTCTGCATATTATGGGGGTACAAATGTTTAGATTACGTTGCCCTTCCCCCCCCAGTCAGAGCTTCAAGCGTGTCCATCCCCCAGATGGTGTGCATCACACTGATTTGTATGTATATACCCATACCCTCCTCCAGCCTCC
>NW_012143745.1:1654393-1654907 GCF_000956105.1 Propithecus coquereli | reverse complement strand
GCCAGGCCTTCCACTTTCTTCTCATTTTGGCTTTTATTTTATTTTATTTTTTTGGTAAATCTGTGATTAAAGACATAAAACATGCAGTGACCATATTAATCTTTTTTTTTCAGACTATTATGGGGGTACAAATGCTTTGGCTACATAAATTGTCTTTGCCCCTCCCAAAAAGCATGCCAATCCCCCAGCCAGTACACACCACATCCGTTAGGTGTGGATTTACCCATTCCTTCCTTCCCTCTCCCACCTGTCTGGCACTCTATGAATGCTATTTTCCACATGCGTGCATTAGTGTTGATCAATTAGTATCAATTTAATGGTGAGTAAATATGGTGTTTGTTTTTGCATTCTTATGATACTTCATTTAGGAAAATGGGCTCCAGCTCCATCTAGGGTAATATAATAGGTAGTTGATCATTTTTTTTTTTTTTTTATGATTGAGTAGTACATAGACCACATTTTGTTAATACATAGACCACATTTTGTCAATCCGCTCACATATTGATGGGCACTT
>NW_012143745.1:1651778-1652495 GCF_000956105.1 Propithecus coquereli | reverse complement strand
GCATGAAGTTTTTCTATTAAGTTGAAGGCTAATTCATGCTGCCAATTAGTCATGGTTCTCCTTGAAAGAGACAGTTGTTTATACTTTGAAACATTATTTGGGTCTAAACATCATACACCTTCAACAATGCATTCTTTCACAATTTCTGCATCACTCAATGGCTTCCCTTTTTCCTGAGTATATAGGCTACTTTATAAGTTGCTTCAGTGGCATGATTTTCAGATCTTACTGCTGCTTAAAAAAATTGTCTTTCCTTTGCTTTTCATCCTTTAATATCTGTAATACAACCTTTTGTGCCTCTCCCTCTAATTTAAAATATTTGTGGTCCTTATGAATGTTATAATGCTGATGAGCAATACTGATATTGCAGTATCACAAAGCAAGCAAATCATCTTATCTTTAGCACAAACAAGACAATATTGCAATTTCCAATCCTTATTAAACAACGTTTCCTTCCTTAGGTGTTCTCTTGATTTTCTTTGACATGATGGGTTGTTAAGTAGACAGAATTAAGACATATTGTTGAGCTGTGCAACTATTCACAAATACTTGAAACAGAAACACTGCACCATTGTCAAAAGTTGATAACAGATTGATGTTCTCAACCTCCATAAACTCTTGTCAACCAGCCTTCTGTGATAATTGTGGCAGCCAGGCAAGGAAGTTAGAACTAACTCATGAGTGTAGCAGCCATCAATTTAGCTCTTATGGCTTGCT
>NW_012143745.1:1650722-1651628 GCF_000956105.1 Propithecus coquereli | reverse complement strand
GAAGAGAACACAATATACAAAGAGGCAAATATAAAATCGGTACAATGGTGATAAGAGGTAAGTGACATTGTAAATCAGGATGAGAAGAATGGGAGAATATCTATTTCAAATAAAATGATCAAGCAATGACTCATTCAAAATATGATATGTGAGTGGGAACAAAGCAAGAATAATAAAGAAGTGAGCTATTGATATTTGGCAAGGGGCAGGGAAGAGAACATGCAACTATAGAGGTCCAATGGACCCCCTGGCTTGTGTATTTAAGGAAAAAAAATGAAGCAAGTGTGGCTAGATAGAGTGGAAAAGTGACAGCAAGGATAAAACACAGATCAGAGATACATCAGGGCCCAGCTAAGGTAAGTCACATAGATCTATATAAAGTCTTACAGTTTTATTCTAAATAAGACGCATGGCCCAAAGTGAAGTTTGATCCTATGAGTGACATATACTATCTTACTTTAAAAAGAAATACTTGAAATATTGTATCATATATGGCCTGTGAGCATAGACAGCAGATAAATGGAAATGAGATCATTTAGGAAACTTTTGCAATAATCCAGATTAAAATGGAACTAATAGGAGATGATTCATATCAGAAAAGGATGTCCAAATACAGTTTGAAAGTAAAGTTAGCAGGATTTATAGATAGATTCTATGTATAAGATTAGGGAGGGAAAAAAACCATAAAAAACAACTCCAAAGATTTTGGCCTTAACAAATGGAGGATAATTTTGAGATTGTAGGGAAGAGTTACATATTTCTCATAAACAGGAAAAAATAAAACAATTAAATATTACATGATAAAAACAAGCACATTCAAGTAGTCATATTCCAGTAAGAAAGCAAAGTAAAAGTTGACATAATCTTTAATAGTACTTGAAGCTTAAAAAAGAATATTTTTGACTT
>NW_012143745.1:1649047-1649392 GCF_000956105.1 Propithecus coquereli | reverse complement strand
AAAATCGGTACAATGGTGATAAGAGGTAAGTGACATTGTAAATCAGTATGAGAAGAATGGGAGAATATCTATTTCAAATAAAATGGTCAAGCAATGACTCATTCAAAATATGATACGTGAGTGGGAACAAAGCGAGAATAATAAAAAAGTGAGCTATTGATATTTGGCAAGGGGCAGGGAAGAGAACATGCAACTATAGAGGTCCAATGGACTCACTGGCTTGTGTATTTAAGGAAAAAAAATGAAGCACGTGTGGCTAGATAGAGTGGAAAAGTGACAGCAAGGATAAAACACAGATCAGAGATACATCAGGGCCCAGCTAAGGTAAGTCACATAGATCTACAT
>NW_012143745.1:1644542-1646030 GCF_000956105.1 Propithecus coquereli | reverse complement strand
ATAATGTGGTGACTCTAAAAGATTCATGCCACCAGTTACTTTGAAATTGAATTAAAACTGTACTCTTTCTCCCACCAAAAAATGAAAGAAGATAAAACTAAAACAAAACAAAAACTTTGCAAGCAATGTGACACCTTTTTTAAATAGCTTTCTGCAGTAATATTTTTTACTGTAAATCTCTGTTTGTTCCTGCTAGAATGACTATTTTGTGTGTTTACTTTGAGAATGATTCCAGAAAGATAAAAAGGAGCATTGTGGCATTGTGGGTACTATATTCTGTGAAGTTGTAGAACTTAAACAATGAAGACTTCTTCTAAAATATTGTATGTAATAACAAAAAAGCAAAAGCTGAGGTTAGGTAAAGATGAGGGCATGATGGGACATATCATGTACAGTAAGAGATAAGACAATCACATAAGATGACAATAGAATCTAAGCAAGACAAGTAGGAGCTAAATTTACATGTGGAACAATGAAAAGAATCATGGAAATTTCCTGTTGTTGGTGTCATGCAGTCTTTCACTTATGATGCTCAAATGAATATGGAAAGCATATTTCAAGATTTGAGCAAAGAAACATAGTAAGAGCTTATTTTTACTTGTATAAGAACAAACAGCCTGTGTATCTGGTTGATGTTATTCTCTCCATCTGTTTGATTAGCCAATTCAACATCCATGAGCAATGTAGAGACATCTATCTCAGCCAAATCTAATTTCACAATGTATGTTTAAAGCATGTGGAAGCCACTTAATAGCAACTCATATTTTATGCTGCCAAATTTTTCCAAAAGATGGCCAGGTAGATCATACAATAGAGGACCAAGTAGTGAATTATGGCAAATAAATAACTATTTTCTTTCACTGAAACAAAAGTTGCTCTTAGTCTTCCTCTCAATGTAGAGGCTTTTTCCCAAAAACTTTAATGTATCTAATTTAGTTTATAATTTATAAAAAAAATCATTATATAATGATAATACAGACAATGGTAATACAGGGCTAGCTAAAATGTCAGACAATCATTAAGAAAAGATTCTCTATATATTAAGGTTTCAACCCCTGAATCTCATCTTCATTTCTGCTAAACAAGTCCATGACCTTACATATTAATGATTAGTCAGTGTACATGGGACTAATTTTGACATAGATCCTTTCTATTATTTTAGTAATTAAAGTAATTTAACATTGTAATTACTTTATGGCCAGTAACAAAGGAAAATGCTACTTTAAAAGAGATTCTTTTTTTAAAGTGTTCCTACAGTGTCAGAAAATTACAGCATGTCCTCAGCAATAATGGATTTCCACCTACACATATTTTTTTTCTATTTTTTAAAAGTTTGATGCTTCTGTGGAAATATGTGATGTGCTGCTGTGATAGTGTTTTGTTATAAAATGGTATTAAATTGGTATAGAGAAGCCCAAGAAATGTTAGACCAGGAGGAAGACAGGAAATTGTCCACAGTTCTTTTGTAGTTTAGGTAGAGTTGCAATT
>NW_012143745.1:1642957-1644492 GCF_000956105.1 Propithecus coquereli | reverse complement strand
AATATAACTGTCTCCCACAGCCAAAGCTTGTCTCACTGGAAAGTCTCCAGAACAATAACACAGATGGAGCTGTCATCCCATACACTAATAATACTTCTTCTGGAATACTTCCTGAAGGAGGTGCCTAATGTTGCTTTACAGTTAACATTTTGTTAATAAGTAGAAAGAGAACATTCTAAAATAATTATAAAATGTATAGAATGGTGAACACATAAACCAGTAGCATAGTTGTTTATTATCATTATCAAGTATTATGCACGTACATAATTGTCTGTGCTATACTTTTATATGACTGGCAGTGCAGCAGGTTTGTTTACACCAGCATCACCACAAACACACGGGTAGTGTGTTGTGCTATCATGATAGAATGGCTATGATGTCACTAGGTGGTAAGAATTTCCAGCTCCATTATAATCTTAAGGGACCACTGTCTACATGCCATTTGTTGTTGAGGCACATGACTATAAATATCGAGTCATTTTCATTTGAGACCAACCCAACAAGGAGTTGGGAAGTTATGGAGAGAAGTGCAAAGTGAAAAACTCCGTCATACAAGAAGATTTTGCAGGTTCAGTACCGAGAACTAAAAGCAAAGTGATGTAAAGTGTTAATAAAAGTCTTAAGACCCTCCGCTATTTGGGTTATGAAGCTAGAAGGAGGAGCCCATGGGTAGTTTGTGATATGGGTATAATTAACACTATTTTATTCTATGTATTGGGAGGGAAAGTAAATGTATTTACCCGGCAATGTATAAGGAGTGAAGCTTAATACATTTTTTTTTAAAGTTTCCAGAGGTGAGATAATCCCAGGGTGGAATGAAGAATGTAACCAAAAGATACAACTGCTTTACATATGCATGAAACAGCATCACTGAAAAAGGTGAAAAATGGTGCTGACCTTTGTAACTTTGGAAATGAGTGGAGTGTGCAAGACTAAAAGCAAACACACACACACACACACACAGTATTGTATTTGATAAATTTGTTTACCACAGGAGTAGAGGTTAAAGATTTTGAAATCACTGTACATGTATACTGGATTTGAATAATAAAGCAAATGAGCAGTAGATGGTGGCAGCCAGGTTTCTCATTACTGAAGTGGGAAGTTGTAGACCAGCAAGGGGAATAAGCTAGAATGATCCGTGTGATTATGCATTAGAGTTGGAAACATAAATGTGAAGGCATGAATAGCATAATATACAGATGATAACATATAGGGATATTTATAGATGTGTGTGTGTATACCGGTTAATATACACTTGTATTTTTTCCTTCTCTGTCACATCCAAGGACCTACAAGCAACCACGGTAGCAAAGAGCACACCTAGCACCTGTATCTTGGTTTCTAATATGAATTATACAATAAAAGGGATCAGGGCTCCTTGGTGAAATGGCTGATTCCATGTTTGGGCAGGAGATACACACAATGAACCTGAAACATCTGATAGTACAGGAAAGTAAAGTCCTAAAAAAAAATTTAATGATGGAGGTATATCAGAGGCACAAAAGAGACAATTGAAAAGCTCCCAATGAAAA
>NW_012143745.1:1638920-1640037 GCF_000956105.1 Propithecus coquereli | reverse complement strand
ATTAAATTGGTATAGAGAAGCCCAAGAAATGTTAGACCAGGAGGAAGACAGGAAATTGTCCACAGTTCTTTTGTAGTTTAGGTAGAGTTGCAATTGTGTGATGTCAGGGTTTGTCTTTTAACTGCAGCTGTTGCCTAATTACTTTTTGAGAACTGTTTACTCTAGTTTTTCTTACTGTCTGGAGAATTTGGTTTTATATTAAGTACTAGGAGAATTTTGGAGTACTGAATTGCTTTATATTTTCAGTTCTGTCTTTCCTTGAATTTTCGATCATTAACGTTCTCAACAAATATTTGTTGAATGAATGTGTATATCTGTATCTGTGGGTAAATGTTTTAACCAAAATGATATTAGGTAAATGTGATTGTCTCAAAGTGGCAAACTTACTACAGAATTTTAAAGTTATTTTTGAATCGGTGCTTCCAAAATCTGTATCATAAGCATGGAACATTTATGTTACACCAAATAAATATTCAAATCTATGAAGGAAGGAAGAAAGGAATCAAACAACAGAAAGAAAAGAAAAAAGGAATGAGTGAGGGAGGAAAAAGGAAGGAAGGGAAGGAGTAAGGAAGGGAAGAAAGAAAGGTGTTTAGTTTAAATATGTTTTCCAAACTGGTATAATCCTAACCTCATTTTGACAATTTAATTTATTTTTATTTTCTTCCTAAGATTTGAGTACTTGTAAAATAATTATGATTAGGAAAGTATAACCCCCCAAAATGTCTAAACAAGATAAGATCAAGAGACCATATGCAATTCTTCCTTTGCTATTAAGTTTTAGGGTGTTACTTATTATATTTTCCTTTTAAACAAATAATTTGATGAATATCTTTTTTCCTCATTATGCTTTAATACTATTACTACATACTTAGTAGTTTTGTTAAAAACTGTCTGCTTGGCCCCCTGGCAAAATCTCTTTGGACCGCACTTTCTCAAAATTAAGAACATGGTATCAGAGTTTAAGGTAATTCAAAATACGGTTTAATGTTATAGACATCTTCCACATTCCTAGAAAAAAAAATTAATTTTAAGTGATTACTTTTATACCATTTTATGATTAGGCTTTTATTTTCTTTAAAACATGAAGAATGTTTTAATATGTATTAAGTCTATA
>NW_012143745.1:1635954-1637307 GCF_000956105.1 Propithecus coquereli | reverse complement strand
GTACTTGGGTTGTTTTCCCATCTTTGCAATTATGAATTGTGCTGCCATAAATATTTGAGTGCAGATGTCTTTATTATAGAATGTCTTTTTTTCCTTTGGGTAGATGCCTAGTAATGGGATTGCTGGATTAAATGGTATTTCTATTTTTAGCTCTTTGAGATATCTCCAAATTACTTTCCACAGGGTTTGTACTAATTTGCGGTCCCACCAGCAGGGAAAGATTGTTCCTATCTCTCCAGATCCATGCCAGCATTTGACCTCGAACACTGGAGAGAGTACTAGTCAGGGATATTGTAAAAGTCCCTTCATTGGGATTCCCCTGACGTTTTCTTCACAATTAAACTGATTTCATGGGTTTTTGGTAACCCACATAGGTAAGGTGGCATTTCATGACATTATATCAAAGGTACACACCATCAACATGATTTATCATTGTTAATATTGACCTTAATTCCTGGCCGAGGTAGTGTTTGTGAAATTTCCTTAATGGAAAGTTACTCTTTTTATATTTTCCCTCTCTATACTGTAATCTTTGGAAGTAAGTCATGTATGCAGGTCATATTTGGTGAGTGGGAGGTTTTATTCCACTTCCTTGAGAGTATCTAAATAAATTATTTCAAATTTTGCACTGGAAAATGGAGATTTTTCCATTCCCTTACACCAAGCTCATTTATTTGTGTAGTCAATAATTTTAATTTTATAAGTGTTGATTCATAAATATTTATTTTGTACTTTGGGTTATAATCCAATAGTACTTTATTTTGTTGCTCAAATTTTTCTAGCTTTGGCTATTGGAAGCTGTTTCAGTTGGTTTCTTTGTTCCTTTGATATACCTCAATCATTGGGGTTTAATTTATTTGTTTTAATTGAACACTTTCTTACCTTCTGGAACTATAAGATACTACAGGCATGCCATCTGTAATTCCTGCTCCAATTCTAAAATCAGCTATTTCTCCAAGGACCTCTGGTTTCTTTTATTGGAAAAAAAATATTAGAAACCAAGATGTGGGTTCTGTATGTGCTCATTGCTACTAGAATGTCATTACTTCTAGGTCTTCTCACCTGACAGTGCAAGTCTACGTATGTGTGTATACAAACCATGTGTGTACAAATATCTCTTTAGCTATCTATATATACCTACACATCTTTATCTTTGTTAAAGTAAACATGACTTCATGCTGATGTCTTCGACTCTTGTCCTTACCACATAAAGCATGCTGCCTTCTCCCCTTGCTTACCTTTAACCTCCCACTGTAACACTGAGGACCTTCTTCCTACCATCCATTATCTATTTACTTGATTGTTTAATTTTAGTCTATATGTATAACACTTTCAGAACTGTTGACCTGTACC
>NW_012143745.1:1634484-1635904 GCF_000956105.1 Propithecus coquereli | reverse complement strand
AGGAAATTTCTACATGAATAGTCCAAATAAAGCAATTACATAACTATAATCAATCAATTACTTAATTTGATTTGCTTCCTCATGTACCTAATAAAATAATTAAATAGGAACAATTAGACTGAAGTTGCTGTAGTGTTCTGGGTTTTTACGCAAGGAAACCTAACTCTAACTCAAATGTATTTCTTGTAAATTACTAACTTAAAAGAAAACAAAACCCATGTTTAATCAACCACGAATTGCCAATAGTGCTTTGATTACATAAGAAGGAAATTTCTACATGAATAGTCCAAATAAAGCAATTACATAACTATAATCAATCAATTACTTAATTTGATTTGCTTCCTCATGTACCTAATAAATGACCTTTCTTCAAGCCCCTCTGGTAGCCCCAAAACAGAAATCATGACTGGGTGCTTCTAGATTCATGAATCACTGTCTGCTCAAATAAACTCTTTAACATTAAGAACAAAGAAGTAAGGTTTAAGTCCAAAGAAATATAACAGACAATATGAGATTTTAAAAATTTAGAAGTAGTGTCTCAATAGGCAGAGAGCAGTAAGATATCTGAAAAACAAATATCTGTTTCTTTGGATCTACTTTCTTTTTCCTCGGGAAAGTGAATGCCAGATTCAAGGAGAAATCAAAAATTAAAGAGTTTGAGAGAAAAAACATGAAAATTGGAAAAATCTCGTTGTGTTCAGGTGTGCTAAATATGGTTTTATATTACTGTATGTGTGTGAGTGACAGAGAGAGAGAGAGAGAGAGAGAGAGAGAGAGAGAGAAGGTGTCACACACTTAACCTGCATAATCCCTTTTAATTTTCAAAAATCTTATGAGGTAGGATGATTATTTTTTCCATCTTATTGCTGAGAAATCAGAGACCCAGTGTTTTCATACTGTCCACAGTTGGAAAATCTAGCATTTGATTTAAGGTCACTTGAAGTCAAAGACCTCAAGTTTACCATTAAGTTGTATCCTATATTTGGCATTTTATAATCAACCGTTCCTCTGTAGGCGACTCTCCTAGACTGCTTCCTGGTCCTACGATTCTCAGAGCTTCTTTTTTATAAAAATATTCTTGAGAAAGGAAAATGACATCTGAAAAAGTTCTTCTCATGGATCCTTATTTTTTAACAGGAGGCAAAGATCTAACTTAAAAGAATAAATTCTAGCATAATTTGAGGCAAGAACAATTGGGTAAAATAATCCTTTTGTTAAAGAGATTCCCTCAGGATATCAACATACTATAAAAACAGATGCCTGTTTAATCTCATATGCAGGGGCTATTTCTTGATTTTGATCTCCTTTATTCACCAATTATTATATTGTGAAAATAAGATATTTTCACTTATTAATTTCATTGTTATATAGCTTTAGCCATTTACATATTTCTTTTTTTTTTTTTTTTTTGAGACAGAGT
>NW_012143745.1:1632077-1634434 GCF_000956105.1 Propithecus coquereli | reverse complement strand
TTGATAAAATTGTTTTAGAAAATTGTGCAGTGATATCCACGAGATATTTGGGCTTGCAGGTTTCTCCTTTTTATTTTTAATGTCCTTGTTTGATTTTGTTTTTAGAATAATGAATCAAAAAATGGTCTTGGAGAATGAGTTGGAAAATGAGTTCTTCAATTTTCAAGGAAAAAAATTCTAGCACTGGTATTATTTATTTCATAAGTGTTTGGTAGAATTTACCAGAGAAATCATCTGAACTCAGAATTTTCTTTGTATTAATAAAATGGGTTTTAAATACAATTTAACTTATTTTATAATGCCCAGGTGTTCACAATTGCTCATTTATTACTCTGTGCTTTGTCTTAACCAAATTTTGGTCAAGCTTCTCTCCTTTCTACAGGCTGCTGAAGTCTTTTTATCCCTAGACCTGAGAAAGCTCTAAAAATTGGAGCATACAACATTATCAATTTATCCTGAGAATCAGCTGACCACAGCAAGACCAGTTTCCTGTCAGATGCCACTGTCATTTCCCCTTAGTTGCCCAAATTCCCCTTAAAGAATTCTCCTTATCTTTACCTACTCGCTTTGACTCTACAAAGAAAAGTTTTTTTCTGGTTGATTTTGAGATGCTAGCAGTTTTCTGGAATCAGTATTCTCTCTATTGCAAAAGTCTTTCTTCTACATACAATTTTTCCCATAGAACAGATTTGTTTTTATTGGACAATAGATATAGATTTATTCATATCATTTCTTTTTGAGTAAGCTTTGATAGTTTTTGTTTTTCAAGGATTATGCCTATTTCAATAAGGTTGTACAATTTATTTGCATAGTTTTCACAGTATTTTTATTTCAATATCTGTAGCATCTACAAAGATTTTCCCTTCTCCTATTCCTGATATTGCTATATTTGTCATTTCTCTTATATTTTTATTACTCTGATTAGAGGTTTGTCAATTATATTGATCTTTTCAAAGAAACATGCTTTTGATTTTATTGATTTTCTCTATTCTTTTTCTATTTTCCAATTCATTAATTTCTGTTATGATCTTTATTTTTCTTTTCTTTTATCTTTCTGTCTCTCTTTCTCTCTCTCTCTCTCTTTTAAATTTATTTAGGAAAAACCTGGATTCATTGATTTGAGACCATTTTCCTGTTAGTTTTATTTTAAATAAAGGCATTTAATGCTACAAAAATTTTCCTCTAAATATTTCTCTATCTGCATCTGGTGACTTTTGCTACATTATGTTTTCATTCACATATTCCTCATTTTACATGCCAAGTACTTTTTTTTTATCTGATGCCAGGAATTGTGACTTTTATTTTAATCATGCTGAATAGTTCTCAGCTCTATAAATATTCTTGAATTTTGTTCAGGGTGACAGTTTAATTACTCGAAAATTGTTTGGGGCTTCAGGTCTTTCTTTGAAGGTTTGTCAGGCAAGACATAAGCAGCTTTTAATAAAATGCTAATTGTTCCACACTTGTAAGGAATGATTCTTCTGCGTGCTCTACCCAAAGCCCCATGGATTATGAAGTTCTCCATTCTGACTATTGGGAACTAGCACTATTCCTGGTATTGTGTGGGCTCTAAGTATTTTTTCCCCTAATCCTTTCAGGTATTTTCTTTTTTCCTGCTGTTGGGTAGTTTTCTCAAACCCAGGAATTATCAGTATTCTCTGGATATTTGAGGGGAGACCTACCACAATTTTCTAGTCTCTGTGCAGTTTTTTTCTTTTTTTTTCTGCCTTGGAAACTCTAATGTGGCCTTCTGGATCCTTGAGTGTGCCCTTTGGCTGAATCCAAATTTTAATTCCTTTTAATAAAGGAATTTGTTCTGTGAAGTTTGGATTTGGTTGGGGGGCCACACTTGGGCATCTGGAGGGCTGCATGTGGTCTTGAGGCTGCAGGTTCCCTACCTACCCCTGTGTCTAGACTGTCACCTCCATCTCTTCAACTAAAGCAATCTGCCAGGATCCAACCGGGGTCCCCTTCTTTGTCCCACAGCCTGAAATCATTCTCAAGGCAATAATGTGGATGACTTCGTGTTTTGTTTAGTTCTAGTTTATAAATTATATTAATACAGCAACTAAAATAATAATAATAATAACAATGCCACCAACACAAATTTGGACAAAGCGTTAGGAAAAGGTAGATGGGCTTCTGTAAAATAAGTGAAGATAATTGAACATAATACCTATAGTTAATAAATATGTATGTAAAATGTGTTTAATCATATTATTTGAAATTTGTAAGATTCTGAAACACCTGCCTATACAGTGGTTTCCTTGAATAGCAGAATCAGAAGTTCTCTATGAGTTTAAAGTCAGCTTGACAACAGTGTATACATGAAAGAAAAGTTTCAAGGACAGACATGA
>NW_012143745.1:1630424-1632027 GCF_000956105.1 Propithecus coquereli | reverse complement strand
TCTTAAGAATATATTTACTCTGATGTTCAAATACATTTTATTTAAAGGATAGAATTGTGCTGTACTGTATTTTCAATCAATTCCAGAATTTTTAAGATAAAGGAGGCACAACCTTTAGAGAAAACAAACTTACAAACTTAAATTTTCACAATAACGAAGCATGAAAATAAACCTAATGAAGATAATGCAGATAATTATAATAATATATGACCATGGGGAAAATAAATCTCTAATGCCAGCTAATTTTAATTTAATTGTCAGTCAGTGACACACAGATACAATCCTGAATATTTTATTCTTATCAACAAACATATAAATAGCCTTATCCCCTACCCCCAGGTATTTAAAAGAGCCAGTCTAAAAAAGCATCATGATGAAGCCCAGAAAAAGAAATGTTTCTATAGCAAATAACACATCATAGCTTATTTGAAGTTTCCCATCATACATCACGTTATCACATTTTAAACAAGTTATTTTGAATGCATAGCTATAGATTCAAAAGATTACCTAAACTCCTGGTTTCCTGGGCTTTTGAAGTCTAGAAAAGATGCCCTTAAAGGTTTTAGGTTAAGACAACAAAAACAAATCCACAAAATAAAACTCTAGGGGTACCAGGTACATTCTCTCAAATGGGGATATTCATTTGTTCAGCATTTAAGAAATATTATTAAATATCTATTCTGAACAGGAAACTGTGCTAGGCATTGGAGCAAGGGAGGGGTGATTTTGTTAATGGAAGTAAAGAAAAAATACCATTAATATCATTAATAAATTACTCTCTACCTCCAAAAATATATGCCTCAATTCCTATTATGGGGATACAGTCAAGCATACATTACATATTAATACAAAAAAGAGGTTACAATATAATAAAATAATATACATAACCATTATGATCACTGAGAAAATAATTTATATCAGCTGTAAGAATTAGGAAGCTCATGCAGAGATTGTATTTGAACTGGCTACTGAAGACTGCTGAAGTGGTACTTCTACTTCAATTCTAAAACTAAATTTTTGGAGTTAGTTACAAAATACAACTAAATAAAATAGCTCATTTGAAGCATTCTCCATTACAAAATTCTTTCTCGTGAAATTAACTCAATATAGTAAAAAAGTACTGAATTATGTTTAAGTATAATGTGTATTATACTTACTTAATTCCTCATTATTTCTTCAAAAAGAATATTAAAAACAAGAGTTTTTGCTTTAGTATTAATATATAAATATTCAGGAATGAGGATATAAATGTCTATCGATTTCTTTTCTTTTCTTTAACAGATAACCATAGCTATTTAAATCACTCTGTACATGTTAATTTGGAAATACAATTTTTCTATTGTCATACTTCATAAAATTGTTTAAACTATTTTTATATATTTTAAAATAAGTATATCCATCATTGTTAGAGCCATTTTATAAGGTATTTCATAATTTTTGCTTTTACCCACTTTTAATTCCTTGAGATTCTCTATTTCAGGGTCTTATATTTCATACTTTCACCATAAATTTATTTTAAACCACAAATATATCTTTATATAAGGATCCTAGACTTTTCCCCATTCCTCTTGTACAATATGTAAATTGATCTTTACAATCTATT
>NW_012143745.1:1627974-1630374 GCF_000956105.1 Propithecus coquereli | reverse complement strand
TAATGTCACAGTGTTCACAATGCCCATTTCTAATGAATAGAAAAGTATAACTCCCCAAAAAATGACTAAACAGGATAATGTCAAGAGACCATAAGCAATTCTTCCTTTGTTATTAAGTTTTTGAAAGGTTTCCATTATATTTTCCCTTTAACCAAATAATTTGCTGAACTATCTTTTTTCTTGATTATGCTTTAATACTATTACTACATACTTAGTAGTTTTGTTACAAACTATCTGCTTTGTCCTCAGATGCCTCTGACTGCTCCAAGAAAAGTTGACTTTTCATTTTTTTTTTCATCTTTCCTTAGTTGTTAGAACAGAGTGACAATGTCTAAACTCCCTACATACTGGACCAGATACTGGAAATCATATGAAATAAATTTTAAAGAATGATAAAGAGCTCTGAGAAGTCCAAAAGAAATGTGGCTGCTGCAACAATTACAGTTCTATGTGCTAAGAGTTGGCCTGCACACAACGTGCCATAGCTCCAGAAATGCCCATCTTATCAGCTATAGCTTATGCTTGGGGTGGACATTGAGCTAAATGTAAAGTGGAAAGAAACATTTTAACTATAGTACAGTTGCTTCAACAAATTGAGAAATAGTAGAATTGAAACTGACCTGAAAATATCACTTATGGCTACAAATAATCCTCTGTCTTTTAAATCCATAGGATCCTTAAATTGGTTTGTAATACATCAAAAAAAAAATCTGGCTTAAGATTTGCGAACACAACTCTAAGTGCAGGTAAGTAAATAATGAATGTAATCAATTAAAAGTAATCCTAAAAAAAGTGTGTTAGATAGCTTCTAAAATGGTGCTCAATGATCCCTGTCTCCTGATGTCGATGCCCTTATGTAATCCCTTGCCCTTAAGAGTAGCTAGATTTAGATGAAAGAGAAGGAAAAATCATTATTCTATCATGGAAGCAGTAGGCACACATATCTGCAAATAGCAGATGCAGCTTTTTGTATAACTTTCTAATAAATTCATACCAATCACATGCTTTACTGCTAAAATGCAGCTGAGATTTTCATAGGTGGCTTCCTGTGACTCTGGTTGTTCAGGATTTCCTGAAAGGTCACCTTCTCTTTGACACATTCTGGTGGTGTTGTAAGCATCCAATTTGCTATATTAAACTACTTCCTGATAAAATAACTAAGTGATTTATATGTTTATAATAAAACCATAACTGAAGAATATTCTTTTATCACAATATTGAATAGGAGATGCCCACAGAAATGCTAGTCTGACCAGTGTGAAAGATTGAATTATCTGCAGTTACCATGCATTGTGGGCAGAGAACTGTGAAAGCCACCTTCTCTCTTTTCTATTTTGCACTCCGGGATCTAGTAAATCTGACAGAGCTGAATGAGTAACCACATGATAAGAAGCGGTTGAATGTGAGACATTGGGAGAAAAAGGACATTTAAAAGGCGAAAGAAAGAGAAAGAAGACAGACGGTGTCCAAAGGATCTGCTGAATAGAAATAGACAACCATTTAATTACCACTGGGTTGAAGAACTGAGACCTTCAGATCATGAGAAATTGAGGGAAGAGAACATTGTTGAGTAAGGAAGAAAAGACATCTCAAACTGTTCAACTTCCCTTCTTTAGATTAGTCTGGAAAATACAAATTGAAGCTGCAGTAAAATGTTTTATAAATTCTTTTCCATACCGTACTGCCTTCGATAGGTTACAGTTCAAGATGTGGTAAGTTACTGGAGAGAATAACTCTTATAACATAGTCCAACCTACAAGAGTTATGTATTGAATTTTATGGGATGCACACTTGTTTTACTCCGGTTATTTCTGATTAGAATGTCGTGATTTTGATCCTCTTTTTTATAAAGACACTAAACTCTCTGTAATTAATAAAATTGAAAAGAAGTATATAAAAATTTTTGAATTTCAAAGCATTCTGTGCATATTTTGTTACACTACAAAATCTTCAAGGGCAAAAATGTTCTAGTGTCTAAAGCTTTTTTGTAAATACAAAGTAAGTATTTGTTAAAGATAAGTTAAAAAAATAAGTAAATTCTTTGAAAACAACTCTTTTATGAAATAGCTTATGAAGGTAGATCTATATACAGTTTGCACTTCCAGAGATGTGAGTTGAAAATATTTTTCTTCTAACAGTATAGGCACATTCATTTCCTCATAATCGATATAAATGTTGCAAACTAAAAACTATTGTATTTCAGCATATTATGGGGGTACAGATGTTTAGGTTACATATGTTGCCCTTGCCCCCGCCTCCCCTGCTAAGTCCGAGTTTCAAATATGTCCATCCTTCGGGTGGTGCTCATTGCACTCTTTGTGTATGCGTCCCCTCCTCCCTCCTCCCCCCTCCCCCCGCCCCCCTGCCCAACATCCAATAGATGTTATTCTTATATGTGCA
>NW_012143745.1:1622304-1624413 GCF_000956105.1 Propithecus coquereli | reverse complement strand
AGAGCTGGAACGCATTCTACTAAGTGCAGTATCCCAAGAATGGAAAGACAAGCACCACATGTACTCACCATCAAACTGGTATTAACTGATCAACACATAAATGCACATATAAGGATAACATCTATTGGATGTTGGGCAGGGGGGGTGAGGGAGGAAGGGGTGGAGGGAGGAGGGGACGGGTATATGCATACACAAAGAGTGCAATGCACACCACCCGAAGGGTGGACATATTTGAAACTTGGACTTAGGTGGGGAGGTGGGGGCAAGGGCAACATATGTAACCTAAACATCTGTACCCCCATAATATGCTGAAATAATAAAAAAAAAAGTAGTAGTACAGCTAAAATCATAGTATTTGTTAAAATTGCAGTAAAACCTGATTCTGGTTCAGTGTAGGATTCTGAAATCAACATGATTAAATGTTACTAATAGTGTTTCACACAGTAGAAAAAACTGTAAATAGTATGAATGGAAATATAATGAGGAATAGTGTACATTCTTCCCATTATATTTCAAAGCATGAATCATTATAATTTATTCATAATTGTTACCATTTGCAACTAAATGTCATATTCCTTTCAAGGTAGGAAATATTAGGAATATAACATAACTTATGATAAAGCCACTTAATAGAACACTAGATTCTTACCTAGTTAGAGCAGAGAACTGATCTGACATTATATTACTTTCTAGAATAGAAATATAGGGACCACAAAAAAACATAAAGAGATAATTCAGTTTTAATGTAAATGGATATATTTAAACCTAATTTTTTCATAACGACATACATTTCAAAAGAGGAATTGTGTTGGAATCTCTAGAAAATACAAGCCTTATGCAGAGGAAATGCAGATATAACTCTTCTTCTTCCATTGTTGCTTTTGTGTAGTTTGCTGTTAGAAATGGGGCCTCATCACGGTATTATTTCATCAAAACAATATTTATACTTAAGGAGTGTGTTATATTTTCTGAAGGAAAATTTGGTGGCATTAGTAGTATTAGCATATGGAGGTTTTTTCCTCCATATTTTAAACAAATTACACATACAGCAACACCTAAGGAACACAGATGGGCATCAGTGATTCTGAGAGGCTAAGTAACTTGTACAAAGTATCATAAAAATATAAGGGACTTGAAATTTGGATACAGGCCTCAGTCATCACTAGTCATTCTCTTTCCACACAACTACCTCTCTTATTCAAAGATCCTTTTTTAATGTAAAAAACAATCCTCAGAAAAGGAAAGTTGATTTGTTACAAATCCCATCAAAAAGTGTTCAGCTACCTAACCTGTCACTAATGATGAGATTTATGAAGTCATTTGAAATTATAGATTGTAATTTTCTTTCCTCTTATTTCTAGTGTCCACCATCTGGTGATGGTATGAAAAGAAATAGCCACAAATGTTTGGGTATTTTTATAGGAAAATGGCATTTTTTCAAGTTTTGCTTTTCATTTTGATTTATACCTGATTTTAAAACATATTGAGTCTTATTCTTCCCACTACCAGGAGGGAGTAATTGCCATAAATCCTTGATACTGCCTGCTTACACAAAGGAAAGGATCATTCTGGATTGCATGACATATATAATTCCAGCTCAGTGGCAAAAAAAAAAAAAAATGTGATGAGAGAAGAATTCTCTAATGTCCTCTAGGCATAGAAAGGTAGGGAGCAGGCCTTTCACTAACAAGGAAATATTAAGTGAATTCATTTGTAGTATAAAATTGTATAATGGAGAAACTGCTTTCTTTCAAAGATCTAATCATAAACAAAATAAATGGAGCATTTTTCTTACCAATAAAATCTAAGTACTATCAATTATAACTGCTTGGAAATAATTATTATAACAATCATGTCTTGAAGTATCATGATGGATATCAGTTTTCTCAACCATACCAAAAAGTTCAATGAAATTAGCAGCCTACCTTTTCCAAGGCATTCTGAAAAAGCTGAATGTGTGATAACCATGACTAAAATCATGTTTAAAATATCAATGTTTTATGGGTATACACAAAATACAGAGCTTTATAACAAAATATTATAGTTTTCTAAGCACATGATTATCTTTATTCACTGAGATATAATCATGTTTGCAACAATGTAATTTGG
>NW_012143745.1:1610539-1620988 GCF_000956105.1 Propithecus coquereli | reverse complement strand
TAATATCTGAATTATGCATTAATATGTGCTTACGTGCTGGAATTTCAGCACTCAAATTATGTTTCAGTCCTGAATTCTATCTCAATTTACATGATAGGTAGCTATCAACACAGTACTTCTAATTAATTTATTGGTGAGAATCTATGATAGATGGAATGGCTGCTGTCTTTAGCACTTAAGTACCAACATTCACTATAAGTAGATGCAAGCATCTGATTACTCTATTTTGTTTTCAACTGTAGTTATGCCCAAACATTGACATATTGCACTGCATGTTTGTCTCTCTCAGCTTTCATTTCTTTCCTTGTAGTTTTCAGAGATGGAAATTTAAAAGCTACATATGACAGATACATATGACGGAAACTCACTGGTAGTTTTCTGGCTGGGAGCTAGATTCTAACAGTTGCACTAGCATGAGATTCAAAAGTAAAAAGGGAGGCAAAGGACATTTTGCTCTCCCTTTTTGTCTATTTCTGATGGCAAACATGGTTGTGCAAATGAGAGAGTTCTCTAGAAAAACATTATAATTTCTATACTCCAGTGTCTTTGATGACAGGAAATAATTTGATGTTAATGGTGGCTTCCTTATTTCCTAATATGGCTTCTCAATTTGGGTAACTGATATATGTGTCCATTTCATAGTATATTGGGTGATGAGAGAAAGTTTCAACCTTGGTATTGGCAAGGTCATGTTGTAGCATAATTTCACAGTTGCCCAGAAGCTGTCTTCTGGCTCAGTTCTGTATTATTTTGGTGTCTTTCCTGGAGTCCAAGTTTAGACATTCTCCTTCAACTCAACATTTTTATATCTATCAACACCTCCATTAAATCACTCATCCTTAAGGTACCATAAGTGGTTTTTGTTCTTTGCACTTGTCCATAATTGACATGTATAGACATTTAGGCATTTTGCTATAAATAAAATGTACGCTTTTCTGAAATATCTTGTTTTATGTAAATCATTTAAATCATGAACTAAAAAATCAAAAATTTGGGGAATTTTAGATTATGAAAGGAACAACAAAAACCTATGCAACTTTGTAAGGAAAACACTATCAAAAGCAGTAACAATATTAATAAAAACAAGGGCATTATTAAAAAGATATACTATATTTGTAATAAATACAGAAGTACCAAAACAAGTAGATGTCTTTATTTTTAGTGAGAATAGTAAAGTTAGCTTGATGGAAATTTTGAGAGGGTTAATGGCATTTGTCTTAGTCCATTTTCTGTTGCTTATAACAGAAACTGGGCTATTCCCTGAAACTTGGTAATTTATAAGAAAAAATTTCTTAACAGTTACAGAGGCTGAGAAGTCCAAATTCAGGTGGCCACATCTGGTGAGAGTCTTCTTGCTGCTGGTGACTCTCTGTAGAGTCTCAACGTAACACACGGTACAACATTGTGTGGGAGTTGATCATGCCAGCTCAGGTTCTCTCTTCCTCTTCTTATAAAGCCACCAGTCCCACTCTCATGATAACCCATTAATACATGATTAATCCATTTATATATTAATCCATTCATGAACACAGAGCCATCATGATCTAATAACCTCTTGCAGGACCCATCTCTCCATACTGCCACATAGGGAATTAAATTTCAACATGAGTTTTGAGGGGACAAATATTCAATCCATACTATTCTGCCCCTGGACCTTCAAAACTTATGTCCTTCTTACATACTAACGCATTCATTTTAAGCCCATAGTCCCAAATTTTTAACTTGTTCTAGCACCAACTCACAAGTCCGAAGTCTAGAGTCTTATCTATAAGCCTATAAAATCACAACAAGTTATCTACTTACAAGATATACAATGGTGGAGGCATAAGACAGACATTCCCATTCCAAAAGGGAGGAATAGGAAAAAAGAAAGGAGTAACAGGCCTCAAGCCAGTCTAAAACCCAACAAGCAAACATTGACTCTTAAAGCTGGAGAATAATATCTTTTCACTCCATGTGCCACATCCTGGACAAATTGGGGCAGGGGTTGGGCTCCCAAAGTTTTATGCATCCCTGCCCCTATGGCTTTGCTGGGTGAAGCCCACTTGGCTACTCATATAGGTTGGAGTCCGATGCCTGAAGCTTTCCCAGGCAGGCAATGCATGCTTCCAGTGACTCAACAGTTCTGATGTCCTGATGGCAATCCCATAGCTCCCAAAGTTCAACTAGGGAGTGTCTTAGTGGAGGGTCTCTGTGGTGACCTCACTTGCATGGCTCCTCTAGGCATTTCCCTGGATGGAGCTTTCTGAGGTAGCTCTGTTCCTGTGACAAGTCTTTGCCTTGGCCCCCAAACTTTCAGCAGCATCCTTTGAAATCTGGGTGGAGGTTGCTTATCATCCACAGCTCTTGCTTTCTGAAAGCCTGAAGAATTAGCACCAAATGAATGCTGCTGAGGCTTACAGCCTGTCGTGACCCCTACCTGGGGGTGCTTATGCCACAGCTAAGGTGGCCAGAAAGCACTGAACTAGAATTTGGAGAGCAGGATCCCAAAGCAGGCCTGAGCAGTCAGCCTGAAGAAGGTGTCTTGGGTTCATTTCAATATCATTCTGCCCTCATAGGCCTTAGGGTCAGTCATAGGAGGGGCAGCCTTGATGATCTCTGAAATGCCTTTGGGATCTTCTATTATCTTTTGAGGAATAAAACCTGGTTCCTGTCTATCCTTGCTAATCTCTTTGGTAAATAGCCACTGGGCTACATCCTTGGTCTTCTCTTCTGACATGCTTTTTCACTCGTTATGTGTCCAGACTGTCAGTTTCTCAAATCTTTATGGTTTTCTTCTCTTTTGGTTATAAATTCTGTCTTTAAGTCTTTTTTCCCTTTTCGCAGCTTTGTATTAGTAATTAAAAGTAGCCATGCGGCAACCTCAATACTTTCTTGCTTAGATATTTCTTCCACCAAATATCTTAAGTCATTGCTCTTTCCATAAAGACTTAAGTCATGGACAAAATGACATAATGCAAGCAAATTCTTTGCAAGTTTATAAAACAGATAACCTTTACTCTAGTTTCCAAAGCCTTATTCCTCAGTGTCATTGAAATCTCATCAGAATCGTCTTTACTGTCCATATTTCTATCAGCAAATTTATAATCACAACCACTTAATTAATCTCTAAGGCATTCCAAACTTTCCCTAGTTTTCTTGTCCTCTAAACCTTCACCAGAATCCAAGCTTTTTAAGTGTGCTCCTCCAAATTTTTCCAGCCTCTGCCCATTACCCAATTCCAAAGCCATTTCTACATTTCCAGGTGTTTGTTATCAGCAACACCCTACTCCTGGTATCACTTTTTGTCTTAGTCTGTATTTTATTACTTATAACAGAATACCTGAAACTGGGTAATTATTAAGAAAAGGAATTTATTTCTTAGAGTCATGGAGGCTGAGAAATCCAACTTCAAGGGGTCATATCTTGTGAGAGACTTCTTGATGGTGAGGACTCTCTAAATAGTCCTGAGATGAGACAGGGCATCACATGATGAGAGAGTTGAGTGTGCTAGCTCAGGTCTTCTTTTCTCTTCTTATAAAACCACCAGTCTGACTCCCACGGTAAACTATTAATCCATTAATCCATTAACCCTTTAACACATTAATCCATCCATGAGGACAGAGCCCTGGTGACCCAATCACATATTAAAGGCCACACCTCTCAATACTGCCACATTGAAGATTAAATTTTCAATATCAATTTTGGAGGGGACAAATATTCAAATCATAGGAGCATTCAATTATGAAAATAATTGATTATGGCAGAGGATTGTCATAATCAGAAGAAGATTCAGGTAGACAAGTAGATGCAGGCTTTTAATGAAATGATGTGATGTGTCAGGTAGATAACTCTGGATCACATGATATTATATTTATTTATAAAGTTCTTTAAAGACAGAGATGTTGCCAGACTGAGAGAAGTAGAAGACTATGGGGTAAATGATTACTATGTACACAACTATACTCCTCTATGGCTTGCAGAGAGTTCATGTATGTTACATTAATTTTCTATTATATGAAGGTACAAAAGTTTCATATGATGAATAAATTAATGTTATACTGACTGATATGTAATATAACCATGCATAAGCTAATTTTATATTATCACAGAGCAGATGATGCATATAGTTTCATTTAAATTAATTTTCCTCAGTAATATTAAATTTTTTAAATTCTGATTATTATAAGCTTATGTAAGCAGGATGCTTTATATCCAATTATTATTTTTTTTAATTTCAGAGTATTATGGAGGTACAAACACTTTGGTTATGTAAATTACCTTTGCACCATCCAACAAGCATGCCAATCCCCAAGATAGCACATACCATATCCATTAGGTGTAAATTTACCTGTCCCCTCCGCGCCCCTCCCACCTGCCGAAAACCCTACGAATGTTACTTCCCATATGTTCACATCAGTGGTGATCAATTAGTATGAATTTAACAGTGAGTACATGTGGTATTTGTTTTTCCATTCTTGTGATAACTTCACTTAGGAGAATGGGCTCCAGTTACATTCAGTATAATAAAATAGATAGTTCATAATTTTTTTGTTATGGCTGAGTAGTACTCCATGGTATACATACACCACATTTTGTTAATCCACTCATGTATTTGTGGGCACTTGTATTGTTTCCACATCTTTGCAATTGTGAATTGTGCTGCTATAAAATTCAAGTGCAAGTGTCTTTACTATAGAATGCCTTTTTTTCCTTTGGGTAGATACCCAGTAGTGGGATTGCTGAATCGAACGGTTATTCTACTTTTAGTTCTTTGAGGTATCTCCATACTACTTTCCATAGAGATTGTACTAGTTTGCAGTCCCACCAGGAGTGCATGAGTGCTCCTATTTCTCCAAATCCATGCCAGAATTTGTTGTTTTTGGACTTTTTGATAAAAGCTGTTTTCACTGGAGTTAAATGATATCTCATTGTGATTTTGATTTGCATTTCCCTGATGATTAGAGATGTTGAGCATTTTTTCATATGTTCCATGGCCATTCATCTATCTTTTTTTGAAAAGTTTCTGTTCATATCCTTTGCCCACTTTTTAATGGGGTTGTTTGATTTTTTCTTGCTGATTTTCCTGAGTTCTATATAGGTTCTAGTTATCGGCCCTTTATTGGATGTATAGCATGCAAATATTTTCTCCCATTCTGTAGGTTGTCTATTGGCTTTAGTGATAGTTTCTTTGGCTGTGCAGAAGCTTTTTAATTTGATCATGTCTCATTTATTTATTTTTATTGACGCTGTGATTGCTTTTATGGTCTTATTCATAAATTCTTTGTCTAGGCCAATGTCTATAATAGTTTTTTCAACGTTTTCTTCTAGAATTCTTATGGTTTCATGACTTAGGTTTAAATCTGTCATCCATCATGAACTAATTTTTGTGAGTGATGAGAGGTGCAGATCCTGTTTCAGGCTTCTACATGTGGCTATCCAATTTTCCCAGCACCATTTATTCAATAGGGATTCTTTTCTCCAGCATATGTTTTTGTCTGCTTTTTCAAAGAGGAGATGGCTATATGAGGATTGTTTTATATCTGGGTTCTCAGTCTTGTCCCATTGGTTTATGTCTGTGTTCTTGTGCCAGTACCATGCTGTTTTGGTTACTATAGCCTTGTAGTATAGCTTGAAGTCTGGTAAATTGATGCATCCCAATTTGTTCTTTTTACTTAAGATTGTATTAGCTATACATGGTCTTTTCTGGTCCTATACAAAGCCTAGTAAAATACTAACATCATTTTTTGCAGATCTAGAAAAAATATACAAATTTATTTCAAGGGTTATTGTTGTAAAATATTTATTTGTAAAAAGCCATTTATTTAAAAAGAAAAAACAGATACTGTATCACATGTATCTGAGGTCTTTCTCAAACTCCTTGCTCCAAAAGACAATAGTCAGTGATGATTTGCTATTCTTAATTGTCATCACATCCCTCCCTGCAGCCCCCAACATTTGTGATTTCACTTGCAAGAACTTGGAAGAACTCAGAGATCATTTTTCACTTACTTACCAATATCCTTACTTTGTACATCCTTTCTTGTCTTCATTTATTGGTTTAGTAATAAACCAAAGTGAAATAAATCAAGTGAGCATAAGTCAACCTTATCAATGTAGACTACATTTAGAACGCACAGCCTGGACTACCTCACATGTTCCCCCACACACCCACACACCCAAGATATGCTAAGCATCTGCATACATGAGGAAGAGACTTAGTCTCCTGGCTACTATCATGCTCACAATTTTATAGGTCTAAAAGTAATGTACCTTTGAGTAGCCAGTAAATACCTACTATTTTGTGACTGACACTCATAGTAGGCCAAGCAACAAATTCAAATGTATAATATCTAGAAGTTGACAGTCACTGAGATCCATCAGGCTGAAAATTGTTTCATTATGTGTCTCAGGATTCTCATATTCAATGAATGATTTTAAAGCATTTCTCAAATCATTGGCCTTCTTCTCATGTCATTTATTACAGTCTGGAAAATTTGTTATATAATTAAAATGAAATATTACATCTTATTGAAAATCACCTAAATATAAAAAATAATGTCTGCTTATTGTTATATTTGTCTATAGATTTATAATTAGAGTCATCAAAATGGTAGGTGAAAGCTATTATATTAAAGAAAGTCAATTGTTAATGACTAATCATTTTGGCATTAATTCTTTTCTTTTCTTTTTTTTTTTTTTAGACAGAATCTTGCTCTGTTGCCAGGGCCAGAGTGCCGTGGCATCAGCCTAGCTCACAGCAACCTCAAACTCCTGGGCTCAAGCGATCCTTCTACCTCTGGGACTACAGGCATGCGCCACCATGCTCGGCTAATTTTTTTATATATTTATATTTTTTTAGTCGTCCAGATCATTTCTTTCTATTTTTTAGTAGAGACGGGGTCTCGCTCTTGCTCAGGCTGGTCTCAAACTCCTGACCTTGAGCGATCCACCCACCTCAGCCTCCCAGAGTGCTAGGATTACAAGTGTGAGCTACCACGCCCAGCTCATTTTGGCATTAATTCTTAGAAGTATATGCAGTCTAGTGGAAAATACTGAAAGGTAATCTGATCATTTTAAACTACAGACCATGCTTTTTCCCAAGTGCTATCCCTGAAAATAGCATTATAATTAAAATATATGCAGACTATGTATTGGTATATATACAAGTTTACTTACATTTACATGTTTGAAATATTAAGTTTTTGAGATTGTTAAAGTCTTTCAGACTCTGCTAGAAGCATACTAACGTATACTTTGTGTGTATTTAATTACTGATATACCATTCCCTTATCTTTTTAACTGTCGCTCATTCTGAATTTTTTCAAATATATTCTTTCAAACTGATATTATATATTATTATGTACAACATAGTATTTAAATTAAATGTTAGGTGCTAGTATTTTATTTTTCTAGAAATTCATATACAGTACCATTAGTTAAATTGATATGTGGTTGAATATTTCTAAATCTTTCCTTACATTTTAATGCCCTAGTCACTCACTGTCTCTGTCAAAATCTTTGAATTACCCCACTGTTTCTTTGTGCCCATTCACTTCATCTACACACACATTATTGTATTTTGACTTACCAGTTTTACCTGAGTATTTTCCATAGCAGAAAGTATTTTTTAGCCTCCCCTAAACAAAATATCTTCTCTAATCTCATTAATTTTCAAATTACAACTTAAATATTATCTTTTCCATGAATATATACCAGTACAAGCTCAGAGAAGCAAAACTTCCCCCTTTTTCTCCTGAAGAACTTAATTTTATTACTTGTTTTAATTTATATAAAGTCTTACACAATAAGCGTTTGAATACTAATGAGATAAAACATTTGAGGTTTGGAAGAGTTTACAGGCCATGTTTGCACTCATGACCCAACTTTTGGAGTATAAGTATTGTAGGAAATCAAGAGATTAGTAGGAAATCAAGTATTTCCTTGTATTAGTAGGAAATCAAGTTTGGAAAAATATCATTTTATTTCTCCACATTTTAAAGGTTATATAATTCTAGTAGTTCTAATCATCATTATTTGGAAAAAAAGTATCTGTTATATTATATATTATCTATATTTTCATTTATTTATTGATCTAAAGGTAGTAGTGGTAGTATTTCAGTATTACTAACAGTATTCACAGCAATAAAATTTACCAATATTACCTAACTTAATTCTGCAATAATTCCCATTTTATAGATGATCAAAAAACTTGAGTGTTTATTTTCTCAGGATGATAGATCTAATATCTGATAAAATCTGGCCTCAAATCTAGGTTATTTTATAACATCCATTCATTAATTTTATTATTGTTGCTTTATTGATAACTATAAAATGACTAGAAACATATCTTCTCTCGCTTTATTCATTCAATTTAACAAATATTTCATCTATTGAAGTTAATATGACATTATTTACCCAAGTATATGCTTTTGCTATACTAAATTCAATAAAATGAAATACCGTTCCAAACACTTTGGGTGTAATAGCTGACATGACGGCAAAAAAAAAAAAAAAAAAAAGATGAAGCAAGATAAGATAGTAAGTAACAATCTCTAAGTAATTCAGGTAGTTATTTCCACAATTCTTACAGCAAATCTAGAAGAATTATCTCTTTATTTAGAGATGGCTGACTAGAAAGGTTATTCAACCTATCTAGTTCTCCTCAGAAAGAAGAACCAAAGTTACAGATGAATAATCCCATAACTTGAATAGTCTATGAAGGAAAGAGTGCTGGAGCCTAATGGATAACTCATAGAAAGAAGATAGGGCACAGAAAAAGAAAAAAGCAAGAGCCTGACAGAAATCAGCTAGCAACTCAACGGTCTTGCTATTTTGTCAAAATGATAGGTGGAAGTGTTTTTCCTTCCCTCTTTCTTGAGACAAATGTCTGGTATTCAAACTGTCAAAGAGCTCTTCAGCTCTTTGAACCCAAACACTGGTGTAGGGGACACCAGACTACTAGTTCACACAGGGTCACTCACTCTCCACCCAGACTCAAAATTCTGTGGCTGGCACCATGCTTGGGCGCACTCACTGTGGAACTGTGTCTTGTTCAAGGAACCTCAGCTCTGGTGTCTACACAGCATCTGAGCCCCCACAGACATTCCCCGACCTTCGCTTGGGAATATTTGGCTGGACCTAGGGGAGCTGCAGTGTTCTCAGTGGTCTGGTCCTCAGGGAGTGCTGCTTCCTGCTTGTGGATGGAGAGGGCACCACACAGCTCTGCAAGGGAGGAGTGTGGCTGATCCCAGTAGCAAGTCAGACCCAGTACTCGGGCATGGACATGAAGCCCATTGGTGCAGATAGCTACTCCTGTGGGAGATTGGGGCAGATGTGCCAGAGGATGGCCGTTCTAGGGTTATTAAGGGAGATTGGGTCCCCATTGGCATTGCTCCCATCCACACCTGGATTTGCACAAAAAATGGAGCTCCCACCCCTCTCTACACAGAGCTTCGGAGTTCTTACAGCAGAGAGCAGGAGAGCCACAAAGCTGTGTGTTTGGAGCTAAGAGCGGAGTTTCTGCACAGAAGATATTTCAGCAGTGAACCATAGGACAGGAGTCTTTCTAGGCTCTCAGCTAAATTGCACCCTGGAGGCAGACAGCAGTGTCTGCCTGATCTGAGTGTTCTGAGCACCAGGAGAGGGGTATGACAGATAAGATGGTCAGGTTCCTGCCTGCCAAGACCTTGGAGATAAGGCAGCCCCCTCCCCCGTTGCAGAACACTAGGTACATTTTTCACCAGGAGATCGCACCCTTGGCAGGGCTGGTGCTTGTGCAGTAGAATATCCAAGGGCTTGCCAGTTCAGCTCCACCCACCTTTGTCCCCACCCCAGGGGCTGAGTAGGGAGTTCAAGCCAAGGTGACTTCCATAAACCCACCAATTGCCTGAGGCAACAGAGAACTTCTCCCTGGTAAACAAAAATCTAGCACATACCTATGTGCTTCTGCAGCAGTTGGATCTTATCCATAAGTACCACGTACTGGCCTGAATGTTGATCTGCACAACCCAGTATAAAATATGATAGTTCACAGCACTGGGGAAAGAGATAAGCTTCCTGAGACCTCTGCCATCCTGCCCTGCAGGAAGCAGTGAGCCTGCCTAGGCAACCAGCACATCTGTTACTCCAATTAGGATCTGAGAAAGCCACCACACAAAGGCTACCTATAATAAAGGAACTCATACAAAATCTTTGACACTGAAAGCACCAGAACCAAAGCCAAATGTCTCTACATGGCATACATCATAGTCATATCCTCTAGCAGAAAATAAAATGTCCCATCAAAACAAAATAAATTCAAAAATAAGAAGAGATAATTTATCCAGATGACAAGGAACCAGAGAAAGAATTCTAAAAATATGAAAAAAGAGTGTTGCAACACCCCCATAGTATCACACTAACTGTCCAGCAAGGGATCCTAACCAAAACGATATCTTTGAAAATCAGATACAGAATTCAAAGTATTGA
>NW_012143745.1:1597590-1606699 GCF_000956105.1 Propithecus coquereli | reverse complement strand
TTCTACACCACTGTACTGTATAATTTAATAAATAATTTTAACGGAAATATGACTTGAAAAGAACAGCAACTTGATTATGACTCCAGGAATAAAATGTCCTTTCCGAGAATGAAAGTGGCTTAAAGAAGAGGTAAAGAGAGCTACTTCAATGCCTGTTTCCTACTTCCTACAATATGTGATGCTGAATGCTAGTTGACAAATTTAGCTGAAGAGAAGAGGTAGTACATAGCACAAAGAAAAGTAAAAAAAAGAACTGCAATATTTCCGTATGGGATAATATGCACAGGAAAAAAATCTGAAAGCCAAAAGGATAATGATGTTGTACGGTCATCTGGGAGGCCAATGCAGTGCACATAGGAAGAAAAAAATGAAAATAGATGGACATTTCATCTTCCATATTATAGTCCCAAGAACCACAAGAAATTCTTCAATGACCAAGGGCAAACATAATAACTTAATCTAATAACAAAACCCTGTAGCAAGAAATGTAGAAAATAAAAAGATGTGTCCAGCACTGATAAAAAGTAGACATAATCAGAATTTATAATTAAGGAGAAATGATGAAGGAAAGCAGAAAAAAAAGAAAAAAATTATATGTAGTAGGTGACACAATTGCCAAAATATATTTACTGTCATCCATTTTAATATTAGCATTTTTGCTATGGCTTACCAAAATCATGAGGATTTTTTTATTCCCTTAAATATAAACTACAGTACAAAATCATTTAGTAGGATTTTGGGGTATTGCTAAGGTACAATTTTATTTTTAATTTTTTTATAAAGACTTTTCAAATAGTATCATTGGACTTCATATTTTTTCTATTCATTTCCAGTTGCTTTTAAAATAACTATTGTAATAATTTGCTCAAGTAGAGTGGTAATTAATAAACATAAGCATTAAATTAGCATCTGTGAAAAGCAAAGTGAATTATGTATGAGAGATGAATGTTAAATAGATAGGTGAATGAAATTGAGACACTTTTTAGAAATATTTTTATGTAACTGCTAGGAAGAAACTTAGGAAGAAGACTAGATTGCAATTTTGCCTAACAGTTGGAAAGTGTATACCAGCTTTCTGCGACAAATTGATTAGGAAAATGTATGTTTGTAAAGAAAAGGTTAGTCTCAATTACAGCATAATCATATTTAGAAGAAAAAAAAGACAAATCTCCATGACTTTATAATTAAAAATGCCACAATAAATATTTAAAAAGAAAAATTTGGTAGGTCTTTAGATGAATATACCAAACAACAAACTAAGCATGTTTTTTAAAGTAACATCCTACAAATTTCTGTTAGAGATTTATCCATATTTCAAATAAAACAGATTTAAACCACCACTTAGTTATGTGATTTTCTTTTTTTTTAATTACTCTTAGGTAGCACCATGTGCTTGAATTTCGTTATCAGTAATTCCATTAAGGCATTTTTCTTTAAAAAAGAACAGTTTTTTCCCTTAGATAAATCCTAGGCTAAACTCTTCATAGTGGTCAGCTTTTAAATGACATCATTGTTTTTGAATTCTGATAAACACAAATAAACATTTTTTTTTGTAGCAAATTACAAAATAGTGAAATTAATCCTTTAAACTGGTGGACTCCTCTATTGAAATTGACTCACTTGTATTAGATTCTTAGGTGATTATGGGGGTTGTCAGTAAACTCTTGTCGTCTAAGTCTCTTCATTTGTGTTAGGGTAGAACATGCTCATTTTTTTTTCACGTGCTCAAGTTAAATTATTGACTACTATTGAGTCAGGATTACAGTTGTCCCAATGGCACCCCTATATTGGAAAAGAACTCATATTTATCCCTGCACTGAAGTTAAACATCTCTAACTCCTATTTTAAAATTGCCTCTGACAAACCCTTAGGAAAAAAGAAAATCAACCTTTTAATTTTATTATTTCATCAAGGAACAATTTGGAAGTAAACAACAAAATACTGTAACTAGTATAGTCCTAAATGTGATCCATGACTTATCAGTAGTAGTTCTTGTAGTGCCAAAAGGTGATTTAATTAACAGGTTTCATTTTAATGAGAACCTCATGCCAAGTTCACTGACTTTAGAGAACTACGTCACTGACTATTATTGACAGAATACTGTAAGTTCTTTTAGTGATATTTACAGAGTATTTCTGAGCTTTTCATTGAATCGTAGACTGATCTTCCTAACCTCCAATTTGTGTTGAAGTCATAGTGCTACATCTCTTTTTAGTATCTAAGATTTTGTAAATTAGTCTCAGGTTTACCTAATGTAATTTCTCCTGATGTTTGTCATTGGCAAGGCAAACATGTTCTTTTTGACATTTGCAATGACATACGTAATATCGCACCTTTTTTCCATCTCTATTATATAAGCAGTAATAACTTTTATTTTCACATTTGATGTTGTAATTGATATGTAGACATATATGGAAAAATACCTTTTTCACAAAAAATGTTAGCAAGATTTATTTTCTTAATATCATTATGCTTTATTAGATTATCAGTCAGGAAAACAAAAACAAGAACAAAATGGTCTTTAATAGCATGGTTGGGCTCATTCTCCTATAAGACACATCTATGACATTTGCATTTGAGGAAAAAATAAAAATCTGTTTATGAATACCTTGAGGTTAGACAGAATTATAATATTAAAAATTAAGGAGGAGAGATAGTTATTGAAAAATATTACCAATATACAAACTAAACCAAAAAGTGCTAGCAATTTGATTTACAGACTGTGAGATTTCAAATATAATGTAGCAAGCTCTTAATCATTTATACATCAATTAAACAAATATGTACTCAGTGTGTGGTATATGAGGGTAGTCTGAACTTTTCATTCTAAAGCCAAGAAAACTTAGAGCCATAGCAATTATCTAGTGACTAGCCCAAAGCACACTTCTAATTTTGTAAACTGGTGCCATTTTAAAAGTGTTTTTATTTGACTTACATTTGAAGTTAATTTTTAATTCAATTTTAATTAATTTTAATGTAAAAAACAATTTAGCCTTCTCCAAGTTACTTTTGATATGATTATTTTAAACGTCTTCTTCCCCTCCCACAAGCCATTGTATATCAATATTTACTATTTTGAACTATCCAGGAGGCTACTTTTTCCTTATCTTTGCCCCAGTAAGATAACATTTTTTACCAAGGAAATGACCTGGATCCTACCCAGGAAATAATAGAAAGGTTTAGCAGCAAATGTAAGATCGAGGATGTTGTACAAGGTTTTATCTTTCTATGATAATGTAGCATCATTTGTTGACTCTTTTTATAAGCTCGCAAATTTAGCAAGCACTCAAACTGTCCTTTAATCTCAAGTCCGGCCCACAAGCAAATCTGTATTTCTGGTAGAAATTGGAGAAGCGATGTTATCATTTCTCAGACTAGATAATTAATAAGCAGCCAAGGAAAAGTGGCAGCTTTCCAGGCCATCCATCAAACTAAAGTATACACTAGAAGGTCTGAAGTCTACAATTACAAGTGTCGCCAGCAGGCCAACGCCTTCTGATTTTCTATTCCTGTATGTGCTCAGTTAAATTCTGAATTTATACTCAATGTCTAAGTGATACATAGAAGATGGTGTCTAGGGAAGAAGGAAACTGATTTCACTTGTGGCTGATAATTTAAGTTTATTTCTGATCGTAATCATCTATTTTATTAAAAAGGAGACATCTCCTTTTATAGAGGGTTTGTTTAGTTGTTTTTGAAATCCATGAAATTGAAAAGTTTGTAAGGAAAAACAAAAATAAAAACTAGAAGAGAGGAAAAACCGATGGACTAGAAGCAGCCTGCCGGCATGCTGCTCCCAAGGAAACAAGTGAAAGGTGCGGGCCGCTGCCTATATACAGATTGCACTTTTCTGAAGCAGCATTGTGAAATCACAGAAAAGCAATGCATGACACTCGGAGTGGAAAAAAAAAAAAGTGAATGGGTGATACATATAACAAGATGAGAGAACACATGGGGAACCAGAGGAGGATAGAGCTCTGGGGCACCGTGCTCGTTCTGCTGACACACTGTGAACTGAACTGCAAGATGGCTCCCACCACCTCCACAGACTTCTGCCTGGTCAGACTGGGAACCTGCCTGGAGTCTGTGCAGAGCCATTGCACCAGGTAAAAGGCGAGATGGAGATCAGGAAGCAGCTAAAGCCATCCTGAGTTCTGGGTGCACTGCTCTAGGTCTGCACTGGGCTGGGGAGGGAGTGGACTAGCTTGTGGCTTCCCAGAGCCATACCTGGTGACTTGAAGATAAGCACTTCTCTCCTGGAGTGCAATAGGATCTGAGCATGGCAATTAATCAGGATGCAGCAGGCTCCTACCTGAGAGGCTTTGGGTGACTGCTCTGGCAGGTCCGAGGTGGGGAGTGGAAAACTCTGTGGTCCATGGGCCACTAGAACTGACATCTGCCCACCTGACTTGGCCCCTGAGCCTGTAGAACAACCTGCCACTTGCTAGGCCCCAAGTCTGCCCTCCAGGCCTCAACCACCTCCTGCCTACTTGGCCCTGACCCCACCCTTCAGGTCAGATCAGCCCTGCCATCTGCACTGCCCTGCTTCTGATTCCTCAGCCCTGCTCAGAGGCTGTGCTGCTGGTTCCTCCCTAGTTCCAGCTCTGAGGCTCTCATGCCGGAGCCTGAGGCCCTGCATCTGTGCTGCCAGAATCACTGCCAGGCCCGAGACACCATCCACAAGTCTCCAGCACTGCACCTGGACTCCAAGATGCCACCCTGGACTCTCCACCACTGCGGCAAGGCCAAAAGAACTGCTCCAAAGTCCAAAGCCCCACCAGGGACCCCCAGCCTCTAGCCACTAGTACACTGCAACCTGGTTTGAGCAAATGCACACAGCCCAGGAACCCATGACAACTGCATCCAGCTGCTGCTGTTACCTCTGTGGAAAGTCCCTGGGAAGAGCAATCCCACAACACCAGCCTTGGTGAAGAAGGTCTTGCCCAGCTCCCAGCTCGAACATCCTATAACTATCTATTGAACAACCCAACACAGAACCCAAAGAGCATTCAGAACAGGCTTGAGCCAATGCAATCACAAGTGAACAGAACAAATCAGAACAGCTATATTACAGGTTTCTAGTGCACAAGTCTCTCCTCTGCCGCATCAGCGTTCCAGAGTAGGAGGAGAAAAAGGGGACACTCTGTAGCGATCCCCTCTTACTCTAATCAAGCAGGAGAATTTCCAGCAAGGAACAGGAGCCCTGCAAACCTATTAGACCTGAGTTGAGAGAAGAGGTCTCAGATGAAAATAAACCAACAGAAGAACCCTGGCAAAATGAAAATCAAAATAAATCAACACCCCCGAAGGATCACAATGGAGCAGCAAACTCCAACTACAAGGAAATTGTCAAAATGACAGAAATGTAATTCAGAATATGGACAGCAAATGAGATGAAAGGAATTGAAGAGAAAGTTGAAAACCAACAAAAAGAAGCCCAACAAATATTTCAGGAAGTTAATGAAAAAATCACCAAAGAATGAGATAAAATGAGGAAAGATATAATAGAACTGAAAGAATTTAAAAATATTTTACTGGATTTTCGTTAACTGTCAGGTTTATCATCATTAGCTCAGACTAGAGTTCAATTATTTTCATATTTAGTGTTACTGCATTCATAATCATTTTCAATAATCTGTAAAGCTCACAGTTTAGTTCTGACATCTATAATGCTAAGTGTGACATAATCTTCCATCTAAGTTAATACATTAAGTCTTTTTGACTTTTTTTAGTCTTAGATAATATTATCATTTATTACATTTTCCTTTCTGATCCATCAGCCTTCTAAGTATAGTAAAATTTTATATATGAGTGAAGCTTCCTTTTAGATGTCTCAGAAATCTTTTATTTTTTCACTATTAGTTTTTTGATCCTAAATTTCTGTTTCAACTTTGAATCATATTTGACTCAAATGAATATTCCAAAAACATTCTAAGAAACACATATTTTCATTATGATTGATTTGCTTTAGGTATACAGATAGATGCAAACAGACATATTTTAACCCTGTACCTGAGCATAAGTTAAGTGCCATTTGTATCTCTACAAAATCGGCAGTCTGATTTTATTGTTTCTTGTCTGTTTCACTTGTTTTCACAGTCAGTAAACTATATAAAACTGTTCACAAAAGGTTGGAGGGAACGCTGTAGGGTGAAATATATGGGGTCCTGTGGCTTCCCATTTATTCAAACAGAAAAGCCACAGGACCATTGCGCTTTCACTGTGAGACCACCGAGGTGCTCTGTGAAAGGTACTAAAGCGCAGGAGGTGTTAAAGATCTCTCTTTTGTTCTTAATAAAATAGTGCTCACTAAAGTCTGCACTTTAGCAAGATGACAATTTGAAATATTGAGGGTTTACATGTATGAAACAAACCGAGAGGCTACAAGGTTACAAGGTTATGCGTTGAGCCTATAATATATTATCTAAAGCTGTTGAGTTAAAAACAATAACTACTGTACTACCCTCAAGAAACTTTCCTTATGCTCCAGTTATTGATCTTAGTACTTTTAATATACTTTCTAATTTAATTTACAACAAATTTATATGGCAAACACCATATCCTCATTTTACAGTTAAATACTGAAGTTTTAAAAAGTAAACAACTTGTCCGAATTTCTCATTGTTGTACTAGAAATTCAAACCCAGATGTATGTGGTTGTAAAGCAGGCAACTTTCCAATCTCATTTTTTTCTTATTTTTGTATACTATATTTAAAAAACTCAAATAAAAGTAAAATATAACATTCCCTATATATTACAGAATTATTCTTATGTTGTTTGAGTTTTTAAAATGAAAAATCATCCTAATTAAAAATGTTTAGAAAATTTTATGACAGATGAGATTAAATACATTATAACAGCATTATTTTACAAAAAGTAATCTAAATTTTGAGTGGTATTGGAATTTTATTCTCCTTTTTTTAAGTCATGATTTTGTTCTATTAAAATCTGGGGAAATGTTGCAGTTCATGAAGTGATTAAGAGATAATTTATTTGAACTTTTTCTAATATCAACTATATAATTGTTCAAAATAGAATCTGAACAAAATTATTTCTATTTGCCTTCCCTTTCTCCATCTTCTCCTCCTTTCTTTCTCCCTCCCTTTCTCCTTTCTTCCTTCCTTTCCTCTTTCTATGTGTTAAAGGAAAAGTCCTCAGTTTTAATATATACTTTGATTCTAATTATTGAGAACATAGATTACAGAGTGCTGAAAGTGTGCTATTTTTCAATACTTTTGACATTTGTTAGAGTAGTAGCATATATCATCTAGCATTCTGATCCAAGCCCTTGATTTAACATAGAGACATTTAACTCCACCTGAAGAAGTCAGTCAGTTTACACTATGTTTATGTCACATTTCTGAAGAAATAGTTTTAAAGGTAAATTTATTCTATCTATTTAAGATTTTTATTCTATCTACTTAAGATAGAATAAATTTTGTTTGGTACAAAGCTTTGATTGATGAATTTTAATAAGGACCATCCTTTAAATATTATAGGAAATTGGAACTTTCATCTAAAGTATGTAGCATTTAAAAATTCATTTTATTCTTTGCGTGTTGCAATTATCGCTTAATGAAGATGTGTGAAAACTCATCATTTCAATGTTTGAGTTTCAAACACTTCCCTACACATCTGGCTGAATGAAATACCTCAAGAATAATCTCCAGCAACTACAATGAAAATGTCATTCCTCTTTCTACATAACCTAACAACAAGTTGAGTTTCAGATACTCCCTCCATGATATGAAAAAACCTAGAACAACACTGTTCAAACAGTGCTGTTAAAAGCTAGGTCTTTGTTTGTTCTGTTTTGTGCATTTTGTTTTGTTTTCATTAGGGCTTCTGTCTTATCCAGGAAGTGAAGAGAAGGGAGCTGGCACATCTCTGGCCCACGATCCCACCTCCAACAAGAGAATCAGAGATGTCAGTGAGAGCCACTTGACATTTATTAAATCTACATTTAACATTGTTTTCCTTTGAATAGAGGATTTAGCTGTTATTAGAGCAAAACAAAACAAAAAGCAAAGAAACAATTAAAACATAGTTGAAAATCACTGGCCTGGAGGCAAACAAGATAACACAGACCATGAAATGTCCACTGAGTGTACTGATAATAAATGTGTGTGTGCTTCTGTTATGAACTCTAGGAATACTTTGGGTCCTACAGCATAGACATAGACATAGGTCATCACCCTCCTTTTATATTGTATACTTGCAAATTGTACTTTCCCTTTACCCTGAGGAAAAGCAGAAGCATGAGATTATCCATGGCAAGTAGGGAAAAAAAGTTAAAGGCTTTAATCGCGCATGGTTTTAGGGGGAATTGGCTAATGTACTTGTTCCCTCATAAAGATTCTTTTAATGGAAAGCAATAGGAAAATAATTAATGTTCGGTAATGGATACTGCTATGAGTGTTCCATGCATTTTTATGAGAGATGTACTGCTGATCCACAAAGGTAAAATTTGTTATCAAAATGAAAAACAAAATCTTGTCAAAGTATTTTGAAACATTGTTGAGTATATTATTCTGACAATAATTGAAACTGATTTTGACAGTAGATATAAAGTTAATATAAAGCTAGTTCTGGTTTGATGGAGGATAAAAAGCTAGATGCTTAAAGCAGCCACACAGATCTTCAGATGTTTCAGGAAAAAACAGAGCAGGCCCTCTGCTTTGTTCATCTGTAGAGAAGTGATATTTGAATAATAATTTAAGAAAGGAATAGTTGCTGAATTATCAAACTCTTCTGAGAGGGGTAAGTTCTCTAAGAAGTTATGTTTACAATTACTGATATTTATTTATTTTTTTTAGAGACAGGGCCTCCCTCTGTTGCCCAGGCTGGAGTGCAGTGGCAAGATCATAGCTCATTGCAGACTTGAACCCCTGGTCTCAAGTGATCTTTTCACATCACCTGCCGAGTATCTGGGATTACACATGCAGGTCACCTTACCTGCCTTATTTTTATGGGTTCTAATTATGGAGGAGTATTGAATTAAAGTACACATTATTTTTTCCCCTATCCTACAGGCACTTGATGATATGTGATTTCCTTTCCTAAGTAAAAAATTCATTGAGAGGATTTTTTGTGATAAAAAATAATATA